>NC_072007.2:48883205-49186235 GCF_028885655.2 Pongo abelii
CATCCAATTATAAATCCTTAGGACACTTTTTATTGCCCTTTAAGAGTTCTGATGCTTGCTCTTCCATGCCCATATGTTTCTGCTTAAGAGGCTTCATTCAAACCAAATTTGAAGAAAAGTCCAGATTACCCAACCACAATTACCTGAGCAAAAATCCCCTCAATTATCTTGGTAATCCAAATAAATTCGGAGTACAAAGGTGAGTTGCCTGGATAGCACTGGCTAAAAACTGCTTTGTCTCCCATTTCACCTTGCATTATTATAATCTACTTGATTACACTTCATTTATAACAATAGGGAGGGCTTGTTTTATGCCATACATTGCCACTTGCTCAAGTGTAAAATAAACCTTAAATGACTGATGTACTGCTAAATTTATCTTAAAAAACAATCATAACAGGAATCTTAAGGCAATAAAGTCAAACAAATAGAATCTTACAGAATTTAAAAATTATTTTTTGAGTGATTTATACTAAAATACCTCAAATTTATTTCAAAAACTGTCTTACTTAAAACTGACTTAAAATATATGTAGGATAAATAATTTGTAGTGAATTTAACAAAATTCCAGCAATTCAAATGAATGCACGTTATTCTTCTTAAAAACAGATATCCTGAAAATAGCCATCAGGATAAATAGCTAATGCATGTGTGGCCTAATATCTAGGTGATGGGTTGATAGGTGCAGCGAACCACCATGGTACATGTTTACCTGTGTAACAAACCTGCACATCCTGCACATATATCCTGGAACGTAAAATTAAATTAAATCAAATTTTTAAAAAGCAGATATTTGGAAAATATCAATAGCTTCAAAGTAAAAATACTCTATACACTGTTTTTGTTTGTTTGTTTTTTATTTTTGTTTTTGTTCTTCTTTTTTTTTTTCTTTTATTATTATTATTATTATTATTATTATACTTTAGGTTTTATGGTACATGTGCACAATGTGCAGGTAAGTTACATATGTGTTTTTGTTCTTCTTTTTTGAGATGGAGTCTCGCTCTGTTGCCCAGGCTGGAGTGCAGTGGCATGTTCTCAGCTTACCACAACCTCTGCCTCCTGGGTTCAAGCGATTCTCCTGACTTGGCTGCGCCACCATGCCCAGCTAATTTTTTTACATTTTTGGTAGAGATGATGGGGTTTCACTGTGTTGGCCAGGCTGGTCTCAAACTCCTGACCTTGTGATCCGCCCGCCTCGGCCTCCCAAAGTGCTGGGATTACAGGCGTGAGTCACCGCGCCTGGCCTATGCACTGTTAATTTTATCACAACAGTTATAAATCTATCAAGATGTCCTATGATTTTTCAACACAAATTACCCAAATTATGAACTTCTCTGTGTGTATTTTCCACTGGCTTGTTTATGAGTCCTGCTGATATGTCTGCTACAATTTCTCCAAAGGCTAAAAGATGTTTACAGGACAAATGACATCATGACCATGTTAGGCTTAAATGTGTTTATATCAGTTGGGTTTAGAGGGTCTTCAAAACATGGCTTTAAAATCTCAGTTATTATGGAGCTTAATGTGTTCCTGATGTTTCTGGAGTAATGTATTTCTAAAAATAGAGAAACAGATTGGTTAAAAGAAAATGAATTATTGGTCTAATCTGTCTTATGCATGGCTAATGAAATGCATTTTCACTCTCTTCCATGATAATATGACACTTAAAACTGTGAGGACCAATGGGGTGATAAGAGAGAAAATAAACAGTAAATAGATACTCCATGTAAGTTACTACTCTGTAATAAATAGAAAAGATATTTTATAGAAAAGGGAAAATACCCACAGACATATAAGAAATGTCCTATTGTTGTTATCAAATTTACCGTTACCTGTTTAAAACTGCCTTAAAGGTTTTTTAAATGTGTCTTTTCTAACCTTAGATTCTTTAGATGAAAGCCATCAAGCAGCAAATACCTCGCAGGAGGCCATCGTGTTTCTATTTGAACTTCTATGGATGTCAAGCTCTGTTCTTCAAAATTTCGCCCTACAGGTAGGTGGCCCACCGGAGAGAATTAATCTCACTATGCAGCCAACACTGCCCTTTCTGGATATTTCGCCAGTAGTGTGGATTCTGCTGTAGTCCAGAATTATGCAGAATAAGTATACTTTGTCTTAGACACCATAATTCTTCAAATATCTAAAATGTATATTATGCTCTCCAAAGCCTGGTCATCTCCAGGTTAAGTATCTCTCAAAAACAGTCCATCAGATAATATGATTTTAAATCTTTATCCCCTTGGTCATATACCCACAATCTCATTCTATTTACCAATATCCCTACTGATGCATCAACTATACATGTATATGTGTTTTTTTTTTAAAAAAAAAAAAAGCAATTCCACTGTAATTTTAGCAGAGGTTATTTCCACATAGAACTATGTATATATGTATGTATATACACATATCTTTATATTATATACTTTTCTGTGCTTTCCCAGTTATCTACAATGGGCATATATGACTTTTATAGCCAGGTAATTCAATATTCATTCATTCAGTGAACATCATTGAGCATCCACTATGTGCTGGGAAGTGAGGATGGAGCCACAAACAAGCAAAATAAAAACCCCTGCCCTTGTGGAGTTCCCTTCTCATTGGAGGAGATGTACAGTAAAGAAAAAAAATAAAAGAGTAAAGTTAATAGCCTGTGAGAAGGGGATATAAAAGTGGGAAGGAAGACAGGGTGATGTGTGAGAAACGCTTTTTTTTTTTTTTTTTTTCAGATGAAGTCTCACTCTGTTGCCCAGGCTGGAGGGCAGTGGCTCGATCTCGGCTCACTGCAACCTGCACCTCCTGGTTTCAAGCGATTCTCCTGCCTCAGCCTCCCAAGTAGCTGGGACTTCAGGCATGCACCACCGCGCCTGGCTAATTTTTATATTTTTAGTAGAGACAGGATTTCACCATGTTGGCCAGGCTGGTCTCAAACTTCTGACCTCAAGTGATCTGCCCGCCTTCACCTCCCAAAGTGCTGGGACTACAGGAATGAGCTGCCAAGCCCGGCCTGGGGAATACTATTGAATAGTGTGGTCAGAGAAGGCTTTACTGTGAAGGTGATGAAGACCCAAAGAAAGTGAGGAACTAAGTCATAAATGATGGGTAGAACATTCCAGATTGTGGGAGCAGCAAGTGCAAAGGCCCTGGGGTGAGGGATACCAAGAATGTTTGTGTGGGCAGAGCAGAAAGAACCAAGGGTAAAGCATTAGGAGATGAGGCCGAAGAAGTAACCGGGATCAGGTGATTAGGGCCCTCAGGCCCTGGAGGAAGGCTGGCAGCGCTGGAGCCACAAGGACTGACAATGTCTAGCAGTCATCCTGGCTCCCTGTGAAGAACAGACCCTCACTTGCAGAGAAGCGAAGACAATTAGGAAAGCAGAGTCATGATCCACGCACAGGATCACAGTGACTTGGACCAGAAAGAGAGCAGTGGAGCTGGGGAGTGACTCTTTTCAGTATTTCTCAGGTGGTACCAGTGGGATCTGCAGAGAATACATAGTTAAAGGAAATGTCTGGAACTAAACATGACTCTTCAAACGTGATCCTACTGTGGCAGAAGAGAGACGACTTTACATTTCCTTTCCCAGGTTATCTTATTCTAATGAACACAGAAACCGTAAAAACAAGCCAACCAACATGATGAAAATGATTATATAAGGTACACAGCCCAGGCTGGATTTGAACTGATGAGGGCAAAAAAATCTCTAGCGAAAATTCCTCTCTCTAACCACAGCCTTCTCTCCTTCCATCTCTGCCTTGCCCTTGCTCTTTCTGAAGCCTTCCTGGATGCTCATGAAGCTCCCTCCTTCTTTGACTCATCCTATTTTCCCAGGACCTTTATCAACTCAGGGCTCTTCTCCCCTCCCCACAGTCAGCTCACTGTGTTCTGACTAGTTCCCTGAAATTGCTCATCCTCTTACTAACCAGGAAGCTTCTACCCGCTCTTGGTCTTCTTTCTCCAGCCCAGTGCCAGAGAACTAAGCACTGATGGAGAAAAAGCATGCAGCTAATAATGGCTGTCTCTACCACAAATCTCATAATTTTTAAAACCCATTTGGAATTTACATTCACTCCTTAACTTCTTTTCATTCACTCCTAATTCACTTCCTATATAATTCTCTACACAGCTGCTGAAAACCTTCCTTTCTGCTGCCTCTTACCCCAAAACTACTCTCACATTACTCACAAAGGTTGACCTTGTTTTCTATTTACTTTTTTTAGAGTAATGAAGCCATAAAATGTAAGTTCTTTCAACCTGGACCTCCCAGTCTTGGGATTTCTCAATAGCTTCACCTGTATTCTCCCCCTTCACTCTGGACTCAGAGGTAAAAGCTCCCTTGCTCCCAAATCCTTTAGCAATGCAGGGTTGATAATTGCTCCTTTCCAAATTTAATCCCTGCATCTGCGCTCCTGAGACAGACACTGCCACGATTTCCCAGCTTGCTGTCTTCTCCCTCCTGCATCTCCTCCCTTTCTCTCTGTGACGGATATTTTCCCTGTGCAAGAGAAATTTCTTCTACCCTAAAATAAATAATCCAAAACATCTCTTGACTCCACTTAAGCTAACATTCAATATCTCACTTTCCCTTGTATTAACAAAAGTTAATTGAGTCAGTACAGTGCTACAATTCTCAGACACAACGATAAACATGATAGAGACCATCAACAGGCCTTGGCATTTTGCCTGCTTTCTCTTCAATTACTTGCAAGTTGGCTTCTACTGAGCTCCACTGAAAAAGCTTTCATGACATGACCACATCCAATCCCAAAGAAACTGTCCCCTCGCCCAGTGGTCTTCAAAACCCTCCGACTCCACAGTGTCTCATTAACTCCAACTCATTTCCTACTAAACATCTCTTCTCAGCTCTTCAAAGTCAAAGATTGGGAACCAAATCTACAGACTTCTCCTCTCTTCTCCCTTGGGTCCAACTCCATCCTTCTCCATGAAACTTCTTATTCCTAGAAATGGTGTCTGCACCTTTTAGGCTTCCAGGCTCGAGCCTAGAGTCATCTTTAACTCTTTCCATACCCAGACTCCCAAGACCCAGTCAGCTGTTTAGGTGTCTCCTCTATGCAGCACTTACTGTCATTGCCCTGGTCCATCTCCCAGAGCCCACATCTTGTCCCACTGTCTGCAAAGCCTTTCCTATACACTGGATATGAGTGCAGACTCCCCCTAAAATCCCATTGAAGTTTTTACTTTTTTCTTTTTATCTTCTTTTTTTTACTTCTTTTTATCTTCCTCTACTCACACAGAAATGCTCCAATTACAAGGACCTTATTTTATTCCCTTTACTGTCAAACACAAAGCCAACATGCCATACGAAAAGGCAGTACTGTGCTTCCTTCAGTGCCACTCTAGCACGCCCACTCCAGCACACCCTTCTTGTCCGAGTGTATGCTCATGTGATACTATCACAGGCAACACTTACTATGCAATACGTTTTCCACAATCACAATATTGTGATATGAGCTCATTCTTCAGGCCTTGACACAAGCGCCCACAAACCTAAGCGAACACATTTTCATTTTTATGATACACAGTTTTTGACTGCTCCACTCTGGCTGCCAAGACATTCCTCCTCCAAATCACGATGTCTTTATCAAAAGAAGAACAATGAGGGAGAGCTGGAGGCAGCGCTAAGAATCATCCTGGTCCAGCTCCCAGGTCTCATAGAGAACACTCAGAACATGCTTGTTAGAGGTATCTGCTCCTGGCCTCAGCTTCTCAGAAGCAATTACGCATCTTCTGGGTAAACGTGGAGTGTGCAGCATAGAATACCAAAACAGAGCTTCCCATTGTACCTGGTTGTTGATCTCCTCGTTGACCTCCTTCAGCTGAACATTTCTTAAGAACAGTGTTCAATTAATCCAGCTATCCCTGGTGGCTGGCAAGATGAATCAGTTATGACTTGTTTCATGTTTGTGGGTGAGCGTATGAAGTGGTCCTCACAGGGGATTTTTCCTCTCTGCAGACAGTCTGCCTGTCTGTAGAGTCACTTCCTGACATTTCCTTTGAGTGGGAATATGAGCCAGGGTGTTGGAAGAAGGAAGAGTCCAAAAGATGTCTCAGGGAATGTCCCATGGCCATTGGCCTGGTCTGCCCTAGATAACTTCTGAGCCAGGTCACCCTAAAGTGCTACATGAAAAGTCACGGATTTTTTTTTTTTCTAACTTGTTGATCTCAAATGTCCTGATTTGGCATGAATATCCAGCTTCCCATGTTGCAGCTATGGATTTATTCTTGCCAAAATATTGGGGATTGGGCTGGAGAGGGAAGAAGGTATGAAGATGCATTCTGTGTTGCTCAACAAGATCTGCATGACCTCAATCAATGCGTGTTTGACCATATGGATATTTACAAACCCCACCATCAACTCACCAAAATGAAGAGTGTCTTAGACTTATTCTCACAAGACAAGAGGGAACGCTGCCTCTAAGTAGTCTCTCTGGGACACCTGGGAGATATTCATTTAATGGTAAAGAAAGGAAAGGAAAAGATGAACAGTGACCTGCAAATCATTAAAGAGGGCGACTCGGTCATAGGCAAGGGCTTTTATTAGTGCTAAAATTCCACTTCAAAGTTTGCTGATTCATGGATGCTTTTTGTTTTGCTGTTTACTTTGTAGAAACTGATTTGATTTTCATAGACAAAATAACTAGGCATTTATAACCACATATAGGTATGAAAGAAAGATAAAATGATGCCTTTAGCCCAGTCAGAAATACTCTTAACCATCAAAATAGTTCCTTGAATCTAATAGGCCAACAATATTCCAACACTAGAATCTTTGCTACCATAGCCAGAATTTTTAAGACTGCACCACTGTTAAGTAGAGGCAATTTTTAATACTTAGGGTCTAACCACAAGGCATAAAATGCAAAAAAAAATACATAATCCTGTACTTTTTAATAATTAAATGACAATACATAGACTCTAAACAGGAAAATATCTGAGATCCTTAAAACTGTATAATCATAATTGTTCTACATTGGTAATATGTGTGATGATATTTTTCTCCAAAAAATATTCTCTACCATTTCATTCTCTTTGCTTTCTTCTAGCCCTTAAGGTCCAGCAAAGAGGAATACCTGAAAAGATGCAAATTGTACCCCTGTGCTGTTCAATGACAGCAAAAATTGCAGCTCCCCAAACCCACCTCTTATGTCCCCTGAGCAATCTGTGATCACTTGAGGGTGAAGACAGTATATTGCCCCAATGAACTGACTTTCCACCAAGTACCACCAAGAAATCAAAACAGCTTTTATTTTATTGTGTCATCATATATGTTAATAGTTCATAATTAGTTCAAAATTTAAAATTATGTTCTAAAAATAAAGCTTTCTAAGTTAATGTAGGCAACGATTCCAAGATCCTTATAGTTTTCCACTCTTAAACAGAGACCATTATCATATGATTTTTTTTTTTTTTGAGACGGAGGCTCACTCTGTCGCCCAGGCTGGAGTGCAGTGGCACGATCTCTGCTCACTGCAAGCTCCGCCTCCCGGGTTCACGCCATTCTCCTGCCTCAGCCTCCCGAGTAGCTGGGACTACAGGCACCCACCATCACGCCCGGCTAATTTTTTTTTTTTTTTTTTTTTTGCATTTTTAGTAGAGACTACATTTGACCGTGTTAGCCAGGATGGTCTCGATCTCCTGACCTCATGATCTCATGATCCTCCCACCTTAACCTCCCAAAGTGCTGAGATTACAGGTGTGAGCCACCGTGCCCGGCCAATCACATGATTCTTAAAGAGAAACTGAACAGTTATTTGTAGAAACTCTGCAAAGCATGACTTTGGGACGGGCACGGTGGCTTATGCGTGTAATCCCAGCACTTTGGGAGGCTGAGGCGGGCGGATCATGAGGTCAGGAGATCGAGACCATCCTGGCTAACATGGTGAAACCCCGCCTCTACTAAAAAAAATACAGAAAAATTAGCCGGGTGTGGTGGCGGGCGCCTGTAGTCCCAGCTACTCAGGAGGCTGAGGCAGGAGAATGGCGTGAACCCGGGAGGCGGAGCTTGCAGTGAGCCGAGATCGCGCCACCACACTCCAGCCTGGGTGACAGAGCGAGACTCTGTTTCAAAACAAAACAAAACAAAACAAAAAAGCCATGCCCAAGCTCACCCCTGACCAATGAAATCTCCGGGATTGGGGCACAGGTATAATGTTTTTAAAAACATCTTCCTAGATGTTTCCTGCATCCAAGGTGATAAATCAGCATACTAAAGGCATCATCTGAAGGCTCCTAGAGTATAGAGAAGTTCAGAATAAGGACCCCAACCTATCGCACATGCTGACACTAACTAGCTGTAGCTGTGCACCCTGGACAGGGACAGATCTAAGCAGCTAGTTATCTTACTTCACCAAAATCTACAACTAAAGATGTCTATCCATGTGTTGGACAGATGGATATGTGTCTATCGGCTTCCCTAATCTAGATGTTCAATCTACTTTTCTGCAACTTGGCAAAGTAAAACACACATATACAGTAATGCACAATGTCCTGATTGTTGGGGATTATTATCTGTTTTGCATTTACAATTCTTAGGTATGTAACATGCCAATGTCATGGGAGCTGAGTCTTTTGAAACAGAGGCTTGTTTGGGTGTAAATATTAATTTTCTAAGAAAAAAAAGAGAAACTACAAAGAAAAGAAAAAACAGCAGTAATACAGAAATGAATGTCTTCCTTGTCTAGGATACAGTGTTTTTTTTAACCTAGATTTCTTTGAACACAGACTGACACAAAAATTAAATACTGTTGCTCCATTGGAGAGGTGCAAACCTGGGGCAGTGAGAGTGAGGGGAAGCAAATGAGATTGTCACTACACTGGCTTCTGGAGACACGGAGACAGCCAGTCACTGAGCCCCTGCCTTCCCTTGGCCATGCAGATGCCTCTGATAGGTTATACAGAAAAATTCTACCTCACAGCAGCCCATGGGGTGGAGGAAAAATGGGAACTTAGTTGCCTACATTCTTCCTGCATCCCTTTCGTCATTGGTCAGAGTCACCCTGCATGTCTGGGTTGTCACCTGGTCCCAAGGTGACACTCCAAAAGTCAGGATCTACACCCAGTGGTGGGGTGTTTCATCCAAGTACAGAAATGCCAAGAGGATCCGGAAACCTTTTGACCTGGTTGCTGAGTCACTGAGTCACAGGAAAGAAGGGCCAGCCCTCCTGGGACAGGTAACAGGCTGGCCCTGAGCTGTGGAAGCCCTCACACCCAGAAGGAGTCAATCTGCTGGGGTGGCCACTGAGACCGAGCAGGGGCTGAGGGTCCTGGAGTAATAGATGGAGGCCCATGAGATGTGTTCAGACACATAGTGCGTTTGTCAACTGCAATGTGTGTGTGCCCCCAAAATTCACGGGTTTAAATCCTTACCCCCAAGGTAGCAGTATGAGGAGGAGGGGCCTTTGGAAGGTGACTAGGTCACAAGGATGGAGCCCTCATGAATTGTATTAGTACCTTTACAAAAGGGACCCCAGGGAGATTCCCTCACCCGTTTGCCACAGTGTGAAGACCCAGCAAGAAGATGGACATCTGTGAATCAGGAAGAGAGCCCTCACCAGAACCCAACCCTGCTACTTTCTGATCTCCAACTTCCAGCCTTTAGAACTGTGAGAAATAAATTTCTGTTGTTTATATGCCACTCAATGTATAGCACTTTGTTACATCCGCCCAAGCTAAGACAGCCTATTATGTATGAGCAGGTGGCTTTGAGATAATTGAGAAAACAGAGACTATAACTACAACCAGCCAGAGATGGGATCATTGCAAATGGGACTCAGGTTCATACAAGGTTTGTGACACACACAAAAAAACATAAGGCAGATAAATCAGCAAGGGTAGCAGTCAGGAATTGACAGACGATTAATGGATTGAGGAAACAGAACAGAAAATTTAAAAGCAAACCTTTGTACAAAAAAGAATTCAGGAGGTGATAAAAGTAACATTTTCATATCAGTTGGAAAGTAAGTTATTCAATAGCAACAGAACAATCATTTATTGAGGAAAAAAACTATTTCTTCCTGGTTCAATCTTGGGGTATTGTATGTTTCCATAAATTTATCTATTTTTTCTGGGTTTTCTAATTTTTGTGCACAGAAATGTTTTTTAATAGTCTCTGAGGTTTTTTTTTTATTTCTGTGGGTTCAGTGGTAATGTCCCCTTTGTCATTTCTGATTATGCTTATTTGGATTCTCTCTTTTTTCTTTATCAGTCTAGCTAGTTGTCTATCAATCTTATTTATTCTTTCAAAAAACCAACTTTTATTTTTGTTGGTCTTTTGTATGGTTTTTTTGTATCTCAATTTCATTCAGTTCAGCCCTGATTTTGGTTATTTCTTTTCTTCTGCTAGCTGTAAGTTTGGTTTGCTCTTGTTTTTTCTAGTTCCTCCAGGTGTGACATTAAGCTGTTAATTTAAGATCTTTCCAACTTTTGATATCGGTGTTTAGTGCTATAAACTTTCCTGTTAACATTGCTTTAACTGTATCCCAGAGATTCTGGTATGGTGTATCTTTGTTTTCATTTGTTTCAAGTAATTTATTGATTTCTGTCTTAATTTCATTGTTTACCCAAAAGTCATTCAGGAGCAGGTTGTTCAATTTCCATGATTTTGAGAGATATTCTTAGCATTGATTTCATTTTTACCGTGCTGTGGCCTGAAAGTATGGCTAGTATGATTTCAGTTTTTTTTTTAATTTGTTGCAAATTGTTTTACAGCCAAGTGCGTGGTCAATTTTGAAGTCTGTGCCATTTGCAGGTGAAAAGAATGCATATTGTGTCGTTGTTGGGTGCAATGTTCTGGAGATGTCTGTTAGGTCCATTTGGTCAAGTGTCAACTTTAGGTCTCAAATATGTTAAGTTAGTTTTCTGCCTCGATGATCTATCTAATACTGTCAGTGAGATGTTGAAATCTCCCACTATTATTGTATGTTTATCTAAGTCTCTTACTAGGTCTCTAAAACTTGATTTATGAATCTGAGTGCTCCACCACTGGGTGCATCCATATCTAGAACAGTTAAGTCTTCTTGTTGAATTGGACCCTTTATCATTATATAATGCCCTTCTTTGTCTTTTTTGATCATTGTTGCTTTAAAGTCTGAAATTGAAACCCTGAACAGACCAATAACGAATTACAAAATTAAATCAGTAATAAAAAGACTACAAACCAGAAAAAGCCCTAGACCAGAGAGATTCACAATCAAATTCTACCAGATGTATAACAAAGAGCTACTACCAATCCTACTGAAACCATTACAAAAGATTTAGGAGGAAAGACTCCTCCCTAACTTCACTTTATGAAGCCAGTATCATTTTGATACAGAAACCTGGCAGAGACACAATAAAAAAAGAAACTTCAGGCCAATATTCATGATGAACAGGGATTTGGAAATCCTCAACAAAATACCAGTAAACCAAATCCAGTACCACATCAAAAAGCCAATCCACCATGATTAACTACACATTATTCCTGGGATGCAAGGTTGGTTCAACATATGCAAATCAATAAATGTGATTCATCCCATAAACAGAACTAAACACAAAAACCACATGATCATCTCAATAGCTGCAGAAAAGACTTCTAATAAAATTCAACATCCTTTCATGTTTAAAACACTAACAAACTAGGCATTGAAAGAACATACCTCAAAATACTAAGAGCCATCTATGACAAACCCACAGCCAACATTGTACTGAACAGGAAAAGCTGGAAGCATTCCCCGTGAGAATTGAAACAAGCTAAGGATGCCCACTCTCACCACTCTTAGTCAATATAGTACTGGAAGTCCTAGCCAGAGCAATCAAGCAAGAGAAAAAAAAAGAAAAGAAATAAAATACATCCAAATGGGAAGAGAGGAAGTCAAACTCTCTGTCTTCACAGAGGATGTGATTTATACCTGGAAAACCTCATTGTATCTGTTTAAAAACTCCTGGATCTGAAAAACAATTTCACCAATGTTTTAGGATACAAAATCAATGTACAAAAATCAGTAGCATTTCTAAACATCAACAATTTCCAAGCTGAGAGCCATATCAAGAATGCAATTCCATTCAAAATGCAACAAAAAAATACAATACTTAAGGATACAGCTAACTGGGGCGTGAAAATCTCTATGACAATTATTACAAAACAAAGATGAAAGAAATCAGAGATGACACAAAGAAATGGAAAAACATTCCATGCCCATGGATAGGAAGAATCAATATTGTTAAAATGGCTATACTTCCCAAAGCAATTTATAGATTCAATGCTATTTCTATCATACTACTAATTATATTTTCACAGAATTAGAAAAAACTATTTGGAAATTCATATGGAACCACAGAAGAGCCTAAATAGCCAAAGCAATTCTAAGAAAAAAAAAAGCTGGAAGTATCACACTACCTAGCTTCAAACTATATCTTAAGGCTACAGCAACCAAAACAGCATGGAACTAGTACAAAAACAGACACATAAACCAATGAACTAGGTTAGAGAACCCAGAAATAATGTCACACATCTATAGTCATCTAATCTTCAGCAAAGTAGACAAAACAAGCAATGTGGAAAGGATTCCCTATTCAATAAATAGTGCTTGGATAACTAGCTAGCCATATGCAGAAGATTGAAACTAGACTCCTTTATTTTACCATATACAAAAATCAACTCAAGACGGATTAAAGACTTAAATGTAAAACATACAACTACAAAAACCTAGAAGAAAACCTAAAAAAATACCATTCCGGACATAGGCCCTGGCAAAGATTTCATGACAGACTCCAAAAGCAATTGCAACGAAAACAAAAATTGACAAATGGGACCAAATTAAACTAAAGAGCTTCTGCACAGCAAAAGAAACTATCAACAGAGTATACAGACAATGTACTGAATAGGAGAAAATATTTGCAAATTATGCATCCAACAAAGGTCTAATATACAGAATCTATAAAAAAAAAACTTAAGCAAATTAACAAGCAAAAAACAAACAACTTCTTTTAAAAAAATGGGCAAAAAAACATGAAAAGATACTTCTCAAAAGAAGACATGTGTGGCCAAAAAGCATATGAAAAAATACTCAACATCACTAATCACTAGAGAAAAGCAAACCAAAACCACGATGAGATATCATGACACACCAATCAGAACAGCAATTTTAAAAGTCAAAAAATAACACATGTTGGTGAGGTTGCAGAGAAAAAGGAACACTTACATGCTGCATGTGTGAATGTAAATTAGTTCAGACACTGTGGAAAGCAGTTTGGAGATTTCCCAAAGAACTTAAAATAGAACTACCATTCAACCCAATAATCCCATTACTGGGTATATAAAGGAATATAAATTGTTCTACCATAAAGACAACTGCACACGTATGTTCATCACAGCATTCTTCACAATAGCAAAGACACAGAACCAATCTAGAAGTCCATTAGTGGTGGATGGGATAAAGAAAAAATGTGGTGCACAAACATTACAGAATACTACACGGCCATAAAGCAGAATGAAATCATGTCCTTGGCAGTAACATGAATGGAGCTGGAGGCCATTATCCTAAGGGAATTAACACAGGAACGGAAAACCAAACACCACATGTTTTCACTTATAAGTGGGAGCTGAACACTGAGCACACATGGACACAAAGAATGGAATGATAGACAACAGGGGCTGCTTGAGGGTGGAGGGTAGAAAAAGGGTGAAGATGGAAAAACTACCAATCGGGCACTATGCTTATTACATGGTTTATGAAATAATCTGCACACCAAACTCTCATGGCATGCAATTTACCCATGTAACAAACGTACACGTGTACCCCCTGAACCTAAAAGTTAGAAAGAAAAAAAAAACCTAAATCCCTATCTCACATTATACATCTAAAAAATCCAAATAGATTAGAGATTTAATTAAAAATTAAACCACAAAACACAGAAAGAAAATACAGATGAATAGTTATATAATTTAGGATGAGAACAGCCTCTGTCTGGATGAACTAAAGAATTCACAAAAAAAGTTAACAAATTAAATGACATGTTAAAAATTTGGCCAGGGGTGGTGGTTCACACCTGTAATCCCAGCACTTTGGGATGCTGAGGCGGGTGGATTACCTGAGGTCAGGAGTTCAAGACCAGCCTGGCCAACATGGTGAAACCTCATCTCTACTAAAAGTACAAAAATTATCTAGGCATGGTGGCACACGCCTGTAATCCCAGCTACTTGGGAGGCTGAGGCAGGAGAATTGCTTGAACCCGGGAGACGGAGGCTGCAGTGAGCTGAGATCATGCCACTGCACTCCAGCCTGGCTGACAGAGTGAGACTCTGTCTCAGAAAAAAAATTAAGAAACTATATATTGAAAGACGATAAAAAATAGTTTCGGTTTTTTTCTCAGTAAAAAAATAATATATTCATTGTCAAAAATTTTCTATTTTCAATATTATTATTTAATAGAAAAATTTCAACAATTTCTGGAGAAAATATATGAAACACATTTGACAGAGTTTTAACATCCTTAACATAAAGGATGTAACTTATATGTTACATCCTTAACATAATTTTCTTTGTTCAGTTAACAAGTTTTTATTGAGTATCTATATTATAATATGCACTATGTCTGACACTGGCAACACATTTGAGGAAATAAGGAAAAAAAATTCAAGTCCACATGGAAAAATGGACTAAGGATGTGAAAAAGTATAAATCATCAGTACACTTTTAATAAAGTTAATAATCAAAGAAATGCAAATAAATGTGACTTATCAAGGTCTTGCTATTTGTACTGTCAAATTATAAAAATACAGTAACAAATATTGGCAGATATTGGGGAAACAAGTAATGTCATATACTGGTATGTGCTTAAACTGGTAAAAGTCTTCAGAAAGGAAATTGGAAATATATGTAAAAATTTTGGATATTCTTTGTTCTAGAAATTCTACTTATATGATTAGAACCTAAGGAAGTTATCATAGATTTAATCAAAGATAGTTACAGGATATTCAGCATAGCCCTGTACATAACAGCCAAAAATCTGAAGCCAACAAAAAATTAATCAATAAATATTTAGCTTAAAATGTATGGAATATACATAGGATGAAATTGTATAGGTCACTAGATAGTTTCTAGGGACATGGAAAAAAAAATGCCATATTTCAGAAATGCAATATTTTGGGATGATAAAAGAGCAGTTTCAAAAAATTGAAAAAATAGCAGTTACTGTGACCTCTTTTGGCAAAAATAATTATATGTAATATTGTTCATGGAAAAATAGACTGGAAATATAACCATTAAAATGTTAATTGTATCTGGGTTGGTGAGATTATATATAATTATTATACATAATTCTTTACTTTTTAAAATTGTTCCCAGTGACATCAAGATTTGTCATGAGAGAAAAAATGAAGAAGATTATTATTTTGTAGTCACCCAAGGAGAGAAGAAGTCACATCTCTGGAGATAGGAGGAGACAGGGCATATGAGCCAACCACATTTCTGCAGCCTTTTGTGGATACAAAAGAGGCTGGCCAAGCCTTTCCAATATCCCTTTTCCTCCTTGGCACCCAGACAGAGTATATTTACCAGCCTCCTTTGCAGCCAGGTGTGGTCATGTGACTCATTTCTGGTCGATGAAAGGTAGATGGAAGCCTGGCCTAGGAAACACGTCCACATGCAATCTTCCATTCTTCTCCCACCCACTGGCGGAAAAGAAAGGCTTCTGAGGACACAGAGAAGGGGGAAGGCTAGGCAGAGGCTGGATGGGAAGAAAGCTGGGTTCTCTTGTTCCTCTCACCAGAGAGCTACTGAGGAGACCCACCACACCCAAACCCCCATACTGGACTATTACAGGAGTGAGAAATAAACTTTGTTTAGACCACTGAAATTTGAGGGTTAGAGCTATTAGCCTACCCTGATTAACGCTGGGGTAGCCCCTCACATCTGCCCAGCACCCTCAGCAGAGCCTAACCCAATCATCCAAGGTTACCCAACAGAGAACTCAGGCTTCCACTACAGTAGCCATCACATAGAGTTACCAGGTCTTCCAGGTTCTGCCACCTCCACCGTGTTTTGTGGGACTCTCCACTGAACACTCACAAAGCACACGTATTCAGCTACTCCAAAGCTATGTGTACTCAGGAAGAGAAAGTTCCAAGTGTTTCTGTGACCTTGTGCCACTGATATCATGGGTTCTATCCTTCAGAGTGCTAAGAAAAGTGTTAAATCTCCAGAATAGCTTTGGAAAAGTGAAGAAATTTGAGACTTTCTCTATTTTTAGTTGCTAATATGCATTCCTGAAAAGTTTATTTAAAGCCACAAAGAAATATTTCCATATTGAATTTCAATATTGCAATATACTATTTTAGAATAAAATGGAAAGATCCAGGACATAAAGCAGCTGAGAAGCTACACAGCTGGCCCCTGGGCTTCACTCAGACAGTGCTTCTCTAGGCTGCAAGTCATAAGTCTTTGTGTCACCTACTATTAGAAGACATCCCCGGACTTCTGGGGCCAAACTGGGGTTTGTAGGAATCTCTGAGGATCAATGACCAAACGTATATTAGCTTGAAAAAAACCAATATATGTGTATGTTTTTTTAAAAGGTTAAGTTTTTAACAATTTAGAAGTCTTGGCATTATACTCTGAGAAGATTAGCCACTGAGAATAAGAGTGACAACTTAGATGTAAAACCTCTTAAAGGTACAGATAAAATCCTAGCCACATGGGGAAAACCATGTGCTCTGTGGACGATTTCCCTGGATTTCTCAGAAGACTCTTAGAATGTTCTGGGTATGACTCTGGGGGCACCTGTTCTATGAATATGGGCACCCCAGCATCACCTGCATATTAACCGTTCTTCTTGCTCTAAAGATGCAGAATTAGCTGAGATTAGGAAGAGGTACAAAGTGTTCTCCCTGCACTTCAACTAATGAACAAAACTTTTTAAAAATTACTTATGATTTGGAACTATTTTATCATTTTATATATCCTATGGCAACTGGCATTTTATATTTAATTTTATCATCTTTTCCTTTTTTTCTTTGATCTAAATCAGGATGCTAAGTTTTGGGGGGGGTCCCACAGTTTTGGCAGAGACCTCATTCTAAAAAAGAGGTACCAGACTATTAAGGCAGAACCTGCTGAGGGTGGCCCCAAACCTGGTCTGGTAAACCTCACTCAACTCATCATTGATTTCAAGGGCACAGAGGAGGCAAGGAGATGACAGCAGGAGAAGTGGACATGTACCATGGAGAAAGGGGACCAACCACACCCTCCGTCCAAACCGAGGTTTCCCAGCCTGAAAAAGGTCAACACTGGGGGAAGCAAGAAACTTTAAACTGAATAGGATATTAAGGTAATAAGAAGATGAGTACTATTATTGGTACAAATTATATTGGTAATAGTTTTAAGTTTCATTCTTTAAGACAGGGTGAATCACAGTCCCTTCTCTCAAGGTCCTTGTCAGCATTCTACTTTTCCAAGGACATTCAAAAATTTCTCATCCAAAGTCAAACATTAGTGTGTGTGCCTCAAACAAGAAATAGTTTTCCATCAGTCTCCAAATCCTTGAATAGTAAATGGCAAAAGTATGGAAATGCAAGATGGAGTGGGGCTTAATGTTGCCACAACATTCCTACAACACTGGGATAGGCTTCCTTGGGAATTACTTTCTTTCCTATCACATATCAATAAGGAAAGCAGATTTAAATGAGCCAAATGCAGAAATAAAGAAATCTCCCCGATTTACTTAACACACGGAGGTGACAGTTACAGTGCAAAATGAGGGAAGAAGTAAATGATTTCAACAAATGAACCAAAAACACTTAAAAGCCACATTTAAGAGAAACAGAGTCATAAAGGCAATATTTGTGAGCAGATAAAAAATCAGCACAGAAAAAGGTGAGAAATACACAAGGTCTTTCATCAAGGTTCAAGGAAATGTAAAATAACATTAAAAGTACCAACTACATAATTTGAATATAAATAGAACAATAGCAAGAAAGGAGAGGAGAAGGGACGGCGATATGCAGACGCAGTCTCTTTTGCATGCACAGGGCAGAACCGGTGCCTCAGGCTAGAGGGTGTCTGTGAGTGCCCCACAATGAAGGCAAAAGAGCACCCAGCATTGAAGCCACAGACCTTGCTCCATGAATCCTAGCTGATGGGCTGGCACAGAGACATCAGGAGCAGAACAAGGAAATCCATAGGAGGATCCTCCCAAAGTACTTTTTTTCTGGTCCAAAAATCCTTAAATCAGTTAGAAGCAGGAGGTTGGAGTGGGAGAACTGCAGAGCCTGGAACATACCTGCCTTCTGGTGACCCATTCTGAGGGGGATCTTTCTACTTGCCAGCAATGGACTTGGTAAAAAAAATAATAGATCCTTCTCCATGAATCCCATTTCCCTTTCTTTTTTTGAGACGGAGACCCAGGCAGGATTAAAGACCAACTCTGGGACCCAAATTTTTAGAGGACAAAGGTTGATATAATGGCCAGCACGATTTAGTCATTTAGATTTCAGGTCTAACTAACTGATGATAGACTTTACCAAAACCACTGAAACAAATTTAACGTCAACCTTAAATAACAGTAGAGGCAGGTAATATAACAAATAGAGTCAAAATTGTTTATCTAAAGGTCTAAGCCCAATAAACATCCAAACAATAAAATTAATCTAAAAGGAATTTTTTAATAATCATTTTTTTTTTTTTTGAGACAGAGTTTTGCTCTTGTTGCCCAGGCTGGAGTGCAATGGCGCGGTCTTGGCTCACTGCAACCTCCACCTCCCGGGTTCAAGTGATTTCCTGCCTCAGTTTCCCAAGTAGCTGGGATTACAGGCATGCGCCACCATGCCCAGCTAATTTTTTTGTATTTTCAGTAGAGATGGGGTTTCACCATGTTGGTCAGGCTGGCCTTGAACTCCTGACCTCAGGTGATCCACCCACCTTGGCCTCCCAAAGTGCTGGGATTACAGGCGTAAGCCACCACACCCGGCCTCATCTGTTCTTTAACATTACAATTTCCCATCATGGTGGCACTTGACAGTGGTGGGATTGTTCAACAGCAAATGATCCCATCTAAGCACTCAGGACAGAAGCCATTTTAGGTCATGAAAATTATATAGATTTTGTGAACAAAGGGCATTTAATTCTGAGCAGAAAGTAGTCTTGCAAAAGGTAAATTTGCAACAACAACAAAAAAAGACAAGGAGGGTGACAATGTCAAGCAAATGATAACCCTGCTGGACCTTCAGAAGGAACCAGCTACGTCCTTTTCCTGCTTCTACAGATGCTATGGCAGCCCCAGAGGTGTCCCACTAGGATCTCCCTTCAAGAAAGAATCTAGCATGCATCTGAACAGCCTCCAGCTGTTCACACCTCAGGCCCTGCCTCATCCCAGACAGCCCTGAGCCAATCACTGACACAGCAGGGTATTAGAGCCTGGTCATTTCTGCCCAACCGGGGGCCCCTCCAAAGGCAAGCTCTGCTCCACAGCTCCCCGTTGGGTTGGTCAAACTATCAAATCTGTACCTGGTCTGAGGCTCTCCCTGCCCAGTCTTGCTTCATCCTCATTTTATCCTTCACAGGCACAGCCCCCTTCCCCCTCCAATAAAACACTAACATTCCTAATTCCGTCTCAACATCTGCTTCCCAGGGAACCTAACTAACACAATACTCCTAAAACCAATACCAGCAAAAAGTGACTTTCCAAGCCTCTACATGAAGACCAATTTTCTGGAAAATAAAATTTAATATAATTCCAATTACCCATGATGCTATTTAGCCATATCAAAGGAAATGAGAAAGCTTCCCAAATTGTAGTCCTCATGGAGTGAACTGATCATCAAATGTTGCCGTTTACATGAGGGCACACAATAATCAGGGTTGTATGTCACATGCTACTTTCAGATTTTCAGGTAAGTCTAAATGCTTTTAATTGATGCAAGAATAATAAGTCCTTCAGTTGATTTATGTCATGCATTAATATCAATCAAAAGGGTTTCTAACACATACTTTTTAATACTATAAAATGTGGGGTTTTTTTAAATGTCTTTTTTTTTCTTATTCAGAGCCACATTTCTTCACATGGTATGTTTTACATAACCTAAGGGTTATGTTGTTCATTTGTTTTTAATTTCAGGTTTGAGGAATCAAGTAACAGGTCTTTTTAAATCCTTTTATTGGATATATGTTAGTTTTCCGTTATCATAAAAGACTGAGGAACAGGAACAGCAGCATATTGTTTAAATGATTCATAGGTAAAAATATCTTCTCCCTCTTGGTCTGTTTTCTTTCCTGATGTCTTTGCTCATTGCCAACATTGTCTATTTTATATATAATTCTTGCAGGACATTGTGCCCTGAAGGTGAAGTTGGACAGGTAAGGAGATGACCCATCACCCCTTGTCACACCTGCAGGCTCTAGGTCACTTTTGTAACACGCAATGAAATGGGTAAATTCTACACAATCCTTTTTTTTTTTTTCAAACAATAACAGAAAGTAAATATTTGAACTGGGGGCTTTTTCAAACAACACAAGTCATAAAAAATTGACTTGTTTTTGACTGTTACTTTAGGCATATATTTTTGATTAATGACAATTAAATGTAAATATAAAGATATTTTAAACTTGAGGTTTTAAAACAAAGGATGTAAGAATCACCTGGTTAAAGTTAGATATGTTGTCAGTCTCAAAGTCAGTTGGCTGAATAATACCATTATCATAAAATTTTATGAGACTAATTTGAAAGTCCATATGAATGGGTATTATTGTTCATTTTTCAATATTGATCATAGCAGTGTATTAACAGCGTACAGCAGAGTTAATGTTTAATACAAACAAACAGGACTTTCCAGAAAATCTACAAAGAATCACTAACTAATAGCCATGCTTCAGTTAAATTTGTTTACTTTTTAAAGTACATTCTCAGAAGTAACATGTACTCTCAATTAAGCAAAACACAACCAGGATTTTGGAATTTGATCTTTAAAATAATAATAAAAAAAACTTTCTCTGCTATTTACAGTCCTGCCTTGGTTAAAATCCCAACATCTGGATACCAGAATCTGAGCAGCAAAATACACGGAGACACATGTGCAGTTTTATGCCTGCAAACTCACTATTATTTAGAACGAAACCAGTGTAGTGCGTCTACCCTTGTTTCTTGCTACACAGAATGTATCCAGAGTACAAACTAATGTAGATTATTATAAAACTCAGCGTCTAATATATATTATATATATACACATACATACATACACACACATATATAACTAAAACAAAATTTTCAAAAATAATACTTTTTCTTTCTATATGTGATGTGCCCTGACAGTCCCCACTTTACTCCATCCCATTTCCTTTTGTTAATACTGGCCTTGACTCACTTAGACAAATGGGTCACGACCTGTAGTTTGGAAAACAGGGCTTTCGAGCCTGGCTTTAAAGAGGCTGGTCCTCAGGCCAGCAGAACCAGCAGCACCTGGGGGCTAGTTTGTGGCGCACAATCTCAAGGCCTGCCCTAGACCTACTGAATTGGGATCTACTTTCAGCAAGGTCCCCAGTGACTTATGGATGTATTACAGTTTGAGAAGCCATCCTCCTGCATGCAAAAATACAGAATGAGTATCTGTGATCTGAACTACATTTAAATCGATAATGCACCTCTTAAACTGTCTTTGTTCAAAGAACTTCTATCCTTCTACTGAGCTCAAGGAGCAACACAGTTTCTAGCAAGATAGGTGCAAAGAAAAATTCACTTTCAATTTCATCAACTGCTTCAATGGGTTGCAGGGACTGGCTGACCTGGTATCCCAGCTCCTGCAGGACCGAGAGTGTGGGAGGTGGGTTGAGGGGAGGTACTGAATTGACTGCAATAGATCCATGAGCATATAAAAGTGTGCGTGTTTGTTCTTATTCCTGGGAGAAAATATATAGTATTCACTTAATTTTAAAAGAGTTTTATGGTTTAAAAAGTTAAGATGAGCTATTAAGCCATGAAAAGACAAGGAGGAAGCTTAAATGCACATTACTACACCAGATAAGAAAATCTGAAAAGGCTACATAGTGTATGATTCCAACCATATGACATTCTGGAAATGGCAAAACTGTGGAAATGTAAAAAGATCAGTGGTTGTCAGGGCCTAGGAGGTGGGGAGGGATGAACAGACAGAGCTCAGTGAATTTGAGGGGCAGTGAAACTAATCTGTATGATATTATAATGGTGGATCTGTGTCATCACATGTTTGTCCAAACCCACAGAACATATAACACCAAGAGTATATGGTGTTTATATTAGGGTATAACCCTAATGAGAACTCTGGACTTTGGGTAATAATGATGTGTTGATGTAGGTTCAGCGCTTGTTACACATCAGCCACCCATGTGGGAAAATGTTGATAGTGGGGGAAGCTATGTATGTGTAGGGGCAGGAATTATATGAGAGCACTTGTGATATATGCTCAAGTCTGTTGTGAACCTAAAACTGCTCTAAAAAATAAAGTCCATAGGTATCTATAAAAGCGAAGACACATGGTCCTTGACAGCATGTCCTCTCTGCTATAAATTGGTTGTATGGTTACAATCATACCTAGAAAGGAGAGAAAATAAAGAGTAAGTGAATACCGACATGTTCAATTCTGCCCCAGAATACAGCAAAGTCCCTGGATCACTCTTGTTTCATTGTTGCCATTGCTTATTCAATTCAGTCAACTCATATACGTGAAGTATGTGCTACATACATAATGTATAATGCAGGATACAAAAATGATTATGTGATCACTTCAAGTAATTTGTAATCTAGCAAACATATAAAACAGGCACACAGATAATCCTTATACAGTAAATGCCTCCTTTTTCCCCAAAATGGCAAGGAGACAAATAGCAAGGATCAGAGGACAGAGAGGCAAAAGTCAGAAGGCCAGAAAGGCATGGAGCCAGAAATCCAATTCACTTGTGAGTAAGGTATCAGGAGAGAGTGGTGTACAACGTGACAGGGACACCTGTTGCTCCCAATTGTAATATTTTCTGATTGGTTTATGCCCCTTTCCAATTACTGTGTCCATGCTAATCATCAACTATTTTTATTATCAACCCTGCAGAGGAGACTAAGAGAAAAAAAAAAAAAACTTCTGCAAAGTGATGCTGTCTTCATTTTGCACAGAACCCAGAAATCCTGATGAAGGAACCTGAATTGGATGGTACAAGCCTTATCTCCTGTGAATGCTGAATGACTTTGTCCGTGGTTTTTACGATAAGATGTATTTTCTTTTATATCTATTAAACAAGCTACACAGAATACTGGTAAATACACAGAAGTAAAAAGAAGAATAAAATAGATAAAATTTTCTAAGTTAAAAGCTAAGGGAAAAATAAAAAGAATTATCAATCGATGTGATCAAAGAAAAATGTTTACCTCACGGGGTGTTGAAAAAGAACATCATAAAAATTAATAGGTAGAATAATCATCAAAAACAATCTGCACAACAAATATGACATCGTTGAGGGGAACTATCATTAAAATAGAATGTATACAAATTGCTGAGAAACTCACTACACCTTCTAAATCATGTCAAAAGAGTTGTTTGCATATAAGCTGCCTGCACTTCTCTCTCTCTCTTTTTTTTTGTTCAAATTCACTGCAAGGTGGCTTTTGTCCACTCCATGCAAATCACTCATATGAAGGTCACAATGACGTCCAGGTGGCCAAAGCCTATGGCTAATCCTCAGTCCTCATCTCACCGAAACAGCAGTTTCTTAGCCCTTCTTCTACCTCCACTGGCTTCTCTTCTCAGCTCCTCTGTAGTTCTCCCTCCTCTTTCCAACCTGTATGCATTGGAGGGGCCCAAAGTTCAACCCTAAGGCTCTTCTGCATCTTGGTCCCTAGGTGATCTCACCTAGTCACCCAGCCTCAGATAGCCTTAGGCTTAGGAATCACAATATATCTCTCACATGACCTCTAGACTCATATCAACTTCTCAACATCACAATTTGGATATCCAACAGGCATCTCCAACTCAACACAGCCAAACCCCTCTTTTGATTCCCTGCTCATTCCAACTGTCCCCTCTTGCAGACGTCCCTTTTAGAGTAGGTGGCCCCATCATACACCCAGTTACAAACAAAATCTTTGAAGTCATCCTTGACTCTCCTACACTGCATATCTAATCCATCAGCAAATGCTGTCTTTTCTACCTTCAAAGCAGATCCCCAATCTGATCATTTCTCACTACCTCCCCTTTCACTGCCTGGTGCCTGACAATGGCCTCCTAATTGGTCTTCCCTGTTTCAACTCTTGGTCCCCCTCTAGTCTGTTCCCCACATGACAGCCAACATGGTTCTTTTAAAACTTCAACCAATGTAAATTATACTTCAAGAAAGCTTTAAAAAAAATTCAATCAGATCACATCTGCTATAAACCTTCCAATGGTTCTCCTCCTGCAGTGTGCAAAATAAAATTGAAATGCCCTTATCCTTGCTTAACAGAACTCTACAACACAGCCTCACCAGCATGCCTCCAACTCACATCCTGCAGCTTTAACCTCACTCCACACCAGCCCCCAGTCTCCTTGCCGTTACTTGAAAGTGCCAGGAGAGCTCCTGCCAAAGGGCCTTTGCACACGCCATTCCCTCTCTCTGCAATACTCTTCCCCATGTGATCATACGGCTCATGCTCCCACTTCCTTCAGGTCTCAGCTTGAATGTCACCTCCTCCCTATGACCTTCCCTAACCTTTCGTGTAAAATTCTACCTCTCCCTTCCTCAGTCTCTTGCTTCTCCTGCTTTGTTCTGGAGAACACCAACCAGCACCACCTGATTTGTAACTATTCCCTTGAGCACATTCTATCTCAGCCACAGGAATGGAAGCTTCATGCAGGTGGGGACATCATCTATTCAGTTCATGCTGTAGTCCAGCAATTCTGAATGATTAGACTGAAATTGGATTCAAAAATATCACAAATGAGATAATGTAACTTGTTGATAAGTGTACGAAGAGTATGAAGAGATGATCAAACTCACAAGTTTCCAAATGCTAACGTCTATAAAACTCCATCGTCACCCATCAAATCAGCAAAGATTAAAAACCACAATAGAATGTGATAAAATAGTGCTCTCAGATACTTCCTGGAGAAGTACAGATGGGCAAAGTTGGGTGATCTGGCATCAGTGATCACTCTTTCATACCAACACACCATGGGATTTTGCGATCAGAAGGTAAAGAAGACACAGAAGGAAAAGAAGATGAAGATTAAACCAGCAAAAACCCATAAGTAGGACTTCTTCCTATTCATTAGTAAGAAAGAATTGGGTGTCCCCATGGGAAAATGCTAATTTAGTGTCCCGAACCACTGTACCCTCCAATTCCTGCTTCCCCCACAACAGTGGCCCCACACTGAGTCCTACAACGAGGATAATGATCCTCAATCCCCAATTGCACAGACAGGGCTAAGTCGGAGACAGTGATGTCAACCTTGCTGATGTCTCTAAAATACTCAACTACTGGGGGCTAACCCTAAGAAAAATTATTGACTCTGATTCCTAAGTTAATTTCCTACAAGGTGGAAGAAGCAACAAGTGTCACTTCTCTTCTGGGCTCTATGACACCAAATAGTGGAGCCAAAGAGACTTGCTGATGTTTTGAAACCCAAGGCCAAATAATGCTCTCTAAACCCTTAGAGGTGTGACTAGGATATTCACAGCAGCCATGCAAAAGACAGCAGCCTTCAGTGAAGAAACAAAACAAATAAAAAACATGGTTCCTTTTATAAATATTTATCAATTATCTAAGGCTAGGTTAATTGTTGATAACTATCAATTATCTGAGCAAGATACGCAGAAACACTTCAACTGCAGCACCCTGGGCTCCAACCCAAACTTACTGGAGAAGAAGCTTTAGATTAGATACCAGGAATCTGCATTTTAACCAGCTCCTCAGGGAAACTGCCCCAGAGGGGGTCTAAGCTAACCATGCACAACTTCTACCCATTCTCCTGGGAAGTGATTGTGAATCTCCTCCAAACCCCTCTTACACTTTCTGATTAAGTTGGTGCCCTCTACTGAATGTCAGCCTCACTGAATCTTAACTAGGAATCGCCAGACTGGGGGGGGATTGTGCAGCATGTCTGGGGAACACTTCACTGCTTCACTAAACCCTGCTGCAAACATGCTGAACAGCGCTCCAAAGGCTACAGGAACTGAGCTCCGCATAGGAATCTGGCCCTGGAGGGTGCCCAGCATGGCGACCCTGAGGGGTGCAGGAACCCAGTGAGAAGGAGAAACAGAAGGTACAGTCCAGCTCGAGACCACGCACATAAAGAAATCTGTAGGCAGGGTCTCTATTATTGTGCCATATTAAATATCTTGATATTTTAAAGCAATATTATTTTTCTGACTATAAAAGTACTCATTGTAGAAATTTTAATTGTGCCATCATCCTGCAGAAAAATGAAAGTACAAAAAACGAAAAAGCAGCTATACATGGCCACAAAGTCACAGGGCTCATCGGGATGTGCTAACCAGGCTGGAAACTGATCAAAGCTGATTTATTGAGAAAAAATAGGCAGCATATCAAAGACTTATATCAGCTTCATAGTAGACAGACTTTGGGGCGGGGGGGGGAGTCTCTGTCTCTTTTGAGTATATTCTCGAAAGGATAAACTTTCACCTTCATGTGAAGCACAGTTACTATAAATCAGATTTGCAAACTGTGAGAAATGCTTACAACTCAATGAGTCTTTTGTCAGCCAGGTCGGGGCTCCGTTGTGAAATCCACCCTTCGCCATAGCAATGGGATAAATCATCACCAGCCCCGAGACATCGCCTAATCCCTTCCTCGCAAGGCAGATTCGGGCGCTTTCTGCATCTGCTTCGTGTTATTGAAAAGAGCTTGGCTCATCTGCTGGGCTCTCAGGCTTCACAGTGACCTCGCACAGAACGCTGCTACTTCTGAAACTGTTTTAGACTCTTCCGTCTATAAAACAGACACAGAGTTTAAGTTTAGCATCTTTTATGGTCAGAAATATTTAGCGTTACTTCCAGAGCGGCAGCCGTGGAACAATGTGGGAAAGAAGTGCTTCAGTTCACTTCTTGGGAAGTACTGACCCGGGGTCAATTTAATTTTTTCCGTAAGATTTCCCCTTCTTACTTTTCTCCTTCCACTGCTATATGTAACAGTATCTCCCCTTCCACTGCTATATGCAGCAGTATGCTAGTATACAACATTATAGATTAACAATATGCTATATTGTTTAAAACTATTAATGTTATATAATTAACGTGGTGTGCATATTATTATATTGACAATATGTAATGTGATGTGATAATAAGTCTCACTGTGTGCCAGGGCACCGCTCTGAATGCTCTAAACTCATTAGCTGATTTATTCGTCATGATTCTATGGGGTAGATGCACTATTTCATTCCCATTTTACAGCTGACGAAACTGAGGCAGCTAGTAACAGGTGGAGCCAAGCTTCACACTGAGATCATCTGGCCCCAGCACACTCATAAAAATGAGCAAAAGTATAAAAGCTAAAGGGAAAAGGAAGCCAAGGGGTGAAAATCCTAATTACAAACAAATCCTGGGTAAGCTGGGTGTTTAGTCCTTCCCCACATGTGAACAGCAACTAGAAACCTGAACAGTGACTTTGTTTCCCCTGTGATCCATTGTTGGTGCCTGATCCTCACACAAAATCTTACGGAGCAGTATCTAGTGATTAGCTCAGCTGAATTGAGCCTGGACACCCTTCATGAGCTGGAGGACAGAAGACGTGTCGATGGAGGGTCCAACTTCAGGCATCTGTACTCACCTGCTACAGGTGAGTGGACCTATGAACCCCCAGCCTCATCAAGCACCCTCAGAGGTCACCTGCCTGCTTCATCTGGAAGAGACAGCAACGTATGATCCCAGGAAGATCCTCTGCCAGGAGGTTTACAGGCAGAAGCAGCGGCTGCTGAACACAGATGCTGTCAGCAGGACACAGGGGTGATGGGTGAGCCGGTGGAGCAGGTGAAGGTGCAGACTACAGGCAGCTCCCTTGAGATCCTGCCCAGACCCCAGCAGCAGCTCCCCTGTCCCTCTCTAGCAGCTTCACAGTGCCCGAAGTGTTTGAGAACAGGTGACCCATGCCCTGAGTGGCAGATGGTGTGTCTTTCTGATCCCTTCTCTGTCTCCTCCCCCACCCCCGGTGTGAGTACATGGATGGTTTGCTAAATGTTTGTTGAATGAATAAACGAACCCAAGTCAGAAACAGTCTCCAAATCATTCCTCATCGCAAAAGGATGTGATGGAAAAACTCACAAAGCCAAGGCAGGAGGACACACTCAACTTGGAAATGGCCCATGCCCAGCTTTGGTGCAGGCACAGCCTGAGCTTCAAGGAAGTCACTTGACCAGCAGTAGCTCCCACCTTTCCTTGCAGCTAGAACACCAACAGACCAAGTGATCTCTAAAGTGATGATTTGCTAAAGTACGAGTTTTACAATTAGAAAGTACCTTCCTCTCAAGAATGACTTCACTATGAGCCATCTAATTTTTCCTCTCTTCTTTTAGTATTTTTGTTGCAAATAGTACACACAAAACAGGATATATAATCTATTTGTGCAATTTAAAGAATAAGAAGCAAACACCTTTGCATGTACTCCCTAGTCCACAACAGTCAACCCCAGGACCTCAGAAGCCCCTTATGCCTTTCCCCAAAAACTCTCCCCTCCCTGACAAGGTAATTCCAATGCTGAGTTATGTGTTTATTTTTTCCTTATTTTTCTTTTCAACACATATTACATTTCTCTGAATAATATGTTTTTTAACGTTGCCGCTTTTTAATCTTTATTTGTGGAATCATATTGTATGTAATCTGTGACTTTTTTCTACTCACATATGAGAACCATCCACATTGATACATGGCTACAGATAGACACTTGGAGTTTATTTTTCACTGCTGTATAGTACTCCATTGGTGGAGTACAATAGGTTTATTTATCCACTTTTCTGTAGATGGACATTTGGGTTGTTCTGTTTTTTGCTCATACATACCTCCTGGTGCTCAGGTACAACAGACTACAGACCCAAGGTGAGACTGCTGGATCACAGGCTAGGCACATCTTCAGCTTTACTAGGTAACACCAAGCCAATACAAAAGTGCTTGTACAAACTCATGCTCCTACCAGCATGGAGGACCCACTGTGCCACATAAAAACATCACTGTTATTAACTTGTTTTATTTGCATATGATTATTTTTTCCCTTATTCCCAACCACTTCTCAAAGCAACTAGCCAGCATGTGCCATGTAGGCAAGCACCCACTCCAATGTGATCTATATGTGTTAGGTATGTATGTACCCTGGAAAACCCTATGATGTTGCTTGAGGAGTATATAACTTTTTTATGTATGTAAGTATCATGTGCTACAAAGAGCGTTGTTTTCTGTATTTTTCACTCCACTCAGTGTTTTGTAAAACATACTCATGTTGCTCCATAGGTATTAGAGACAGGATGATGTTTTATCTTTAAGATGGGTATGCTACCCTCATTTTATACATCACAGTGATAGCTCACAATTGTTCAGTACTCAGCGGGGTCTAAATGTACTAACTCGTTTAATCTCCCACTAACCCTGCAAAACACATGCTTCTGTTTCATATAAAACGAGACCAAGGCACAAAGAAACTAAGGAACTTGTACAAAATCACCAAGTTAGTAAACATCAGAGCAGGATTTGAATCGAGCCAGAATGTGTTCTCATCCACGACATGAAACTGGGTAAGAATGCAAAGCTCAGACAATTTTCATGACCAGCATCTCTGGGATTCACAGCTGGCGACCACAGAGCAGAACTAACATACAGATGATTCCCCTCTCAGTCCAGTCCTCATTCCATCAGCTCCAAAATGTGTATTATTCTATATTAGTAGCTGGTGAACAACAAAGGGAATTAGTTAGTCCTCTTCAGCAAATGTTAGTAAATGAAAATATTACAGAGACAGAACTCTTTTTAGGAAATGCAATCATGTGAATTTAAAAATGCTTTATCAGAAATAGAATTAATGACAAAAATATTATAGGATCCTAAGAAAATGGATTTGCTATTTTTTTTTCTGCTGAGGATAATCATCCGGGTGCATCTTTGGTTGTGACAGCTCTACCCCTTCAGAGAGTTGTATCTTCATACACACCTAACATGCTAAGAGTAGATCTGCATGATACGGTAGTTAGTATAATTTCTGTAATAAAAAAAGTACTTGGTCATGCCTGTAATACCAGCATTTTGGGAGGCTGAGGTGGGAGGATTGCTTGAGCCCCAGAGTTTGAGACCAGCCTGGGCAAGATAGTGAGACCTTGTCTCTACAAAAAAATTAAAAATTAGCTGGGTGTAGCGGCGCACACCTGTAGTTCCAGCTACTCAGGAGGTTGAGGCAGGAAGGTCGCTTGAGCCTGGGAGGCAGAGGCTGCAGTGAGCCACAATCATACCACTGACTCCAGCCTGGGCAACAGAGCGAGACCATGTCTTAAAATAAATAAATAAATAAAAATAAATAATAAATAAAAATTTTTTAAAAAAAGGTACCTGGAACGGCCTGCAAAGAAAGGGAAATCAAATTATGCTTAATGACAATCACTATTATCACCGACAGAGAAGCAGCTAAAATAAACAGTCTGCTCATTTTGTTTGTAAACGAATTGCCACAATTCTTGCACTATTTAAATCAAGAATATTTTATATTCCATAGTTTTCAATCACCCCTCCTTTTTTATTGTTTCCAGTTCCTTAAACATATAAAAGGGTAAAAGCCATTTGTTCTGGCAGAAAAGAGTCGTCATAAATCGTGCAGAGTGAATTTCTCTAAGATGAAAGGAATGTTCCTCTCCTCCAGGATGGCCTACGGACAGGACTGTGATGACACATAGAGTCTTCACGGGAATCACACCTGCAGTGTTAAGCCACTTCTGTGGAAAACTCAAGTCCTTCTCAGATAACAAAAACATTTTAGTAGCAATGAACCAAAAGCAAAATCTTCCACTATATATGTTAATACATCAAGAGAAACCATTCATGTGCCATTTATAAGAACTTCCTTCCGGCCGAGCGCGGTGGCTCACGCCTGTAATCCCAGCACTGTGGGAGGCCAAGGCAGGTGGATCACGAGGTCAGGAGATCGAGACCATCCTGGCTAACATGGTGAAACCCCGTCTCTACTAAAAAAGAAAATGCAAAAAATTAGCCAGGAGTGGTGGCAGGTGCCCGTAGTCCCAGCTACTCCGGAGGCTGAGGCAGGAGAATAGTGTGAGCCCGGGAGGCGGAGGTTGCAGTGAGCCAAGACTGTGCCACTGCACTCCAGCCTGGGCGACAAAGCGAGACTCCATCAAAAAAAAAAAAAAAAAAAAAAGAACTTCTTTCCCAGAAATCATAGCAGCATTCCTCAGCCCAAAGCCAGTAGAAACTTCTCGCATATGAAATTTTACTTCAAGAACTCCCATATCAGGCATTTTAATGAATCAGTGGAAGAAAATTATCCTCCCAACTTTGTTGTCAAGAACCCCAATTTCATATGCAAAAGAAAGAATTACAAAAATAATTATTCGAATTCCAATAGGTGGAATTTTGATAGGTTTATAAAGGACATAAACATCTTTAACATAATTCTACCTCGAAGCCAACATCAGCTATTAGTAACCACACTTCTTATTGCCAGTTCATCTCTCCAAACACACAGAAGCCATGTGAGTTGAAATTTATTTTTTAAAAACTCTCAGAGTTATGATTTCTCAAAATTATATTTTATATATTGACATCAACAAATATGATGATGATATTATATATTGACATCAACCAATACGATCAACCAATATGATGATAATTGTAGGGAAAAGAAAGAGAGATCAGACTGTGGCTGTGTCTATGTGGAAAGGAAAGACATAAGAGACTCCATTTTGAAAAAGACCCGTACTTTAAACAATTGCTTTGATGAGATGTTGTTAATTTGTAGCTTTGCCCCAGCCACTTTGTCCCAGCCACTTTGACCCAACCTGGAGCTCACAAAAACATGTGTTGTATAAAATCAAGGTTTAAGGGATCTAGGGCTGTGCAAGACGTGCCTTGTTAACGAAATATTTACAAGCAGTATACTTGGTAAAAGTCATCGCCATTCTCTAGTCTCAATAAGCCAGGGGCACAATGCACTGTGGAAAGCAGCAGGGACCTCTGCCCTTGAAAGCGGGGTATTGTCCAAAGTTTCTCCCCATGTGATAGTCTGAAATATGGCCTCGTGGGATGAGAAAGACCTGATCGTCCCCCAGCCTGAGACCCGTAAAGGGTCTGTGCTGAGGTGGATTAGTAAAAGAGGAAAGCCTCTTGCAGTTGAGATAGAGGAAGGCCACTGTCTCCTGCCTGCCCCTGGGAACTGAATCTCTCGGTATAAAACCCGATTGTACATTTGTTCAATTCTGAGATGAGAGAAAAACCGCCCTATGGTGGGAGGCAAGACATGTTTACAGCAATGCTGCTTTGTTATTCTTTACTCCACTGAGATGTTTGGGTGGAGAGAAACATAAATCTGGCCTACGTGCACATCCAGGCATAGTACCTTCCCTTGAACTTAATTATGACATAGATTCTTTTGCTCACGTTTTTTGCTGACCTTCTCCTTATTATCACCCTGCTCTCCTACTACATTCCTTTTTGCTAAAATAATGAAAATAATAATCAATAAAAACTGAGGGAACTCAGAGACCGGTGCCGGTGCAGGTCCTTGGTATGCTGAGCGCCGGTCCCCTGAGCCCACTGTTGTTTCTCTATACTTTGTCTCTGTGTCTTATTTCTTGTCTCAGTCCCTCGTCCCACCTGACTAGAAATACCCACAGTCGTGAGGGGAAGGTCACCCCTTCAGATAATAGGATAAATCAGAGCCGACAACATAGTTCATTCCTGAAATCAAATACAGAATGTTTCTACCAACATACATTTTCAAAGACGGTGTTTTCAGGTTTGTATGGGATTGTTTCAGCTTTATGAATTAGCTTTTTAAAATCTGCAATACTTTCTTGCTGACTTCATCATTTCCTTCTGGTTGCCTGAAGGGGTGGTGTGGAACGCTAATAAAATGAATTACAGTTGGCGTCGCTCACATTCTGAACTATAGAAGATATTTACTATCTCAGCTTCCCTATGAGCTTTTCTTTGCATCATGCAGCTTCATGGTCAGCAGACACTAAAAATTAAAGAAAGTCTTTCTCCCACTTTACATGTGTAGCACAGACACACTGATCAAACATGTTCCCAGCACTTCTGAAGAAACCTTATCACATCCACAAGAGATTTCCCACTTGCACTTTTTTTTGATAAACACAACCATCATAGCCCAACAAAACATCACACAGAAATCAAATTATAGTGTCCCCATAAGCATCTGCTCCTCTATGGCCTTGGGCAAAATTTAGAATCCTCGACATCCCTAGAGTTACCACAATCTCTGAAAGTGCAGGAGCACCCAAAAAGCTCAAGGAATGCATTGAAACTCTTATTACTTCCAATTCCATTTTCAAAGAAAGTAAATGTGTATGCATGTGAGCTGCACATGGTCCAGAATGCCTCACCAAATGTATTGTTTTAAAATATGTGTGCATCCATGTGTAACTGTATGTGTGGGATTTTGAAAGGCTTTTTATATTTTATTCAAAAAGGTACATTTTTCAATATCACAAACTTTCCTTTCAATTATAAGCCCTTCCCATTTTCAATTAATGTTTCAGGCAAGGAATATACATTAGTAAAACCAACCACACCACTTAGGGAAAATGAATTAGTATGGGGAAAGTGAAGAACTGGCCGTGCAGTCAATTACTTTGGCCAGCATAGATATAGTTGAACTAACCAGCACAGGTGTAGACAGCCTGTTTGGATAAGGTAGCTTAAGCCCCAGTTTTTTCTGCAGTCTTTATTTTTGTCAAGTATATGAAAACTACCATCTCATTTCCTCCCTGTAGCTATTACCCACATGTATGTGTAGTGTCAAAATAAATGGCCAGAGTCCTCTCAGGGACCTCCCTTGGCACAAGTCTCACTTCCTCACCCTCTCACCTCCAGAGCCTCAGGAAGTGCAGGTCAGGAAGCAGCCAGGGCAGGTGTGAGGTGATGGAGCGCTGAGTGTCGGCGAGCCCAGATAAAATAACATTCCAACATCGGAAATCCAATCATTCACCCTCTTGTCTCCTCCTCGCTAACCCCAGGCAAGTATAAAGGAGACGGAATTAAAACAGGAGTTGGAAGAATTTGGATGTGATTTCATATATTAACTCAGCAAATTTTTTTCTGAAAAGGTCCAGACAGTAAATATTTTCGGCTGGCAGGCCATATGGTCTTTGTCGAACCTACTCAACTGTGCCATTATGGAGTGAAGCCAGCCACAGATGATATAGAAATGAATGCATGGGGCTGTGTTCCAATAAAGTTTTCTTTATGGACACTGAAATGTAAATTTCATGCAATTTACATGTGTTATGAAATATGCTTCTTTTGATTTTTCAACCATTTAAAAAAGTAAAAACCATTTTCTTAGCTCCTGGGCTGTGTTGACTGATCCCTAATTAACTAATATGTGGGCTGCTATCTATGAAAATCTAGGCGCAGAGGAAGGCAGAGCTGGCTTCCCGGCCAAGACGGGACTTACCTTGATATGAGCTGCTGGGTCCGGGACAGTCTGAATCATGTCCTTCAGTAAGCCAGCCCATCTACCAGCTGTTCAGAACCTGACGGCTAGAAGACAAAAGGAACAACATACATAATAATAAACAACTGCATTTCTGTGTTTTATGTTCTAGCAGGACTGGACACAATTCACCGATGGCAAAAGAATCATAGCTTTGCATTAAACATGTTTGCCTAAATGCATCCTCTAGGTATGGGTGGTCCATGAGGTGACTAGATAACTCACTTCCCTTCCATTGGGAAAATCACTTACAATGAGCCCAAGAGAACCCTAGTCCGACAGGCCAGAAGAATCTAGCTCAAGCTAACCCACATCACATGCACTATCCACACATCCTTCCATGTGGGCAGCATCTAATGAGGGATCCATTAAAGGAAGACATGAGGCTAAAACAGGGCATACTTCTCTATCATACTGAGAAAACAGGACCTTGAAATCCCACCAAAACTCATGCGATCTGCACATCCTTTTCAGCTTCGTTATTAAGTTCTTAGTAAACAGCATAGCTACCGTTCATTGAGTACTTCAGTGCCAGTTCCTTGAGTGCTAAGGGCTCCACACACATTTTCTCATTTCATTCCGACCACAACTCTGAGAGCTGTCATTCCCATTGTCCAGCTGTGGACGTCAAGACTCATAAAGGTTACTGATTTGTCCAGGATCACCTGGTTAATAAGCGACAGAACCAAACTTCAAATCAGATTAGCCTATCTGACTCCAGAGCCCAAAAAAAATTTGGTTTGACTTAATTGGCAGGTATCAACCCATATTTTGAAGGGACATTTTAAAACACGCCTTAAATAAATTGAATTTAAAGATGCCTATAATCCAGGAATTTTCCAGAAATAAATCCTTCATCCAATATATTCCTTTATTCAAATTATAAAGCAGCATGTTCTGACCACTGTCTGTGCCCCTCCCCTTCTACCGAGTCAGTCTCCAACCTCCCTTTGCTGTCACAGGCCCCAGGGCTGACCTCTACAGATGGGCTCAGCAGGATGCCTTACCTCCTGGCCACCTGTCAGGGTTGGTTGACGTGGCCCCATCTGGAGATCAGCGGTGAGAGGAGAGGGGTATCTCTTCCCCTCACCTTCCCACCACCGACACCTGCCGCCCAACCTCCCTGGGCGCTTGGTTACGGTTCTGACTGCGGCTGGATTCTAGGGTGACCTCTCCCGTCATGGGGCCCCTCCTTCCAGGCTCCAGCCTCCAGTAACTGGTCCCCAGCCAGTCTCTGGTGCTCTGCAGATCTCAGCCAAGCCATCAGTTGTTTTTTGGCACTAAAAATGCCTTTTTTAGTTTACATTTTTAGAAGCCATCACTTGCTTTTTATCACCTGTATTTTTTTGTTTGTTTTCTTCTTTATGATGGCTCTTTGCAGTAACAAATGCAAAATAAGAATAAACAATATGATTACAGAACTAGAGACATTTTCAAAGGCTGTCTTTCAAATTTGCTACTGAGCACATTACTGTAGTGACAAGTAAAAGCATTCACAGGAATCCTCCCCACATTCACATCCGTCCTTTCTGACCTCTCACGGTACAGGCACACCCATTCCAACCCAATCGCCTCTCATGGAGAGCGTTTACCTCCAGATCTGCGTGCTCCGCGTCTATCCTCAGTCTCCCTGGAGGCCTCCCAAGATTGGCAGAGCTTGGCTCGCCACGAAGATGACATGCTGGGAACCTTAAGCATTTTTTTTCTATAACCAAATTTTAGGTCTTGGAAAATATGTACTTCCCCCCGCCCCCACCCCCAGGCCTAAAGTAAGTCCCTCTGGGGGATGAGAGTTACTGAAAGTACAGAGGGAGTGAAGTGCAGTCCTGAAATTGAACCGGGAAGCAGATGAAGGTGACCAGGCTCCTGGTGCTCTCGTGGGAGAAGAGGCTGGGAGAGGATGGGGCCTGGCTGAAGGTTTCTGGGAGCATAGGAATCCTCAACTCCCCTTATCCTAAGAGCAGCAGGTGCCACAGGAAAACACCACTCTGCTCCTGGGGTAATTCAGCCCGGAAGGGGAGCGTCTGCAAGCCATCCTTACAAAGGGAGGGCCTCCCACTGCACGACCCTGCTCTGGGGAGCACATGGCTATTTCCGTATGTCTGGACATTCTCTCTGGACTAGTTCACTCTGCACAGTTCCTCCCTGCCTGCACACACATGCTGCCGCTCACACCAGGGGCTGAAGCTCGTCCCCCTCCCCTCAAACTCAGTCTGACCTGTGGCTGCCTCTGACCTGGAGAACACAGCAGAGGGAAGGTTTCAGGAGTCCCAGGCTCAGGCCTTTATGGAAGTGGGAGCTTCCCCTTCCTGCCTCCTGAAACCAAGTCCCCATACCCTCAGCAGCACAGCACATGGCAGAGGACCGAGTGCCCAGTGGGGCAGCCAGCACCAATGCCAGGCCTGGGAGGGAGCTGTCCTGGACAGTCCAGAGAACCGACTCTCAGATGACCAAGGCCCCAGTCGACATCAGGGAGGAAGCTTCCAGCTGAGTCCAGTCAGCCCACAGAATCATGACCAATAATAAATGGGTTGTTGTACTAAGATGCTAGGATTTGGGGTAGTTTATTACACACACAGGTCATTGAAACCCTGTAAGTGCTCTAGAGGCACGGAGAAGATAGAGGGTAAATAGCTTGTTTCACTGTCACTATGGATGAGTACAAAGATGGTTCCAACACTCAACTCCTCCTGTATCCATGCTTTTTGCCACATAACTTTGTGATTCTTCCCATAAAAGAGGTAGAATTACTTCCCAACCCTTATTTTTGGGCTGCCTATATGATCTGCTTCAGCCAACAGGCGGTAGCAGAAAGACAAGTATGTCAGATCCCAGCTGAAGCCTCAGGAGGCAGGATGTGTTCCCCTTTGCTTTTCTGTAACTTTCCACCAGCATGGGAACATGGCCAGATGCATGCGGGAGGATGAGAGGTACCTGAGGCAGAGTCACCCACCCCAATCACCCCACCAAGACTACATTTGATCATCCCATAGACAACCAAAACCCCAGACATGGGAGGGAGGCAACCAGACCAGCCGCCAGCCAAGGCCAACCAGAATGGCCAACCCACAGGCTCATGGCTGAATAAGTGCTTACTGCTTGAAGCCACTGAAATTTGGGGAATTTGTTACACAGCATTTTTGTGACAATAGATTACTGACATACACTTTGCCCTGCATAATCAGATTACCGAGATCTTCGTTAAAATCTTTCTAGCCAGTGATAAAAGGAGACTCAAACAGGGCATTTCAAAGGAAGCCAACGTTATCCCAACACAGAGACATAATATTTCCACTCACCTACAAGACATGATCTCAAACCCTAATCCTGCCCTCAAAATGGGTTTGGAAACTGAAGGATAACCAAGAAACCTCCACCAGAAGCCTCCATGGGATTCCCAGACCCCTTCCCAGGAGCAACTGAATTCTCACTTCACGTGATGCCCTGCCAGCCTCCCCCAGATTCCAAAAATCAAATCAACATCCTTGGATATCCAAGACCGCAGCAACATCATAGAAGCTACAGCAGCCACTCGGTCTGTAACCAACCAAGACATAAACTGCACGAGCAACTGTTTGGGTCTCTTGTTTCTTATGGGGAAGTTTTGAGTACTCAGGATGCATCAAGGATAAAATGACAGGGAAGGGAATAGATAGAGATTCCAGATGCAACACAGTCCTGATCCTTGAGGGATTGAGATGGGAAGCAGATCTGTTTCGTACAGATATGAAGCGGTCAGTCCTGAGAGCAGGCAGTTAGTGGAGGTGCCCAGTGAGGCGTGTGGATATACCTAGAGGAAAGAGAGAGCTGATTCATGCAGAGACAGGAGGGTGCCACCAAGGAGCCTTGATGAACAAGAAGCATGAGGATTGGAGGCAAGAGGGTGAAAGGCATGAAGCAGGGAACCTAAGTTTCTCCCAGCTCCGCCACATTAGAGACCAAGGGCCTATGAGCTCCTCAGACCGCCACCACCAGAGTGATCACACACCAAAGGGATTCACTCAGCACGCAGCGTGATGGCACTGCCATCCTCCACACCAGCTCAGCGAAAACCCAACGGACCTAAAGACCAGGAGAATAAAAGCTCAACCACTCTCCCCTGCCTCCTCAACCCACACGGATCTCTGACTCTTTTTTTTTTTTTTTTTTTTTTGGGACAGAGTCTCTCTCTGTTGCCCAGGCTGGAGTGCAGTGGTACGATCTTGGCTCACTGCAACCTCTGCCTCCCAGGTTCATGCTATTCTCCTGCCTCAGCCTCCTGAGTAGCTGGGACTATAGCCGCCTACCACCACACCTGGCTAATTTTTTGTATTTTTAGTAGAGACGGGATTTCACCGTGTTAGTCAAGATGGTCTCGATCTCACGACCTCGTGATCCACCCGCCTCAGCCTCCCAAAGCACTGGGATTACAGGTGTGAGCCACCACGCCCAGCTAATTTTTTGTATTTTTAGTAGAGACGGGGTTTCACCGTGTTAGCCAGGATGGTCCCGATCTCCTGACCTCATGATCCACCCACCTCGGCCTCCCAAAGTGCTGGGATTACAGGCGTGAGCCACCGCATCCGGCCCTCTCTGACTCTTTTTGCAGCCATTTGAGTGCCTGTTCTTTTTTACCATTTCAGAAGTATTTTATGGATTTTTTAAAGAGCACTTCTAATTTACTTTTGTGTTCCTAATGGTCATTTCTTAAATATATAGTAGTTGGTAACCAAACAAACTAAAACCATACTAAAAGTTTTTAGTAGTTGGTGATAGGTTCATGTCACTGTAAGAGCCTTTTTATTTTCTATTTTACCTGACTTTGAACCTTGCAGAACTTCATTCTATGTTGATTGAAAATCATTTCTTTAATACTTGTTTCTTGCAATAAACTCATTTGCTAAGGTATATACTTCTATATGATTTTGTGTTTCATGACCCAGCTATATTTTATTATTGGGTATCTTAAAGAAACAAAAAAGGCCTTAACATTAATAGAATTCTACTTGTGTCACTTCTTTGTTTTTGTTTTCAAAATGCCAATGTCTTACTAAATAGAAACAAACTTGATTTGGATTACCTAAGCTCTAACCACATAAAAGATGGACTGGTACCCAAAGTAGAAGGGAAAATAAGCATTTTGTAATTATGGAGGCAGTATTGCAAAATGGTTAAGAGAAGGCCTAAATATTTGCAGGGCTGGTGCAAGAAAATAGATGGAAGTTTGAGACCCCTCGACCCTACCACTCCTCTCTTCTCAAACCCAATTCTGTTCTGTGGGTTAGGGGACGCATATAGTCACGTGGGCATCCCAATCCACATGGCCACACTCCATTCAGCAGTGCTCCCTGCTCATCCTTCAGACCCAGGGAAACACATACAAGATCTTCCCAAGAAGATGAACTCCAGGAAACAGGCTGGTGCAGCTCAAAAGATGCTCAGTCAAGTTTGGAAGGGAGCTCTGGGTGCCCTGGCACCTGGGACATGGCCTGGAATGGGGATGGGTTCAGCTGGGGAGGGCAGGAGTGGGGCCTAGAAGGCATAGGCAGGACCCTGGGCTGGGGACAGTGCTCGATATGAGCACAGTGCAGAGTCAGATGAGGGATGGAAATCAGATCTGCCACTTACTCCTTGGAAACCTATAAATGATCACTTTATCCTCCAAGAGCCTTAGTTACACATTTGCACAATGGGGATAATATTACTGTAGTATAATAAGAACTCCATTTGCCCTTGTCTCTCGTTTCTGGCATGGAGCTCCTAAAACTCTGGGAATTTCCCAAGTGATGGGAGCGTCTTTTGTTCTAAGAAGACAGCAGGTTGGTGAGTCCCTAGATAGCTTCAAGATGGGGGCTAATTGCAAAAGAGTGAATCTCGATCAGATGCTCAGAACTTTCAGCCCCATTTCCCAACCTCTCAGGAGAGGAGAGGAGCTAGAAATTGAGTTGATCCCCAGTGGCCAGTGATTTAATCAATCCTGCCTATGTAACAAAATCTCCATAAAATACCCTGACAGGGTTAGAACAGCTTCTGGGCTGGTGAGCATATTGGTATGAAGAGTGTGGTGCACCCCAATGCTAAAGGGACAGAGGCGGCCAGGCGCGGTGGCTCACGCCTGTAATCCCAGCACTTTGGGAGGCCGAGGAGGGTGGATCACGAGGTCAGGAGATCAAGACAATCCTGGCTAACACAGTGAAACCCGTCTCTACTAAAAATACAAAAAAATTAGCCAGGTGTGGTGGCGGGCGCCTGTAGTCCCAGCTGCTCGGGAGGCTGAGGCAGGAGAATGGCGTGAACCTGGAAGGCAGAGGTTGCAGTGAGCCGAGATCACACCACTGCACTCCAGCCTGGGTGACAGAGCGAGACTCCATCTCACCAAAAAAAAAAAAAAAAAAGGGCAGAGGCTCCTGTACTTGGAATCCTTCCAGACCTTGCCCTGTGCACCTCTTCATCTGGCTGTTCATTCATATGCTTAATAATAAACTGTAATCATAAGAGCATAGTGTTTTCCTGAGTTCTAGCAAGTTATTCCACCTAAAAGGGGGGTTGTGGGAACCCCCAGTGTTGTAGCCATGTCGGACAGAGTGTAGGTAACCTGCGGACCCAATACTTGTAACTGGCATCTGAAGTGAGGACGGTGTTGGGGAGCTCAGCCCTTAAACCCGTGTGCAAACTTCAGGTAGTCAGTGTCAGAATTGAATTGAACTGTTGGACACCCAGTTGGTATCAGTGTTGAATGACTGGTTGGTACTGGCGAAGACACGATGTATTTGGTGTTGGGAAACATAAATAAAAAATTTTTAAAACCTCCAAACAATGTTCAGCAATTCACAAAGGTGTCAGTGCAAGAGTTGGCCTGTATCTATTCTAACTGGTCAGTATGCAATTTGAACCATTGTTTGATTATCTCCTCTGTCTACACCATCAGGCTTTTGTGAGGATTAAACTGAATTATGCTTCAGAGAGAAAACTCTCTCAATGCTAGGCACATAATCAACACTAAACAAGTGGTAATCATTATAATTAAGAAAGTAAAAATATTTCAAATGGACGATTTTGATACTGTATAAAATGTTGCAACTTTTTTTTTGTTTTTTTTTTTTTTTGAGACGGAGTCTTGCTCTGTCGCCCAGGCTGGAGTGCAGTGGCGCAATCTTGGCTCACTGCAACCTCCATCTCCCGGGTTCCAGTGATTCTCTTGCCTCAGCCTCCCGAATAGCTGGGATTACAGGCATGTGCTACCATGGCTGGCTAATTAAAATGTTGCAACTTTTCAAGAAAAATAACTCTCAATAAATAAATTGCTAATTTTCATAAGAGCCCTTTGTCAACTGACTAAAAACATCCTTAATTTAGAAATGTATTTTTTAGTTTTAAGATAACTAGTCATTAAGTGAAAACATTGTAGGCAAAATGGCTCTAAGCAATTTAGTATTCATAGGAATGAATCCATTCCTTGAAAGCACTGGTCGCTGAGTGCACTTCTCCTGGATGAGCAGATATTAGGCAAATCAGTCTTTCACCAGCAAACCCTGCCATAAGAACTGCACAGGCCTGATTCCTGCCAAGCACACCAGGACCCTGACTGGGACAGAGGCCTCCCTTATGGGGCAGGAAGAAGGAGGCAGGGAGAAACGTAGGGCCCATGATTTAAGGAGGCTGTCCCTCTCAGGCTCATGCAAGTGCAGGATCAGTACCTAAAGGGGAGCACCGCCCGAAATCCTGTGCCCAGTCACCTTAACCCAGTCCAGTCCTGGCTCCTGCACTCCAGAGCTAAGCAGGGAATGCCAGCAGGAGACGGAAGACAGCATGAGAAACTGAATGCATCTCTACATTTATCTAAAAATAAGAAACTGGACTTCTTCAGTAGGAAATGGCTTATCTTTCCAAATGAATAAAAATGCTTATAGCTATGGGTTGAATTGTATCAATTCTCTCCCCCAGTTCATGCATTGGAGTACTAACCCCTGGTCCCTCGGGATGTGATGATAGAGAGGTAGGGCCTTTACAGAGGCAATCAAATTAAAGTGAGGTCATTAGTGACCTAACCCAACATGACTGATCCACTTACAAAAAAAGGGACAAGATTTAAAGACAGACCTGTATAGAAGGATGATGGTGTGAAGACACAGGGAAAAGACAAAAGAGGCCTGGAATAGATTTCCCTCAAAGCCCTCAAAGGGAACCACTTGGGCTGACACCTTGATCTTGGACATCCAGCCTCCAGAACAGTGAGATGATGAATTTCTGTTGTTTTAAGCTACCAGGTTCATGGCAGTTTGTTACAACAGCGCTGGGAGAGGAAAACACCTCTATTGAGGGATTTATGAAAGTCACTTAACTGATGCAGATTAGAGGCCTCACAGTGGGGGCATGGCCTCAGGAGCCACATCCATTTTAATTGCACCATTTCTCACCGAACACTGACCCTGCTCAAGGCATGTCTCAGGCTCCATGGACTGCTATTCCTTCCACGAATCGACCCTGGTTTCATTCCAGCAAGGGAGGGACTCTTACATTCTGCGGCCTGCATGAGTGTCACGTGAGCACCCCCATAACCCTGATCCCTGCGGTGCTTCTCCAAGGGAGCCCTAGCATTCCAGCTGGCCTCAAGGGCATGCCTTAGAGAGAGGGTGCTGACCCTCTCCTTCTCCAGCTGGATTTTATTTTTATTTTTTGGCACGTTTTGTAAATACAAAGATTCACTGCCTGGGTATGCCCCTTGAAAGAAGGTTTCAATTACATTCAGGTGAAATAACCACAAAATGACTGTAAGCCAAATGTAGTAGCACGATAGAAAAACGGAAATATCGTAAAAGCACCAGTCTGTAGACACCGAGCCTCTGGTTCCTCTGGAAAAGGGAGAAGAGAGTAGACAGTGATGGAGAAAAGAGGGGCTATGAAGACTACAGAACTGAGAAGGCAGTAATTCTAAAATCTCCACACTGTAGGGCCAGGAACAGGCAGTGCTGGGCAATGGGGCATCTTATCTCAGGGAAGTCAAGGGTGTCATGTAGAATCAACATAATTCATCCAAGTACAGCAAAGAATCCAGAAATGGTCTGTGGAGGTTTGGAACCATAAAAATCAAATAGGAAAGATATAAAATATTTACATATCCACATTTTTTAAAAGGGGTCCTGACTAGGCAGCGTAAGATTATTTGGGTTCTGTTCGTTTTACCTTTAGTTGCCCTTGGTTCTGCCATCTTTTTTCTCTGTGAGTCATTTGTCTTGCTTTTGGTCAACACGGCTTTCCTCGGGTCTCCAAAGATCCTGGAATAACCTGAATATAAGTTTAAGAATATTAAACCTTATTTTGTTTTCAAATATTAATACCAGGGATCAACTGTATATGTACCGACAAAACCTATTTCTTAAACATTATTTTAAAATATCCTAAAAGGGGAAAGAACTTAAATCCTTCCCTTTAAAAAAAGAGGGGACAACATTCCTCTCCTCTGAGGGAAGCCCAGCATTATGAAGCAAAAATTGGGAGTGAAAGCAAGGCCAAGCCTAACTGGCATGCTGAAGCACACAGACGCTTTTGCACAGAAAATATTTTGAAAATGTTTTCTTTTCCTTACAGCCCCCAGCTTTGGTAATAATGGCTTCCCCAGATCATTCTGTTAGCACTTTCTGCTGCTCAGAACAGGGTAGTGGGATTCAGAATTTAGAAAACATCCTGAGAACTGTAATTAAGCAATTGTCTTAGTCCCAGAAAAGAAACAACCCTTTTACTTTGTAAATGCTAGGAGGATCCATATTTTTTAAAATCTTAGAACACTAACAAGCTAAAAAGATAGAAAGAAAAAAATATTTCTTACAATATGCCTGTAGCACAGCTCCAAAATCCAGTCTCTCTCTCTCTTCTTTTTTTTTTTTTTTTTTTTTTTAGATACAGGAATTTCTTACACAACTTTCCAAGTAAAATATTCAATCCCCAAATAATATATTTAGTAGAATCCTTACAACATGAGAAATTGTAAATGGCATCTGTTTCCGTTGAAAATATTTTTAAATTAGAAAACATCTTAAGCACTGCATCAAATCAATATTTGTAATGGGCAGAATTATTTCTAAATGGTTCCACAGGCCAGCTGACATTCCCACTCTACTTAGGAAGCCCCCAGCCAATTCCACCTGAAGTCTTCGAAACCTACGCATAGAGGCAAATTGCCCAGATGTCACAGAAAAGCATTTGTTGTGATACAGAAAATAAAACACATTACTGGGGGAAAAAAATCAGGGTACTAAACCATGTACATAACATCATCCCAATATTGCACAAAGAAAAAAAATAAATGGGTGAAATAAAAGACGGAAGGCAGGAAAGGAAAGAGGATGACCTGAGAAAAGTTATCAAAACTGTTAACAGTCATGGTCTTTGACTTTCCAGTGTGAAATAGGAGTTCTTATTTTCTTCTTTTTAAAATATTTTTAAAATTATTTATTTTTTAAACCAACTAATAAAAGTAATATATATTTACTGTGTACAACATTATGTTTTGAAATATATATATATATATATACACATTGGAATGGCTAAAGTAAGCTAATTAACATCTGCATTACCTCACATACTTATTTTTTTGTGGTGTGAACACTTGAAATCTACTCTTAGTGATTTTCAAGAATATAATGCATTGTTATTAACTACAGTCAATAGATCATAGGTCTATTCAAGTTCAAGTCATAGATCTCTGGAAATTACTCCTCCTGTCTAACTGAAATTTTGTGTCCTTTGACCAACATCTCCCCAGTTCCCCTATGCTTGACGTCACTAATCATCAAGGAAATGCAAATCAAAATCATGATGAGTGTCATCTCCCAACTGTTAGAATGGCCATTATCAAAAAGACAAGTGTTGGTGAGGATGTGGAAAAAGGGAACTCTTGCCCACCGTTGGTGGGAACGTAGATCAGCACAGTCATTATGGAAAACAGGATGGAGGTTCTCAAAAACACAAAGATCAATTACAAATCAAAATAATATATGCTTTACAAATGTACTACAAATCAACTTTGTATGTATTACAAATCAAAATACTACATGATTGCTGGCAATCCCACTCTGGGGATAGATCCAAAGAAAATGGAAAATGAAATCAGTATGCCAAAGAGGTACCAGCACTCCCACATTCATTACAGCATTATTCACAACAGACAAGGTATGGCATCAACCTAAGTGTCCATCAACATAAACGCCCATATAGAAAAGTGGTGCACATACATAATGGAACGCTATTAAGCATTTAGAAGACAAATCCTGTCATTTGTGACAACATGAACGAACCTGGAGAACTTTATGCTAAGTGAAAGAAGCCAGGCACAGAAAGACACATACTGCATCCCCTCACTTATACATAGCATCTGAAAAGTTGAACTCCTATTTCCTTCTTTATAGTTTTGTGTGTTTTCCAAATTTTCTAAACTAAAAATATTCATCTTTATAATCAGGGGAGAAAACTAAGGAATAATCATTTTATAATCCTAAACATGCTTTTAAAGCATTTATTTCACTGTAATGTATTCTTTTCCCATCCAGCCATACATGGGCCCAAGGAGCTGGCCTTCCCTGCTCGGCAGCCTGATGTTCAAGGGGATGGGGGAGGGGGATGGTGCAGTAGATCATGCTTTGCAAAGCTGTGCAAATCTTTTTTTTTTTTTTTTTTTTTTTTTTTTTGAGATGGAGTCTTGCTCTGTCGCCCAGGCTGGAGTGCAGTGGTGCGATCTTGGCTCACTGCAACCTCCACCTCCCAGGTTCACGCCATTCTCTTGCCTCAGCCTCCTGAGTAGCTGGGACTACAGGCGTCCACCACCACACCCGGCTAATTTTTGTATTTTAGTAGAGACGGGGTTTCATCATGTTAGCCAGGACAGTCTCAATCTCCTGACCTCGTGACCCACCCGCCTCAGCCTCCCAAAGTGCTGGGATTACAGGCGTGAGCCACCACGCCCGGCCAAAGCTGTGCAAATCTTGAGTTAATAAACATGTTCCCAAAATCCAAAAGCCAATATTGACTATAGCTTGGTTAACTGTTTTGCATGGATAAGTGGTTAAAGGAGTATTTGGTTTCCAATTTCTGCAAAGGGAATAAAAGCTTTAAAGCATGAACTAAGATTTCCTATACTATGCTATTCTATAGTAGGTTTTTATGCCAAAACCTCTACTAGGCTGAAAGGATAATTTGATTTATGGTTGAGACATTGTTGGGCCTGATTTAAAGCCCAGAGTCAAGCCCAGAGAGGATTCTCCTAAATATGTGCAATGGGTATTTTTAAATTAGCATTATGGCGTTATTAATATTTCATTTATCCTGAGAGCATTTACCTGACAACGTAAATCATGCATAACACAGCTGAGAAGCCACAAAGAATCCAAAAAGATGTCACGAAGTCCAGGAAGAGAAGCTTTGCCAGAGAAAGGCACACTACCAGCCGCGTGAGCTGGCCTCATCAAAGCAAAAAAGTCAGAAAATTATGTAAACCAGACTCAAGAACTCAAAAAATACAGCCGTTTGAGAACTTTGGTAAGAGTGCAAACTGCTCAACCCAGCTCAATCGCCCCTGGTCCAGAAACGGCAGAAAGCCAAGGTCAAGGAGTCACATGACCTGAAGAGACCCCCCCCTCACCACCCCCCCAGCCCTGCCCCTGGCCAGTGGGACAAACCACATCACCCCTGGGATTCAGTATTCAGTCAGGTTCTGTGTTCTGTATGGGGAGGTAAAAGAAGGCACTGGATCATCAGGAAATCTGGACTGGAAATGGCCAAAGATGAACACATCTGAGTACCTGAAGGGTAAGCTAAAGGTATCAAAGCAGCCATGGTGAGGCAGAAAGAACCTTGAGCTTGGAGCCCCACGTTTGTGCTGACCCACTAGCAGCCAACAAAACCTCCCTCAGCCTCACTTTGCTCATCGGAAAACTGTGAGTAAGAGGCTGTGACTCCAGAGAGGTGGTGCAAGTTCAATGAGACGGGGTTGCTGATGGTCCAGATGGACAGATGCAAAGCATTATTTTCTGTTTTGATACAGGATTCTCTCTGTCATCCAGGCTGGTGTGCAGTGGTGCCAATAGCTCACTGCAGCCTGGACCTCCCTGGCTCAAGTGATCCTCCCACCTCAGCCACCCAACTAGCTCAGACTATAGGAAAAAGAGCCATGCACCACCATGCCTGGCTAATTTTTTCAAAAATTTTTTGGAGACCTGAGATCTCACTATGTTGTCCAGGCCGATCTCGAACTCCCGGCCTCAAGCAATCCTCCTCTCTCAGCCTCCCAAAGTGCTTGGATTAGAGGGGTGAGCCACCATGCCCAGGAAAGGCATTGTTAAATTCAGGAATGAATGACCACCTTGCTCCCCAAAACACTAGACAAGAGAACCACTCTCTATGCACAGATCTCCCTGGCCACCACGTGTAAGCAGCAGTGAATATTCCATAGGTGGAATTGGCTACTGTGAAGAAAGAAAACTCCAGAAAAGGTGCCCTCACTCCAGGAAGTAGCCTGGACCCCACGTGGGTGACAGCAGCCTGGAGAGAAGGCTCCACTCCCACCAGCAATGCCAAGGACAGAGCAGCAGCAGCCATCCGTCCCCATAGTTATGGTGAACACAGCCACGGAGCAGCCTGCTTTTTCCATGTATAGCCACACACAGGTGGCAATGGCAACAGACACAACTGGCTGCCCTTCCCTGGAAGGAAACGTAATTTTGCTTGGGTGTTCTGCCTGCCCCCACATGACCCACGGAGGATGACCAGCCCCAACACCAGTGTAAATCCTATCACTGGGCACCATCTCTTCTCACCACTGATTGGTTTCGGGAAGGGCACATGATAGAATTCTGGTCAGTCTAACACTCAGGGAAGCGAGCTAGAGGACTTCTAGGAAAAGTGTTGGCTGATGAAGAAAGGCCATAGAGTAGTAGTCCTGTCTGTGTGGCACTTGGAACTGTGACAGCCATCCCAGGACCATAAGAAGAGGTCACCTGAGGATAAAACCAATATGCTGTGGATATCTGGGGGAAAGGAGGGAAGTCCTTGTGTTTCTACCTACGGTAGGGAAGAGTATTAACCAACTCTGAAGGCATCTCATGGCAGGGCAGCTAGGCACATCAAATGCATTTTCCTTGTTAACTAAACCATTTTGAATTGGGGTCATTTTTGTTGTTACTGTTATTACTGGCAGCAAAAGTATCCCATACACTCTAGTATCCATGTTGAAAAAAGTCGCTTTCAGCTCTTTTACCATCTGTATCCATAGTCACGCAGACATGCTGAATATGCTCTTCAGTTCTAATTTTAAAATAAAATGATCTGCTGGAAATTAGCTCAGCTCATAGATCTCCGTACTTACAACACTGTATCTAAGAATTAGTAAATAACTATTACCATGATAAGTGGCCTATCTCAGTCTATCCACATGTTGAGTGTTCCAGGTACTGGAGGTGGCATGGAACCTCCCCTCAATAAACACAGGGTATGATGAGAGGTTATACTTTTAATTAAATTACTAAGTGGAGGCAGAATGTGGTGAGGGTTACAAGAGAGGTACCAAAGATGCAGCAACAGAGCAGTTGATGGGCACTTAGCATTTCAATAAGTGGGAATGGGGAGGAGAGCAGGAAAGGTGGAGGAAACAGATGAGGAGAGGGAAGAAGGGAAGTGTTCTCCAAAGAAGAATGCTGCAGGGAAAGAGTCTTTCACCTTTATGTCCCCACAAGGCACAGAGTATGAGCTCAGAAATGTTGAATGATTTGTCTCTATAAGTAAGGGATGATTTCACTGATAATATTGTCTTCTTCCATGATCTAAATTCAACCTGCCCTTTAAATCCATTCATTCACACAATTGTTCATCCATCCATCCATCCATCCATGTATTCATGTATTCATTCATCTATCCATCGATGTATCCATCCATCCATCCATCATCCAAGTATTCATCCATCCATCCACCCATCCATCCATGTATTCATCCATCCATCTATCCATCCCTCCATGCGCACTGAGTTCCCTCCATGTGCCAAGCACTGAGCTAAACACTAACTAGAGTTGGGCTTTGCCAATGAGTTCAGAGCCTAGTGAGAGAGTCAGAGTTGTAAAGAAAAAAATCACAAATGCCACCTCCCCCATTGCCTTGCTTGATCCTCAATGCCAGAGTGTAGCCTGGTTGAGCATCACAATCAGCTGGAGAGCTTTTTAAAAACAGAAATTCTGCAATCCTTCCTCTTTTTTCTTTATTGGAAAGTCCAGGGGTGAAAGGGGCAAAAGCATCTACATGGGAGTTAGGGAGGCAGAAGAGGATTGAAGGCAGTGTCTGAAATATTTTCAGACTGAGAAGGAAAAGGAAAAGAGCCAAGAACACAAGGAAGAGCAGTCAGAGCATAAGAAGGAAACTAGGAAAGATCTAAGTCATGGAAGCCAAGGAAGGACATTCAGTAAGATGGAAAGTTCAGTGTCGCAACTGCAGAGAGATTAATGTCCAAGAGAAAGTCATTCAACCAACCGTATGCATTGAGAACAGGTCCTGGATTTGGCAACTTAAAACCTCTTGCTGTCCTCTAAAAATGTTGTAGGAGCCTGACAGCATTAAGCCAAATGGCTCAGTAGTTAAAGACAGGGAGGATATGCAAAGGGCAATGTAGGCTACTCATGGAAGGAGTTGAGCAACAAAGTTAGGGAGGGAGTGGCAGTTCAAAGGAAAGCACTAATGCCACAGGGCGCAGTGGCTCATGCATGTAATCCCAGCACTTTAAGTCAGGAGTTCAAGACCAGCCTGGCCAACATGGTGAAACCTCATCTCTGCTGAAAATAGAAAAATTAGCCGGGCATGCTGGTGGGCACCTGTAATCCCAGCTACTCAGAAGGCTGAGGCAGGAGAATCACTTGAACCCAGGAGGCGGAGGTTGCAGTGAGCTGAGATCGCACCACTGCACTCCAGCCTGGAGGATAGAGTGAGACTCCTCAAAACAAACCAACCAACAAACAAACAAACAAAACCAAAAAACAATGAAAACAAAAACGAAAAGCACTAATTGGTTTCACCCACCCAACATTTGCTGGGCACTTACTGTACTTCAGAAATTACTAGTAGCTAGGGATGCACTAGTGCACAAGACTCAGCCCTGCCCTCAAGGCATTTACAAACCAATGAAAAGAAGGTTTATCTTATTTGCTCGGTCTGTTTGAAGGATGAGAAAAGCAGGTATGTTTATAGACAGGATAAAGGGAGCCAGTGGAGTAGAGGAGATAGAGATTCTAGAGCCAGGGGACCTAAGGACGCTACTGTCTGGGGAAGAGGTAGAGGAAACGCCATGTATCACAGCACAATGGTGGGGTCAGTTCTGGCAGGAAGGTGGGACCCCACTGTCTCAGAAGGGGTGTGCTGCCAGATGGCTAACAACAGGCTCTCACAGGAAAACTCCTGATTTGAAGCACTTGGTCATTTCTATGGAGTCAATATTTCCATCATGGGCAATTCCAAGGAACCCAGGGGAGTCCCTGAGTGCAGAGTTGGGAAAAGATGTGCTCTAACGCATCATTGCCGGCTCTAGCGAGTTGGGAGGAGCCGGCTCTAGCACACGTGGGCTCCAGAAGCCAAAGAGAGACCAAGAAGCCTGGAACTGTTGATAAGAAAAGAGTGTTCAGAGGAAAGCTGTGAAGCCAGCATAGCCAGCTGCTCTCCTAGGCGCTGAGACCCTGTGATGAGAGGAGAAACCAGGGAGGCAGAGTCCCAAATCTGGAAAAGTGGCAGGCTTGAGTGCTCTTCAGTTGCTCCCATTTGAGCAATTTTGCTTCCTAAACCTGGTTAATAGCCAAAAATGTGGGCTGCTTATTGTCATCTCCTTTCACTCTGTGTGTGTGTGTGTGTGTGTGTGTGTGTGGTTTTCCTGTGTAAATTGCTGCACCATTAACTCTGCTATTCTTTAGAACTAAGTGAGGCAATCCTTAGAATCTTACACAATTCCCTAAAGGGTCCCCTTTTACTCTAAGTCATAGAGAAATGTTGAACATTTAAACCTTTAAAGTGCAGTTTTGCTGGAAGAAAATCTCAAGGGTCTCCATGAATCATGTCTGAGCCATGTATTGGCCATGACCACATACTTCTTGTCAGTCTTATTTCATTTGGTTGTTATTGTGGTTTGGTTTCATTTCATTTTGCTTTGGAGGATCAACCTTTCTTCCATTCATGACATTCAATCAACCTTTCTCCCCAGTGCGTCTCCCCATTTTTTATGTGTGTGTCAGGAGATAGCAAAATAAACACAGGTATTAATGTGCCTGTGGGCACCAGTTTGTAAAGCTCAAGACATTCTTGGACCCGAGGAAACTTTCAGTTCTTTCTCAGCCTTGCCATTTTGCATGTAAAGCATTTGAGCTGATCTCAGAGTTGAGGTGGCTGCCAGCTTCCACCAGAACAAAACATACAGCAGCAAAACAGCGCCATGCCCCTCAGTGTGGGAACCAGGGTCTGCCTGGGGCCCCCCTGTAAAAATGAGAGAGATCTGAAGGAAAACAGACAGCATTTGAAAGGCGGATGACATCAAGAAAGTAAAAGCAACTATAAATATGACTTCTCTCCTGCTTTACACTGAGCCTTCTGTTCAAGAAAACACATTTACCAGGGATTTTTTTCCTTAAGCTCAACTGGAAAAACAAATATTTAGTCATTTTACAAGAGCAGACAACTGAAAAGCAAGCCACAGATTAAACAAGCATTATGTATTTCTAACAAAGTTCATCAAACACAATATATCTTTGAGAACACAATCTTGAAGTCTGTTTTAGAGGCAAATTTGACCTTCAAAATGAATTTTGTCTCGATATAATTACAAGGTCAAATCTTAAAGAAGCAAATGCATAGACAACCATCTTTGCAATGAGATCTGTTTTATATTTTCAAATGAACAATACTGGACAGAAAAAAATACATAATTACTTCTGAGGTTATATATAAAATACCCAATTGGCAATTAACCAATGTCATATTAGAATCTCAATATTTTAGATACAGCAAAACTCCCAAGTACAAAATAATCTATAATAGAACAAAAATGACAAGTTATATTAAAGAGAGATTACATATAAGAGACTTTATTACAAGTTATCATTTTTTAGATAAAATCTATTCTTTCAGCATCACTTTGATTCTTACAGGAGGCAGATATAGTATAGAGAGACAGATAGAGGTGAGAACCTTTCCTAAGAAAAATCAAGCAGCATTAAAAGCAGAAAGAAAAAAGAAGAAAAAATATTTCAGATTCTCAATTCTGTGTATCACATTGTTGACAAAAAAAAAAAAAATTAGAGAATACCAACAGGAAAAGGTTTCCTTGTGCTCTTTAAGGGTGGGGAATTTCAAAGAACCTTGAACTCATCATGAAAATAGTTCTATACCCATCGGCTTTGCCAAAATCACTTTGGGATTTCAGTGATGGGTACTGAGCCACCAGGAGCAATGAAACCAGCTTTTCCATTTCCACTGAGTTTCGGCTGGTTTATGAGGATTGCACAAAGATCACCTCATTTGTACTGGACACAATTGGGAAATAAAAATTTAAAAATCATCCTTGATATTTAAAATAGAAATCATGAGCCACGCCACAAACATGCTTTCCCGACACTCAGGACGTGAGGTTGACAACATGCCTCCCCGTTAACCCGTGAAGCCTCACAGGTATGCACTGCATCTATATAGAATTTTCCATGGACTCCATCATCAAAGCGTCCTTCAACAAGTATGAACTGAGCACTCACCCCATGCACAGAGCTGTGGACGGGGCCATATGGGACAGAAAAGTTCCAAGGTGTGTCTCTCACTCCCAAAGAACCCACATGCCTTGCAGGAGAGGAAGGCTGTGGACCCAGCTTTTGTGATGCAGATGAAGGGGCCACATAGCTGCTCCAGTAAGAAGAACTGGAATCATTTGAAGGAGAGGAAAATAGGGCATTTCAGCCTTGAATAGCAGAACCGAGATCATGAAAAATAGGAAGAACTTATATGGACATCAGAGAGGAAGGCAATCCAGACAACAATAATAACATAGGCAAAACAGAAATCAAATGCAGCTTGCAGAAGACTCTGTACAGGGAGCCAACACAGCTACTTTACGTAAGGAGTCAATGAGACCATTTAATAGAAGCCCCCTGTCGAAACTGTAAAAGTGATTTTGCCATCTTGGCCATCTCCTGAGATGGCTGAGAAGGGATTTGCAAAGCAAAAAAAGAGCTGAGGGGTTTTGCACCCTGGAACAGAGAGGCTGGAGAGAAACCAGACAAGTCTCTCAGGCAGAAGTTCCAGAAAAATGAAGAAGCAGGAGAGCCCGAGGCAAGAGGGAAATGGCAGGCACATTGGTTGGACGATGAGGGTTTGTGTGGATCTCAAAGGGCCAGGACGTGGGGAGAGTCTAGACTTTCAGGCTAGGAAGTCTGAACCTTGTTGTGGAAATAGCTGAAGTTTTTGGAGCACCTGCCGAGCAAAGCTTCCCAAAGAGGCTTTTGGGAAGATTCATGAGGCAGGAGACTACAGGGAGGGAAGGCCAGAGGCAGAGAGGCCAGTTCCAGGATGGCTGCCATGGTCCAGCCCAACGTAATGAAGGTGGGGAAGCTTTGGAATGCAGGAGACAGGGTGGAGATGAGAAGACATGTCAGAACCTGGTGGCTAATTAAGCAGAGAAGGTGCAGGGAAGAGAGGAGAGCAGGATGGAAAGCCAGGAAATGTGGGTCTCAGTGAAGATGGGGAGTTCTGTTTCAGCCCCAAGAATGAGCATGTGCATCCTTGGACCCCGGGGCCTGTGAGGTTGGTCAATGGAAGCCCGGGAGCTCTGCTCAGTCAGGGTCTAGGACTGGTACTCCTGCTGGGGCCACCTCAGAGCAGAAGCAGGGCGGGAGCGGTGGAGGCTGGCTCTGAAGTGTTCTGCCCTTAAAGAACAACAAGACTTTCCAGAGGCAGTGTGTAGGCTTTAAGATGGAGACTGATAAAGAATGGAGAGATGGAAAGAGCTTCTCAGTGACATGGGGAGAAGGTCCGCACCTGGAGGGCAGACCCTTCCTGGAGGGCAGAACCTCACTGGCCGTCTGGCTTCCCACACACCTGCCTGGTGAACCAACATACCACTAGGGGGTTCTTTTCTTGCTTGAAATGTCATGGAGTTTTCAATTTGTAGCATTCATGAGGTGCATTATAAGGTTTATTCAGCATTTTTTTTCTTTTGCTGAGAAAGGCACAATTAAGTACCAGAATTTTCTTTGCTGGCCTAGCCTTCTGGAATCTGAACAGGTTTTGCAATCCCAGGACCAGATCCTCTCTATATAAAAATTGGTGTGGGATTGGCGGGGGGGAATCTCTTTTTATAATAGCTAGAACATCTTAACATTTTGTAAAAAATAAGCTCATCACGAACCCAGTTAACCCAGCAAGGCTACTGCCCTTCTTCTGTGTGGTGGTAACAGCTTTGTTCAGCAGTGCAAGGTGCAGGCAGAGCCTTTTTAGTATTAATCACTAGGTCCATTTATTGAGAGAGCTTGAAAGGTGATTATCCCTGTTCTCATTTCTCAGAAAACTGAGGCATGTGAAGATCACAGATAGGGTAAGCAAATGAACACAAATTCAAACTCGGAATTCAAAGCCAGCCTCTATGTATTCCTGAGGACCATACTGTCTGCTAAATGTAGAGAAAGGCACATGCTGGTTCAACAGCAGAGAAAGCAAGCAGGAGGCACTTTCTGTGAGTCATCTCCACCACAGCGCCCTCTCTCTTGTGATCCAGCGATACTCGTTCACAGTCAAAGCCCAAGAAGAGCGGAAAGATTGACCTTTGTGAGCTGAACCGTGTGACGCTTGATTACTTGACAGAACTCATCCTTCTGTCCTGATGACAAAAATTCAGCTCCATTGATACATGCAAGCTAATATCTGTTGTAATGCCTCCCAGTTTCTCTGGAGAATTCCTTAGTTTCCTGGACATCTCTGAAATGCAAAGTTTTGGCAACTAGTCTCTGAATTAACCTCTGAAAATCTCACCCAGCCAAGATGGCCTTCTTGAGAAGACTGAAGAACATGGTTGGTTTCAAGCTGAGCTGGACGTAGTTTACCTCCCAGGACAGGTTCCCCACACTGGTGTTTAAGGCATGGGGCGGACCAACCCCAGGAAGACTCAGACATCACACCACCCACCTTCAACTCAGTCACATCCACCTACATTTTCTGAAAACAAAAGTCAGCCTCCCCAAAAAGGACTGAGACCCTTGTGTAGGTAATCTGAGCAGACACCAACTTCCCAGGGCTTCCTTTTATCCAGGAGAGCTTGGCTGTTCTTTTTAATGGTAATATCTTCTTCTTCCTGCAGCACCAGGCTGTGGCCCACTCTGGAGAAAAGGAAAGATCATTGCTGGCCTGCCTTCCCAATTTCAGACTTGCCAGTCTACAATTGTATAAACTAATTCCTTAAAATATATCTCATTATATCTATCATCCCTCTGAATCTATATGCATATATATGTATATACACATATGTACATAGTTATAAATATGGATCAATATAATGAGATGTATTTTTAAGAAATTGGTTTATCTGTCTATATATATTTACATACATATACATCCATACATAGATATCTCATTTTATCTCTATATCTATATACATATAAACACACGTGTGTGTACATTTATGTATGGACATAGAGATGGGTGTAATAAGATTTATCTTAAGGAACTGGAAATATAGAGAGATATCTATATATATCTACACACACACGCACACATACACACACACACGGAGAAAGACAGAGAGAGAGAAAGATCTGTCTACATCCATCCTATTGGATCTTTCTGGAGCACCCTGGCTGACACTCCTGCATTGATGAGTCATTGGTTGTAGGATGTCCTGGGAATGAGGCATGAGCTTGGACAGGGCTGTCATCATCAGCAGGCACTTCCCAAAGAGGGCTGACAGCTGAGGCATCTTCCAACCATACTCCCAGCATCTGAGGGAATAAGTCCTTCCTTCCTGAAGGGAATCCAGACAGCACATCACAGAGCCCACGCCAACTGGGCAAATTGAATGTGCACAGAGTAAATTACCAAAACTGCCAATAAAACTCAGAATTATAAAATCATATAATTTAGAAATTATGTGATGTAACTAACATTTGCAATCCGTTGACTTAAAGTCAATTATGTGGGAAATAACAGAGATCATTAATAAGCACAAAACAATCCAGCAGAAATTGACAGCGTTAGGTGCTCAGGTTGTGTGGAGGTCAATCTCAGCGGACCAGAGTCACTGAGCTCCCTAGATGGAGTTAAGGAGAGCCCTGATCTTGGGCCAGCCACATCCTTTATACATAGCAAGGACTGTAAGCCTGACCTTGCTCTAGCACAGGAAGGAGGAGGGCTTCCCTCTAAAAACTACCCATTTTCTCCCAGAACCCCAAGACTCCAGTCCATGTCAGGCTGCAGAGGTGATTTCCAACCATATGATCCATAAGCTACCTGCATCAGAATCGCTGAGGCATTCCTGGGCCCCATGCCCCATTCCTGGAGTCAGCAGCCGGACTATGAGACTGGCTCAGGGAACCCCACAGACAGGGTCACAGGCATGCAAGCGCAGGCAGCAGAGTGCAGGCGCAGAGGCTGGCAGCGATCATCCACCTGGCCCTGAACAAGTCCACCTTCTCAGAGTTTTAGTTTCCTAACCTGGAAAACAAGGAATAATATCATGAAAGAAACACCAGGCACAGCACTAATAGATCACAAATGCCACGTAAGTAACCGAGTGCAAAATGGGACATTTCCTGCCATCGGCTGAGGCTCAGAATAGCACACAGAGCACGGCAGCGGTGCACTCTCTAAAAAAGGAAGCCCGCACATCCATGCACAACTCTCTAAGGAGTGACCTAAACAACAACAGCAAGTCCCTGCCCCTCTGCCTTCCCGGCCTCAAGGGTACCTATGTCAGAAACTGGTCAATGCAGAGTATCCAGCTCCCACAGTTGCAGACGTGAGCAGGATGGATGTGTAGAGTTTTCTGGCTTCTGCACAGTATAAATCCTTCCACAATTTCAATCAACCAAAGGAGGAGTTGGAAGACATCTGCACAATTAGCTCTTGTGCACTGGCACTGATAGAAGAGACCAGAGACCTGGTATTCCTTCAGAGAAAGTTTCAGAGGCTGTGCAGCACCTCTCTCCACCCCAGGGAAAGAAAGGAAAGGGGAACGTAGGCAGGGAAATTTCACATCCATGTGCAGATGCACCAACCTCAAGGCCAGTGAGGGAAGCTTCAAAAAAACCACTTAGGCTGCCTCCAAGGGGTCCCCTAGGGTTCTGAGCTACCAGGGCACAGGCGCTAGTGACTGCCTTCCAGGTAGAGAAGTTTGCAGAGGCTGCTTGGGGACAGGTAAGAAGGAGAGGCCTTGAGGGAGCACACTGAGCTTCCATCCATGGTGAGGTGAGAGGGCCTGGGTATATCCTTGTATGCAGGGACCCATGGCAGGTGGCTGGACTTGCAGGGGTGAACCAGCCCTGACAGAAAGAGGCTGGAGGTGTACCAGGGTGAAGCTAGGGGAAGGGTACCATCAGCAGACACACACAGGGATGTCACCCTGCCATGGAGAGCTGTGGGGCAATGTCACTGCAAGAGCCCTTTGGCACCCTCCCATGCATTTCACGAAGAAGGGGCAGCTTTTAGACCTTAGCTTCACAGAGGGGAATCCGACACCAAATCATGATGCATGGCCAAGTAACCCTAGTAATAGCCCTTGTTGTCCTCTGTCTTCCTGCTCCAACCCTGGAAAACCAGAGGCAGAGGTCAGTGGTAAGGAGAGGAGTGGGTATGCTGGCCTCTGAGGCTGGGAGCTGGCCATGGCCCCAGAGGCATTTCCGATGCTAACACCAGCTCCGGATGCAAAGAATCTTGAAACAGGACAAACAATAGGCTTTTAAAAATTCAACTTCTCTGGACCTCTCAACACTTGGAAATTAGACTGTTCACTGTATCTAGAAGTGACGGGGAAAGTCTGGTGCCTGAGGAGACTCGGAACAGGGACAGGAAAGAGCTATCAGACTTGAGCCATGAGTTCGGACGAAGTAAAGTTGCACCTACATCATACCCTACTGAGAATAGCTCATTCAGAAAACAAAGAAGCCCAGTTTCTATATGTCTGGTGGATGGCGCTGCCAGGTAAACCTGTAGCAAAGCCACATGGAAATAGGATAGTGTCAAAACCAATCAGGCCAAGAGTGAGCAATAGCCCACTGAGTCTCTGAAAGAGCTGGGGAAACAAGAGGAGGCAAAAGAAGTGACCTATAAGGCACGAGGTTGGTGACAGGGCCAAGAAGTTTACAAGAGCGAGCATATCAGATAGACAAACACCAAGAGGCAGAAGAGTCTACAGATACAAGGAGGTCCAAACCTACCCACAATCCCCACCCTACCCCGCCCCGGCTTTGGCTCCCCTGGGGCTGGCGAAGGTAGTAAGCGAAAACACCCAGGTTTGAGAATGGCTGGGCATCAAGGCAGTCTTGACAACCTCAGAATCAGAAGTATTTGCCCGCAGGCCAGTGGCTGGGAGAAATGTCCAGCTCTACGTAGATTTCTGTAGCTGGGGTCCCATTTTCCTTCAAGGTGGGATGGGTAAGACAGAAAATGTCCCCTTAAGGACAAGACTCAGGACAGCTCCAGCCTAGTGTCTCCGGGTCCCTGTTTGCTCCACAGGAGAAAGACCCTCCAGAGTGCAATGAAGGGGCCCAAAGGGGACAGTAAAGGCACCCCACTCCATGTGGCGACTCCCCTCATGGTAGAACTGTAGAATCCAACATCACATGGACCTCATCGATAACACTGACCACGCCTCCTTGCTCTTAAGATGGATAAAGGGCAGGGACAAGGAGCTCCATTTTATTTGACCAATAGCTGCAAAAGTAAGAAATCTTAATAAGCATGGAATCACAGAACCAGTTGAATGTAGAATTAAACAATTAAGGCACATTTCTGGCTAAAGATGCCAAGAGGCTTTTGTTTGTATTCTTTATTGGTTTTTTTTGGACAACCAATAAACACACATTCAGAGCATCTTCTATAAGAGCCACAGAGACATCCCTTGAGACTTCAGATGATTTCAAAACTCTGCTATCGCTCCTTGAAAAAGGCAGGCCTGGGATTGCAACCTATCCATGCATCTAACCCCACCTGGAAATCTCTGGCTCCAAGAGTCTAACGGTGATGGCTGCCACTATTAGATTTCCTTTCTCTCTGGGTATTACAATCAGGTTTACAAGGAAGAAACACCAACCAGGGTTATCACCTCCACCAGTGGACACAGAGCTCACCAGCTTTTATTGCTGGGACTGACAGATGTCAAGGGTATCACTGGATTCCAGGACTGACAGGATGGAACGGTCAGTAGGATGCCTTCCCCCAACAACTCAGATGACAGAGTCCACAACAGGGCAGCCAGATCAGGCAGGAATCCAACCTAATGTTTCAATAACACCACTGATAGGAATCCCCACTGAATCCCAACTGAAGGCTCAATTGTACACTGTGGGCCCAAAATACCTACAACGTTTTACAAAACCTAAAGAAAAGGCAGATCTCTTTGGTGGCAAAGGCAATGTGGTAACTTAACTTTGAAGCAATCCAACACCATATTATTGTCATAGACATGCTCACTAAGAAAAAAAAGATCACATAGAGAAATAGAAAAATAGAGAGATAAATGAATAAATATTTATTTTGAGGTTTCACTGCCAGAGGCTAGCCAGAGAAACAGGGGAGATACAAGGTGAAGACTGGAATCACAACTAAATATTGTTCCTGTATAAGGAGAATTTTCCCCGTTTGAATTCTTAGACTACTTGACTCCCCAAGTTTCTCATTCCTTTGACAGGCATCCGTGAGCATTTCACTCCAAGCACTCACCCTCCTATTTCCATGTGCCAGCATTTCCAGTCACTATCTTAATTTAAGTAGAGAGGATAACAGTTTTCTCCTAGATAGTAACTTTAAAATAGTAACAGTTTTCTCTTAGAAGCAACTTAAAATAAATTTATTGACATTAAAAAATTTTAAATGAGGTGTAGTCAAAGCTTAACCAGCACTTTTTTAAAGGAGCATATCTTACTTTATTTTTATTTTTATTTTGAGATGGTGTCTCCCTTTGTTGCCCAGGCTGGAGTCCAGTGGTGTGATCTCAGCTCACTGCAACCTCCACCTCCCAGATTCAAGCAATCCTTAAAGAAGCATATTTCATAAAGAGCACTTCTGAGTCACTTCTGTTGTCCTCCTGAGTGCTTTTTACCTGCTCTTTGCATGTAGCATAAACTCCTACTTCTCTAATGCATCTCAGTTTTTAACTTTTGGCTCTTTCACTGCAAACATAGGAATTTTTAAAATAAAGAAACCACAGCCGGGCGCAGTGGCTCACACCTGTAATCCCAGCACTTTGGGAGGCCGTGGCGGGTGGATCACGAGGTCAGGAGATCGAGATCATCCTGGCTAACATGGTGAAACTCCGTCTCTACTAAAAACACAAAAAAATTAGCTGGGCATGGTGGTAGGCGCCTGTAGTCCCAGCTACTAAGGAGGCTGAGGCAGAAGAATCCCTTGAACCTGGGAGATGGAGGTTGCAGTTAGCCAAGATTGTGCCACTGCACTCCAGCCTGGGTGACAGAGTGGGACTTCTTCTCAAAAATAAATAAGTAAGTAAACCAAAACAGTTGTAGAAACACCAGCTATTCAAACATCAAATGACTTGATAAATGTGGACTTTAACTGGGCAGGGGATAAGGAAGGGAAATGCAGCAACTGGTGTATTTACAGCAATTAATCCTCCCTCATCATTAAAAACACTGCTCCATTTTGTAAATAGCAGCACAGAGCAACCACACTGGAGAAGTCATGCTTAACAATACATTCATTTGTGGGCTTTGTGATTTTTTTCCCTCTCAAGCCATTTTGAAGAAAATCTTTGAACACCTCTCAGTTGCTTGATGCTTCACATTAAGCTCCTTTAAGCAGCTAGAAGTTTCCTGAAGAAAACACATGAGCCTTTCACTCCTAGAACGCCAAGAGCTGGTGGAGTCCTCAAGAAAAAAACGACGATTCCAGTGGGTATGAATTTCCTTCTGAGAAGTGAAGGGCAAACCATATTGAAAAAGCTGAGCTTCATGCCTCAACTCAGAAAGTTAACCTAGCCAGGGTCCGGGCAAGAACAAAATCTGCCAGAAAGGCAGGGTGAGCTCAGACAGATTTCAAGCAGGAGCACAGGCAAGGTAATGTTCAAAATCCTACCCAGCCCCCGGTACTATGAATACTCAATGACATCCAATGCAGCCAGTTCCAAATTGCTAAACTTGTAACTCACAGCAGGGTCTCCTAAAGAACTTGTCTTTAGACCCCTAAAGACACCTCTGCCACATGAAGAGACTCAAAACACAGCTCACATCCAGAGCAAGTCCTTTGTCAATGAAAATGTGAATGGCAAAGATGTCAAGGTCTCTAGCAGTGGCCATATTTGAACAGGTTTTAGGACTTTCAGACAAAATCCGATTAAAACAAACAGATTGGGGCCAGGCGCAGTGGCTCACGCCTGTAATCCCAGCACTTCGGGAGGCCGAGGTGGGGGGATCACGAGGTCAAGAGATCGAGACCATCCTGGCCAACATGGTGAAACCCTGTCTCTACTAAAAATACAAAAATTAGCTGGGCATGGTAGCGGGCACCCTGTAGTCATTCTTTGCAGTTCCTTGCTCTGGGGCTGCGTGAAGGAGTTCCACCTGTGAAAAGAAGTGGTGAATTTGGGGCCCATCATTGGAAATGCCAGGCTTCTCACTGAGTTAATCCACTATTTTGCAAGAAAAATCACAAACAGCATTCCCCTTAAGTAAGTCTCTCGAGATATCGCCCAGGCCAGGGAATCCCTGACTTTGTTCTTGGATCAAGAAGGGCCCCTGATAAGGTTTTCAATCATCCTTAGAAAAATAGGAGGAAAGTGGAAGAACAGTACTCTTATGCTAAATTAACATAACTGAAGTCACATTCTTTTGAAACTATGTCCTCAGATTTTTGGGGGTGGAGGTTAAAGTGTCCTTTATTTGCTGAAATGCTGATGAAATTAGAGAATAGAGGTTTTCCTCCTTTGTTAATGCCTTCACATATTGGCATCTTGATTTCCTCCTTTTAAAAAATGTACTAGTTTTGGCCGGGCGCGGTGGCTCACGCCAGTAATCCCAGACCTTCAGGAGGCCTAGGCGGGTGGATCACGAGGTCAGGAGATCCAGACCATCCTGGCTAACACGGTGAAACCCCGTCTCTACTAAAAATAAAAAAAAAAAAAAAGCTGGGCGTGGTAGCGGGTGCCTATGGTCCCAGCTACTCGGGAGGCTGAGGCAGGAGAATGGCATGAACCTGGGAGGTGGAGCTTGCAGTGAGCCGAGATCGCACCACTGTACTCCAGCCTGGGCAACAGAGGGAGACTCCGTCAAAAAAAACAAAAAAAGTACTAGTTTTATGTCTTAATAGCAAATCTCCATTCTAAAATGTCTACAAAATTATGAGAATTTTATTATATACATGAAAACATTTATTATGGAATAAATAGGAGAAAATGTAAAATATTATGTACAGTATGATTACAATAAGAAAAAATAATACACGAATGTAAAATGAAGATAGTTACACAAGGGTGGTATAATTGGGGCAATTTTGAGTTTTTAAATAATTGTTTAATGTCTTTAAAGCATTATTTTTTAATTAAAAGAAATTTCATGTGAATGTTATTATAATAGATTTATAATAATTTTTTAAGTTACCTACCAAAGCATAAACATTTATCTCTACAGCCATTACAGTATGCCTTTCCAAAAATATTCAAATAAATGTTAGCTCTTCTATTACCAGTATAACGTGTACATTGTTAGTATTACTGATTGTGTCCTGTCTAAGTACGAACTCAACTGGCATATCCACGTTAGGTCCTGAAGAATGGCCTCAGCCTTACTCAAGGACCGTTCTCTGATAATGTCAGCTTGAATAGAAGCAAATTAAAAATCTCCATGCAATTTCTCTTAGCCTCATGCTGCTGCAAGATCTACAAGCCATTTCCTCTTGTTGGGAGTGTGAAATGTTAACCAGAAAGTGTACTTATTATAGGGCGTATTATTTCTTCTCTTGCTTGCTTCTTTCTAACTGAAGATTCTGCTCTGGTTCCCCTTAAAACAATCTTCAGTGTTTCCTAGATGAAATATTTTTCTCCATCTGTCCTCTCTTCCAGCTTCCACACAGTTGTAGACTTACTCTCTTGCTGAATTTTCAGTTTTTCCTACCAAAATACCAGCTATTTTTGTTCTCTCCTTCCCCACTTCTGTCCACTTTTTAAACCATCAAAAAGCTATCTATACTACCCCAAATGCTTTCAACACCAATAATACAAAATTATATTAAAAATGTGATCTTGGAGTGGCACAGTAACCATTGTCATGGGGTCACAAAAACCACTGTTTTTAAAAAATGGTTTCCCTCACTGAATACCCATGCTGTCCCTGGACTCCACTAGGAGTACAATAAGTAATCTTCATAAAGAACAGTCTGAAATCACCACCTGGTAGACTCACCTGAGACAATCAGGCCTTATTCCAATTACAAGTACGTTGAAATGCTAGAGAAAATCTAACCACCACCAACATCCACCCTACCCCCAAGAAAGAATTTACATACATTATATACATGGCCAAGAGCAAAAGAAAGAAAACAGAAAGCCCCAAGGTCCAGAGTCAAAGAAAGAAATTCAGTTAGCAAGTGCTAGCTGAATCCACAGGAACCCATAGGGATTTGGGTCACAAGTGTAAGTCCTAAGGACTGTGGGTGGGGTTCCAAGGCCCAAGCAGGGACAAAGGATACAGCTTATGACCCAAGAGAAGCAGGAGAGTAAAGACTGGAACCTTTCCTAGCAAAAGTCACTGTGTGCCTAAGGCAATGTGCAGCAAAAACAGTCATCTGTGAGAAATAAAAATCACATTTCTATCGTTTGTATAGTTTGTTGCAGCCCAGATAGATAGATAGATAGATAGACAGATGACAGAAAGATAGATAGATAACAGACAGATAAATAATAGATGATAGATAGAAAATAGATAAAAGATAGATAGATAGGAGATAGGTAGGTAGGTAAATAGGTAGATGATTGATAGAAGTAGGCAGGTAGATAGGTAGGTAGGTACTAGATACATAGATGATTGATAGGTAGGTCATTAGATAGATGATTGATAGATGATAAATGATGAATGATAGAGAGATAGATGATAGCTAGGTAGACAAATGATTGATAGAAGATAGGTAGATAGATAGATAGACAGACAGATAAATGATTGATAGAAGACAGGAAAGTAGGTAGGTAAGTAGACAGATGACTGATAGATAGTAGATAGGTAGATAGATGATACACAGAAGATAGGTAGATAGATAATTGACAGAAGATAGGTAGGTAGATAGGTGACTGATAGATGATTAGATGTATAGATAGATGGTTGATAGAAAGATGATAGACAGATAGACAGATAAACTGATTCATGACCAGCTGATTCATGACCAGCTGATTCAACACCCCTAGGACTCTGGAAGAAGCAAAAATAAAACTACTTTATAGAGACACTTTCATAGCTTACATTACAGAGAATTCACAAAGAAAGAATAATCCTCACTGAAGATAAGCTCATAAGAAAATATTATAAAGTACATGAAGAAAAAAACCAAAATAAGTAGATTTTAGTAGATGTAGTTAGATACAAAAAGATTGAGGATTAGCACCCCAAACAGCATGGATAAAAGATCAAACAAAAGCATCTATAAAGTTAATTTAAAATGACTTTTTAAAAACAGAAATTTAAACCATAATAAAAAGCAGCAGAGTATAAATCAATAACAGACAGAGCTGAAATAACTGAAGACAAATTCCAGAAATAAAAATTTAATAGACTATCTTAAAATCAGTTATTCAAAAATGGTAAGAGAAATTAGTGAACTACCTAGAAGAAGGAAAAACAAAGATGTTAAGGAGTGTGGAGGCTAGCATGAGATGTCCAAGTGAACAGTGAAAATGAGGGATAAAAATTATTCAGAAGATATATTTGGAGATAAATAATAACCAGATTTTAGAGAAAGAAATGAGACTTCAGATTTAAAAAAAAAAAAAAAGAGTCCTGAGCAAAATAAACATAATTAAATCCACATCTAGTCATATCATGATAAAACATCAAAGACAAAGAAAAAGTATTAAAAGTGACCAGAGAATAGAATAAAGATTATCTACAAAGGAAACAACTTGATGGATACAAGATTTCTCATCAGAAACAACAGACGCCAGAAGGGAATAAAATAATGCCTTCAAAGTGCTGCTGGAAAATAACTGGCAACCTAAAATTCTACATCAGGCAAAACTAACATTCAAGAGTGAGTGTAAATTGAAGAAATGTTGAGGGAAAGACTGAAAGATTTTACTACTTACAGACACTTAATTAAAGAGCTCTCAGAGTATATCTTCAATAAGAAGAAGAGTAAACCCAGAAAGGAAAAAAATGAAATTCAAAATACAAAGCTAAACAGGCCGGGCGTGGTGGCTCACGCCTGTAATCCCAGCACTTTGGGAGGCTGAGGCGGGCGGATCACGAGGTCAGAAGATGGAGACCATCCTGGCCAACATGGTGAAACCCCGTCTCTACTAAAAATACAAAAAATTAGCCGGGCGTGGTGGCGGATGCCTGTAGTCCCAGCTACTCCTGAGAGGCTGAGGCAAGAGAATGGCATGAACCTGGGAGGCGGAGCTTGCAGTGAGCCGACATCGCGCCACGCCACTGCACTCTAGCCTGGGTGACAGAGCCAGACTCCGTCTCAAAAAAAAAAAATACAAAGGTAAACAAAGACAATTATGAGTTGATATATATGCATCTTAAATTCAATTTTAAAAAGAAAATTATGAGTTGATAAATCAAGATAAGCATTGATACAATTAAAGAGATAATAGTAATGATTAACTTTAGAAATCATTACTAAAACAAAGCAGAACTAAAGAACTAGGTAACAGTAACCTGAGAGCTGGAAGTAGGGGAGCAGAGTCAGAGGGCCTTGGATCGTTTGGAAAGTGGGTAGAAACAATGCTTGATATCAGACTTTGTTAGGTGAGGGATAATTAGACAATTGTAAGAAGACTCTAACCAGACTAAAATTAGAGTGTATAACATTCCCAAAACAGTAGACTGGGATAGGCAGCATAAATAAATTTGATAAAGTCAGGAAAAATGAAAGTCACAAAATAAGTTGACAGTAACAACTACAAATATATTTTGTATATATTGTAATTTACACAATATATAAATTAATCTCACTTGTCAAAACATAAATATTCTCAGCCTGGATGATTTTTAAAAATCCAGTTATACTCTGTTTATGAGAGATGTATCTAAACCATAAATAAACAGAAAAGTTTAATATACATTTACTGAAAAAGATATACCTGACATAACATACCAAAAAAGAAGTTCAGCTATCAACAAAAAGAAAGCTGGAATAGCCACTTTACTATCAGGACAAGTTAGACTTTAGGATAAAATTATTTATTAGGGATAAAGATGAGCAATGCTTGGTAATAAGGAGCAATAATTCATCAAGAAGATATAAAACTCCAGAAGCTGTGGGCACCAAACAACAGAGCCTCAAAATACATATGCAAAAATCAACAGAATTATGAACAGAAATAGAAAATCCTTCATTATAGAGAGAGGTTGTCGCTCTCACCTAAACAGCTAGATTGAGTAGACAAGCAATTAGTACAATGATTCTCAGAGGATGCTTTGTGAGACTTCACCTGTTGCCTGACATTTAGTGGCCAGGACCTAAAGCTGAAGATTTGGAGGTGTCTGCGACCCCACATTCTGAAGACAGATATGTATGAATCACTAGGGGACTCAGGCTTATAAAGAGGTGGCTGAAGTGGCCCTAGCCAGTTTTTATAAAAGGCCAAGGACTGTCTTAGTCCATTCCTGCTGCTGTAACAAAATATCTTAGACTGGGTAATTTATAAACAACAAAAAAATATTTCTCACAGTTCCAGAGGCTGGGAAGTCCAAGATCAAGGTGCCAGCAGATTCAGTGTCTGGTGAGGGCCCATTCCTTATAGATGGACCATTCTGAGTCTCCTCACAGGGCAGAAGGGGAAAAAAAAAAAAAGGCCAAACTTGAACTTGCTCCCTCAATCTCTTTATTAAGGGCACTAATCCTATTTATGAGGGTGGAGCCCTCATGCCCTAATCACCTCCCAAAGATCCCACCTTCCTAATAGCATCACCTTCAGGGTTAAGTTGCAGCATATGAATTTTGGAAGGACACATACATTCAAACAGCAGGGACAGTCAAGGGTGTGTTTCCTATGGATGGGATGTGAGAAGCAATGAGGCTTGAACCAAGTGTCTTCCTGATACGACATGGGCTTGGGAATCAGCAAAGGCTTCCTGCCAAGCAGGAGCCACCAGGGTAAGCTGAAGGGCCCAGAGGAAATCAGGCCAAATGAGTTTTCCACTCAAGGGAAACCCATAGGACGGCCTGATCCACTCACACATGGACCACCACCCAGTGGGCCTTGGAAGGACAGTGTCAGACACAGGCAGAAACAGCCAAGCTTCTACCACAGAAGCAGTCAGACAATTTCTTTCACCCTCTATGCGCCCCACATACAGGGTCACCAGAACCAGTGGGATGGGAGCAAAGGGGTGGGTACAAATAATGGAACAGACCTCACCCTCTAGATTCCCGTGGCCCATCCCCCATGCCTTGGGAGGCAGTTTAGGGAGGAAGTAGAATCATGTAAGATCTTCCATGGGTTTTAAAATTGTATATATTTATTGAAAGTATACAACAGGATGTTTTGAAATACTCATCTGGATATACATAGACACAGCACAATGATTACTACATAGTGATACTACAGTCAAACAGATTAACATACCCATCATCTCACATTGTCAGTGTCTTTGTTGGGGACAGGGGGATGGTAAAAGAACCTACAATCCATATAAGAGATTTTATTAGACCAGATCAGTTAAAGGAGATTGGAAAGCTCTTGAATCTACTCCAGATAGTAACAAGGGATGTAAAAGAGAGATCTGTCCAAACGTGGATGAAGGCAAAGGGGAGGAAAATTTGTTGAATGCACCACTTATACAAAGATCTGAAAACACAACGATCCAGCTAGATCTAGCAGGCATTAAGAGAACCTGAACCAAACTGAAAATACACACTATTTTCACACCCATGTGGAAGATTTCTAAAAACGACATAGTAAATCCCAAAGAAAGTATCCACAAATTTCAAAGAATGAAGATCCACACAACATGCTCCCTCACCACAATAACTCAACATTGGAAAAAAACAAAGGTATCTCAAAAAAAAAAGACACAAACTCAAAAAAATAAAAATAATTATGAGACAATCAAAGAAAATTATGAAATAATTAGAACTAAACCACCACAAAAATCAGTATGTGAACTCAATCTACTTGTATTCATATGGATAATCTTAACAACATAACCTTGAATGAAAAAGCCACTTGCAGAAGGATATGTATAGAATAACACCACATGTGCAAAATTATAAACATATTTATAGAATACACATGTGTGCAGGTGCACATGCGTACATGTGAAATCTGTGCTGTATACAGGCAAAGAGAAAGCAGAGTCACGTGAACAGGAAGAAAACACACCCATTTCTGGATACCAAATGGAAGAGGAAGAGACTGGGCAAGAAAAGGATGCAAATGAATCATGCACTCTGTTTGTAAGTTGTGTTTCTTCAAAAAGACTCAGAAGACGATACAACCAAGCATTAGCGTGTATTGAACTTGGTCAAAGGCTTTTTTCGTTTTATTATGACTGGACTTTTGTATATTTCAAATAAATAGAATTAAAGGAGAAAAGTTACTTAAATGCTCCAAGCCATTTTTAACACGGCTTCTGCTCCTCTGAGCACCAGCTCCAGCTGGTGCCTTTAGAGTGGCGAGAGATGAGAGGTCACGAGGGAAGGATGGAGGGAGATTCAGGTTCACAGGTTCTTTGCAATTTAACATAGCAACACTGCAATCACTATTCAAACACACAGCAAGTAATGGATGGCACTTACTATGCACTTCGGTTTCTTCCACTGCCCTTGTGCAAAGTAAAGCTTCCCAGAAAACAGTAAGAACTAAAATGTTTTCCTGAAACAATGCTAGATTCCTAAAAGCAATACCCAAGCTTGAGCCATAATGGGTTCAAGGGTGGTGGATGAAACACATCTTCAAGGGTACTGTTAGTTCACCGCCATGCGGGCTTCTATGCAAAGGGCAACATTCACCCTCCAAGAAAGTAAAGAGCCCAGCAACAGTCTCCCTCTTCCACAGATCAACTGGGCCCACATCCATCCACTTCTCTGCATTCAGCTCTTTCATTAGTAAACCTGATAGTAGTAGTCCGCATGTGTGTGTGTGTGTGTGTGTGTGTGTGTTTAGCAAGAGGGGGTTGGATTCCTCAAAGTCTCAATGAAAACTCAGTGTACACTGAAGCAGGGGAGATTGAACTGCAATTGTACCAGTGCTTAAGGACAATGAATGTTTGATCTGAGCAATCATTTTGTGCTGTGGTGTGAGAAAGGAAACCTACGGAATAATACCCCTCCTTCCTGTGACCACACGGGCTGGACTGTGCATCTTGGCCACCTCTAATGCAATGCAACACCAACCCACGCTGTGTCTCTCTCTGTCCTTGGCGAGGTCCTACACACGATGCAAGGAACTGCTTCACCGCACTGGCCAAGGACAACAAGAATAGGCTTGAGGGGAGATTGAAAAAGAGGAATTGTTCCACACAGAGGAGAAAAGAAGTTTTAGATTAAAAGAGCCCTCATCACTTCCCATGTGCTCTCACCATAACTGCCTTGGAGGGAAGCAATCCCTGCTATCCACAAACCAGCAGGACTGGCAGAAGGTGGAACACAGAGGTAATCTCTTCCAGGGGCTCAGACCCAACACAAGGGCTTCACCCTTGACTCACTTCTTCTCCTCGTGCCACGCACCCAAACCCTATGCAGAATAACACGCATGCCCCCGTCACCACCCACCTCCCCACCTCCACTGCAACGTCCCTGGTCCAGGCCACCGTCACCCCTCAACTGGATTATTATGTTAGCTTCCCATGTTCCCTGCTTCAAACCTTGAAACCACTGTCCACAAGGCAACCAGCAAGATCTCATGAAAACATCCATCAGATCACATCACTCCCACTGCTCACAACCCGCCAATGCTGGGCTTCCCATCACACAGACCCACAGCCCTTAGGGGGCCTGGCAGCACCCTTTCATCACGTGGCCCCTCTTTCTGTGACCTCATCTCCACTCCTCCCCTCTCTCCATCTGGCCGCCCTGGCCTCCCTGCCGCTCCTCAAGCTCAGAAGGCAACTGGCAAGGCACTGGCTGTTCCATGTGTCTGGAATGTTCTTCCCCAGATAGCTCCCGGCTCCCCCTTTACCTCCCACAGGCCCTCACTCCAATGTCAGTCTTTCCATGACTGTCACTCTATAAAATCCTAACCCCCAACATTCTCCATTTGCTGCCTCTGCCTGATTTTTCTCTTCTTAGCATTTATTTCCATCACAGCAGGCCTTTGCTCATTTGTCTTATTTTCAGTCTGTCTCTTGCCCGAGGATGGGGACATTCATCTGTTTGGCTCCCCGCTGCATCCTCAGCACCCAGGACAGGGGTGAGCATGGAGTGGGCAGGCAATAGGTGCTTGTTAATGGAATTCTAAAAGTAAATGACAAAAGAGAAGGGAGGTGAAGGCAGATCTTTGTTTTCTGGTTTATAAACTCAGTGCTGGGCAGGAGGAAAAAAAGCGGAGGGTTCATGTGAAGCTCCTTTCCTGAGTCAACATGGTGATTTAAAATAAACTAAATTTAGTTGGAGACCTTTTAAATCATTTTTCTCAAGTCAGTTATATGTGCTCTAGCTCATAAATAGGAGGAAGAATGTGGGTGACATTCCCAAGACTGCAGCAAATGTCGGCCAAGTGAAAAACACACAGAATGTCCTGAAGATCCAGCGACGTCCTGAATGTGACGCGTTCCAGTTCACAAAAGAGGAGTCACAAAACGTTTACAAACCTTTACCATTCCATTGAAATGGACCTTAACATTTTCCTCGAAAATAGCTTTCTAAAATTGTTACTGGTTTACATTAATTTTACCTTTCTTCTTTTTTTCCCTTTTTCTTTCTTATTTTAGAAATAAAGTAATAGGATTAGCTTTTTGATTAAAGCATATTAATAAAATTTTGACATTTTATTTGATTTTAAAACATGTTCCAGTTTCCATCATTATAGTGGGTCCTGTATGCCATGTTTATTTTTTGAAAGGCTAAAATTATGTGTGATGAACAAATTTATTTTATATCAAGGGCATCTGTATATATTAAATCCTAAATATGTCTTGAAAAATACCCCCTCACCTTTCTCTATCCTGCATTTTATCTGAAGCATTATAAGTCTTCATGAAAAACAGAGGAAAAAATGAAACACAGTAACTAACTAGGAACCATTAGAATTATTTTCTTTGACATTTCCTTTTTTTTTTTTTTTTTTTTGAGACAGAGTCTCGCTCTGTCACGCAGGGTGGAGTGCAGTGGTGCAATCTCGGCTCACTGCAACCTCCGCCTCCTGGGTTCAAGCGATTCTCCTGCCTCAGCCTCCCAAGTAGCTGGGACTACAGGCGCCTGCCACCATGCCTGGCTAATTTTGTATTTTTAGTAGAGATGGGGTTTCACCGCGTTAGCCAGAATGGTCTCAATCTCCTGACCTCGTGATCCACCCACCTTGGACTCCCAAAGTGCTGGGATTACAGGCACGAGCCACCACGCCCGGCCCTTTCTTTGACATTTCTAAGCAGCAGATATTTGCAAACCATGTTAACGATTTGTAGATGTATATTACTAACAGGCAGGGCCCATTGAAATCCTAACTCTACTCCATTTGTTTGCTGATTCTTATCAGTTTAAACAAAATGTTCATCCTTAAACTACGTTTTAAGCACATACTTGGATCAGTATAGGAGGAATGTGTTCATCTGAGAAAGCAGTGAACGGACATCATAAACTTAGTCAAGGCTGTTTAGTAAAGTCACAAATAGACCAAGCAGTTTCACTGCTGTGAGTTTCAAAAAAGAAATCACTGATCTTTAGTCAGACATAGTTTTCTGAATGAAAGTTAGCACAAGCGGCCCCTTTCCAGTCTACAGTTGACATGTGTCTTCTAAGTGACTAGACTATGAAACCTCTAACACTCTCATCAGAGAGTTAATTCAGAGCTAGTCACTAAAGCATGCCCCCTGACCACATTGTAACTAGTGTGAAAAGCAGTCCTTATAGAATCATGACGTTCTTTTCCTTTGTTTGCAGTAGTTTGTTCATCATTTTCATGAGAACATGAGGGCCCTCTCCCAAATAGCTCAGTCCCCAAAATGCATACATCAGCAAATGACAGCAGGTAACACCTGCAGACTGGTGCTCGCCGCTCACTGTGAAGGCAAGCAGGCTTCTGCCTGTTTTTTCCCCCTCTTCCTCCTCCAATCCATTCCAATCAACACCAGTGACAGTGGACAGACTGCTGTCCGGGTAAGAGTGAGGGGGACAGAGGGCCTGAAGTTGCTCCATTCGTCCTCATCACAATGGGTAAAGAAGGGACTTCATGTCCATGTGCAGTTAGCTTCCAAAAGACAAGGAAATCTCCCACCTAGAAGGGGACCCCACCCACACCAACCACAGGCTGGGTCCCCCTCCTCAGCCAGCCCCTGCCCAGGTCCTGCTGACCAAGCCTCCTCAGGACACAAGGTCAGTTCAGGACTTCAGTGGCCTCATCCCTTGCATCTCACCCTCTGAGTTAAAGTCTTTCAGAAATACAGCACCATGGGCTTCTAGAGCTGCATGGAACCCTGGAGATCATCCCACTCCACTCATTGAACAGCGGGGGAAGCCAAGGCTCAGCAAACAGAGGAGATTCTTCCCTCAGGCTTCGTAAGCAATGGAAGGGCACCAGCTAAAAGCTAAGCGCTTTGACTCAGAGCCAAAGACCAGGGACCTTTCTAGCATCTTCCTCCCTCCCCATAACTTGTATGTAGGAGAAACAGTTGTTTCCATGAGCCCATAGAAGGAATGTGATGTCAAAGTATGGGAGAACGTTGGATAGCATTAATGTCTAGTCAATACACATCCTCCCCTTGTTCTTACAATGAATCCCAGTGTTGCTCAGGGCCACAATATCTTCAGGCACAAATTATGTTCCCAGGCTTCCTTATAAGATGTGGCCATGAGAGGGAGTTGTGGCCTAGGAGATGTATATAGACATCTACTCTGGGTTTCTGGGAAATCCTACCCTGCTCTTCCTCTTAGGGACACCCTCCTACCTCTTTCATCCTTGGGACCACGCAGATGTAACCACCTGCAAAGTTTGCAGGCAGTGGCTAGAAGGGGACTGGGATGGGGATGAATGGCTTCCTTGAGCAGCCACCCTGAGACTATGCAGATGAAACTACCTGCAAAGGTGGCAGGCAGTGGCTAGAAGGGGACTGGGTTGGGGATGAATGGCTTCCTTGAGCCCTGGACTGGTCCATGATTGCTCAAGTCCAGGCCTCTCCTTAGGCAAGACAAACACACATGTGGGGAGGAAGGCCAATTTATCTGATCGGTGAGTTGGGAAGAAAAGATACAGCATGGTCAGCGTGGCCTCAGCAGAGGGTCCCTCCTTTGGGGAAATATTCTGTCCCAAGGCCAAGGTATTATTCTGGTCGGCCATTGAATGAGATTCCTAGGACAGGCTCTCCCTCTGGGGGAAGCCCAAGATTGTCCGGCTCTACTCAGCACAAATGCATAAGTGTGTGTCAGAGGTGAAGTATCAGCAGTTTTAGGTATTTAATTATTATTAAGGCAAAGATTACATCACTGCCTGAGATACCCAAATCCCATCCCTAGCAGTTTCCTAACAACTGATCTCATAATAATAACAATCTTATTATTAAAAGGCCAGTGCAAATTGATTCTTAGAGACACTATTATTCAGTACAACAAGAATCAGAAAGTCATCATAAAACCATGGATGTCCAGTTAATTCCTCACCTTACTAAAGCAAATAAACTGCCTTTAGAATTAAACTGGCAATACCAGTGCTGCCCTCAAAACTCACTGCTGCCTCACCAATAGATAAAATGTCAGATGAGATGATATAAAATAAATTGGGAGATGCAGAATTACCTCACTGAATAAAATGGTTATCTGAACAAAATGTTATGTGAACTGACTTGTCATGGAGCTTAAAATTTCTTGAGTCCCATTCCCTTAGGTGAAGGCGGGAAGGCATCTCAAAAAATGCAAGCATGGGGCTTTGAAAAAATCTTCGAGTAAAGGAGGCAATAAAGCACAAAGGGTAGAATCATGAGCTTTCTTCAGTTCAGAGTTAGTTCTGGTTCTGGCTCTGACATGTACTAGTTTTGTGACCTTTTTCTAATCAGTAGACACCATCTCAGAGGTAGCCAAAAAGATTTTGAGATGAAGTCTGTAAAGCATCTAGTATGTAGAAGCATAGAATAAATGATAGCTGACGATTATTAGAGTGATTATTATTTAGTGTCTGGCAGTGGTGTGCTGACAAAAGGGTTTTTGAAAAATCATTTGTTTGGGGAGGAAGCCCTGGTTTGTACTGACTGCCAATTTCCATGGTGTGAACACTCCCATTACGGTCAACTTCAAGCTACCAATGGGATGTCACTGAATGCAGAGCTGAGAAGAGATGTGTACAGTCGGCTCTCAGGAGCTGCCAAGAGACAGCAACAGCTTCTCTCTGGTTCAGGCACTGCAGTCACACCTATTGACATGGTTTGGTTCTGTGTCCCCACCCAAATCTAATCTCAATTTGTAATCCCCACGTGTCAAGGGAGGGACCTATAAACCCCACGTGTCAAGAAAGGGAGGTGATTAGATCATGGGGGCAGTTCCCCCATGCTGTTCTCTTGATAGTGACTGAGTTCTCATGAGATAAGATGATTTTACGTGTTTGACAGTTCCTCCTTCACACACTCTCCTCTCTCCTGCCGCCTTGTGAAGAAGGTGCCTGCTTCCCCTTCCACCATGATTGTAAGTTCCCTGAGGCCTCCCCAGCCATGCATAGCTGTGAGTCAATTAAACCTCTTTCCTTTATAAATTACATAGTCTTGGGTATTTCTTTATAGGAGCATGAGAATGGACTAATATACCCGTCTTGATCATTGGGATTCCTGTGTGTATGGCAAAGCACCTAGTGAATGAATGATTTATGAATGATGTGTTACTATTAACACACAAAGCTATTTTTGTCTCAATAATTTTGCATACCTTTGAACTGAGACTCAGAAGAAAATGTTTTCATGAATAAGAATAGATAAGAGGGACATTAGAGCATGGACTGTTGCCTATACTTGACCGTGAACACCGAGACAGTGCCTTCCCAACACCTAGCACTATTCCAGGTATAAGGTATATGGTCTGTAAATGACTTCTGGGTTGGACTGGATTGGTTTGGATTGGATTGGATTGGACTGGATTGGGTTGGATTGGATTGGATTGGATTGGATTGGACTGGACTGGACTGGATTGGATTGGATTGGATTGGATTGGATTGGATTGGATTGGACTGGACAAGGATGCAGAAAGAAACTGACCATAAATCTACTCAGAAAACACTCAACCTCTAAGAGGCAGGGAAGTCTACCCTCCCCCACCTCATTTTTATCCTAAGCATCACCTGGAGGAAATGTCCTCCAAGTCCCATGGTGGAAACCATCTAAGATGCCCCTTCGTCCATGGGGCTTGCTCTTTATTTTAAATACAGTTCAGTTTTGATTGCTGAAATTTTCTTGGAGCCAAAGGATTCCAACAATGCTACTACTCAGAACATCAAGAAATTCCCTGGAGATTCCCAAAGTAAATAATGTGATGTAACTCTTACCTACAATTAATCTATGCATGAAAATATATTGAGGGATATGGCATCTTCTAAAATTACCTGACTGAATTTCTAGCAGAGAGACCTACGGAGTTACATCATATGCTGCCTCTCCAAACCCAACCTCTGAATGACCTCCACGAAGGGATAACATAATAATGTGGCTGTGTCTTGGTAAATGTCATTTATTCCCTCATGAATTTTGACAGAGATGACATCAAGTTTCTTCCAATTCTAAGATTTGATGGCACCATAAATATGACTTCAATTTTTAACAATTTAATGAAAAAATCCTTCTGGAAAGAGCTGCTCATGGGGAAACACACCTCAGGCATGAGGCACATTTTCTTTTCCAGCCCTTCCTCCAACCATAACAGATCCAAAATGGACTTCCAGGAGGATCCTGAAATGAGCCCATGTGTTCAGCCTCTCCCATAACCACATGGAAAGGGCAGGCGGATGACCTGCCCGAGGTTGGGAATTCTCCACACACTAAAGTCCACGACTGACATTTAGGAGAATATTTTGTTTAATAAATTCAAAATGTTCTTTAAAATTCTATCCATGCTTTCATTGTCAAGGGTCTTAATGGATGCGTTTAAAGTATAAATAAATATAGTAGGCATTCTGCTTGCTTAACCTTTCTTCCTCACCCCTTCATCTCTTCATATAACATTCACTGAACATGAAACAGGACAAATCCTGAACTCATTTCTATTCCAAGTACTGACTCGAGTCACGGGCAAGGTTTCTATTTCATTTAGATGGTACAGAGATGTCCTGCTGTTTTTGCACCATACCCATCCCATTGTTGATATTTGATATGTCATGTTCATATCTGTTGTCTTTGTTTCCCAAAGGGTTTGTTTAGAGTCCACTGCTGAAGAAGAACTAAATGGAATCTGTCTCCAGGCAGGAAGGTAGGGAAGGCCTTTGTTTTACCCCACAGTGGCACCGACCCAGACAACAGAGGACAGAGGGAAGAGACCCCAGGCAGGACAAGTCCAGCCTGGAGCAGCACCTGGCAGAACAAGGCTTAAAAAAATGAATGAGGGATAGGCCCAAGCCCACACATGTTGTGGGGTACCATTTACAACTTTGCCCACTTGACAATGGAAGTGGGGAGAGTAGAGCCTTCCAGACCATCAGTAATAGGATCAGAAAGTAGAAGAGTCCGGAAAAGCAAGACTAAGCCAGAATAATCTGGAAGAACGCAGCCCCAGTGAGAAGTTGACAGCCAAGCAAGGAGCAAGACCATCCTGTTAAGAGGCACTGAGTGGTGAAAACAGCCTTGTCACGAAACAGGGCAGATGATCATCTCACAACGAACAGGTGCATTCAGGAAAGATAAAAATGAAAAGAGGAAGATCAGGATCATTAATTGGTAAAACAATGCTGCCCCTAAAATAACAACTGACAAGGATAAAATGGCACAGAGTGAGAATCACAAAGTAACTTACAGCAGATTGACTCCAATAGACCTTTTCTGGCCCCAAAAGCAAAAGGTTTGGTTGGTGACATCTTAAGACACCATAACTATAAGGTCCCTAAGTGGACAAGAGCAGGCAAGCTCTCTCATTTGGCGGGGAGGTAGGGGGGAACAACTTTAAAACAGAACTTAACAAAATGGCTAATACTAACTCCTTGAGAATATGATTCTTCTAGAGAAAGGCAATGGTTTGTAGGTAATGTAGCCATTCTGTCAATAGCATCAGCAACAGCACTGCCTCCTTTACAACATGGACCTCTCAGCATCACCCTCTATGGGGCAGGAGACAGTGAGCAGAGGTTAGTCACATCCACGTGGGTTCTAGCTCCCCTCTACCACTCACTAGCAGCGTGACATTGCTCAAGTCACAACTTTGTGCCTCTGATTCATCAACTATCAAATGAGAATAAAATTAGACTTACCCACCAAGGTTGCTAGGAAAACTAAGCATTAAAGGGCAGAACCCAGTTCTGAAAATTTAGCAAGTGCTCAACAAGTCAAAGTTAGTCCCTGGATAAGGACCTAAAACATTAAGTAGATGCAATTCAACCAGGGTCATGCAAAGCCAGGTTCAGTGGGAAGACCACTGGGTCTGTCAGACACCTCACATTAAGCCAACAGTCATTGTGACCTACCACCATCCACTTCCCTGACTTCTCCAAGATGGTGTCAATGACACACTCTACCTGTAGACCGAGTTCCTTCCCCATGCTCCAGCCAGTCCAGAAACTAAGCTGAATGTACTTCAGAGCTTCAGCTTCATAAGTCGATGGAGTCTAGAATTATAGCCCACACACCTGGTATCCAGAGAGCCAGAGAAGAGCCTTGGGCATGTATTTCTCCAAGACATGGGATGTGTTTCTCTGAGATATTTCCTCATCCTTCTCCTCTCTATTCCTCTTGCTCCCTCCCCTGTTTCTTCCCTCCTGCTCCCCTATTTAATCTCACTGTGATCCTAGCCTGCTTCACTCTCTGGCCTTGCAGCTAATTAAAACTGTGGCCCTTAGTTGTTTATTTAAAGACCCCAAAAAAATGGCACAGGAGATCTAGCAATCATAAAAGCATCACTTTTCTGAGATTCTAACAGGGATAGCTCAGGAGGCCCTGCACAATGTATTGGTGAATCTACTGTATTTCAGCCTACCTTGCCTGACACTGTTTATAGGGCCAGAATTTATTACCAGCCTGATGGCTTCATAAATTAGCTAGTCAGCTATTGCCACACCTCAGTATATTGTCACATCTGTGAATTTATGACATTGTGGCTTAATGTAGCATCATTGTCATCACTTTCCAGTACCTGGAGCATTCATTTTATCCTGGAAGATAATTCATCATGGTTATTACGAGAGTACCAACATAAACAAAAGAGGAAGAAAACATGTAGTTATGGTCTAATTGCCTGAATCAATCCCAGAAGAAAAGAAGATACTTGACAAAGTCTGCAGTCTTTGAATGAATTTTGAATGTGCTTAGTGTTATTCAGACTCGAAATGCTTTGCACACTTGAATGGGAAAGTATGCAGTGAAAATCCCGTTGAAACACCACAGAAAGCCAGCCAAACTAAAGTGCTGCACTTGGTCGGAATATCTGGGCTCTGACTCCTCCGTAAATCAACATTTAAAGTGTTAGATACAGAGAGTCCATAAATCATTATTGCATTTCTTCAGCATAAGCTAGTGCCTTCAGCAAGTGTCTTCTGCTGTTTGGCTCTTTGTTCTGATCTGGTTTGATATGGCTGGTGTGGGTTTGGTTTGGTTCGTTTTGGGGGATGAAGAGGTTATGCAACAGAAAAGCAATGACTTATTCTTTCGCTCTTGCTCACATCTCCAAGGACTAAAAACAATGCCAGTTCAACCCTCCTACTCATGTATGACGGCCAAACCTGACTTCTGGCTTCTAACTGCAAAATCCCCAGCACACTCTGCAGGCTCGCAGCCAGCTCGTCTGCTTAGGAAGGAGCAATAGTGTAATTTGAACATGACCAATAAAAAAGAGCAATGGTCTTATTTACTTTTACAGGTTACATTGTCTCACAGGTAAGGAATGGAATTTTTTAATACATTTAAAAATAGAGATTCCTAACCAATAAAATATCCCCATCACCAAGATTTTAAGGATGCCATGAGTAGCTGGTATTATCAATGACATTTGTGTAGTGGGAAAAGCATGGATTTTGGAGAAAGAAAGATGCAGGCCTAAACGTGGACTCTATCATTCACTATTACCCAAGGACAGGCTTTCTCTCCACCAGGCTAAATCAAGTTTCCCAGTACACAAGTGTGGTGGGGAGCAGAGTGGTTCTGCAGCAGCAGGCTGGTAAATTTAGTCCTAAAACAAGACAGGTCTAAAAATCTTGGAAAGTAGAATCTGTTTGGAAGCTCCTTCTAGACATTCTGTCAAGCACAGCCTTGTTCAGTAAGAAGGACCTTAGACATACTTTACTCATGGCTTCCCAGAAAGAAAGTTAAGGATGATGCCATCAGTTTTCAGCATTTATTGAGAGAACTCAAACTACTGGAGGATTTCGAAGATGCTTATTGAGTATCCAAGTAAGATGTCAAGTAAAATTTTGGATACAGGAATTTGAGTGTGAAGGGAAGCCCAGGAATGCAACTATTTGGGAGTCATCGGTATAGGTGGGATTGGAAGCCATGGGACAGGATGAGATCACTTAGGAAGCAACAGACTAACCCCCTTCTGTGATAAACAAATTCCAGCAGATTAGTGTAGATTATTGTCCCCAACTCTTATGTCCTACCTCCTTTCATGCAGCTCCACATGTCATCTTGTGACTTGTGCTTGCGTGGCAGTAGAGAGCGCACTTTCCTCTCCAGGAACCTTGGGCTTGGCCAGGTGTCTTGCTTTGACCAGTAAAAGTGAGCAAAAGTGAAAGTGTGTCCATTCCAGGTGGCAACTTGAAGAGGAATCATGCATTTCTGCTTGCCCCTTGCCATCTCCCCGCTGCCATGAGAAGAGCATGCCTCAGAGAGCTGCTGTCCCTTCAACCTGGGACCCAGAATAAAAGACACAGGGACCTCCATTAGGCCCAGCTGAGTCCGACAGAGCTCCAGGGACCTGAAGTCCTCTGAGTGAGAAACAAGTGGTTGCTGTTATAAATTACTGAGACTTTTGGAGGCCATCATTTGCTACTGCATCAAAAGCTGACTAATACAAAAATAAAACCCATCTCCTCTGGCAGATCCCTCCAGAAAGGACGGTTAGTCTCCCTCATAGATATCAGGCCACCAAGCCTAAGAGAGTTCCAGAGAGCTATGCAAGTTCAGCCCAAGGCAATACACAAAAATGCTCCGAGTTTACCACTGGAATTTCCAGAGTCTACTTAGATGCTCCCCTGAGTCCCCACTCATGCCTTTCCAGCAATGAAAACCTGCTCTGAAGAAAAAATGGCTGACATCGAGATGACTCTGAGTACACAAGGCTGGGAAGTTACAGGAGACAGAGGCTCTCTCGGATCTCCAGGTAAACACACGTAGCTGCTCAGGAAGACAGCCTGATCCAGGAGCCTGCAGGAGCCTGAGTCCTACCCAGATGGCCAGGTGCAGCCCCAGCTGTCCCAGGACATGGGAGGAAAGGTGACCACGTGCTGTCAGATAGCAGCTCAGGCACCGCTGTGCAGTGCACAACCACACAGGCCTTCATTCAGCAGGGGACTAGATTTGCACTCTTTTTAGCCAAATGTGGGCCTTCTCATGCTCCACGTGTAAACGTAACTCACCCAACAGAGCCCCTCTTGCTTTCCGGGCCAAGTCAGTGGAGAGGACTGAAGGCCGGCTCATAGCTAGGAAAGCAGGGCTCTGCTGCACCGAGGGAATGGGTCCCAGGTCTCTTTCAACATCAGTAGGTAACACACACACTCACAGCACACACCACACACCACACACACTACATGCTCATACATATCACACCACACACACATACACACCCCACACACGACATACACACCACACCATACACATACGTGCCACACACACATGCTCATACATACCACACACACCACACACACACCGCATGTCACATACACACCATACCACACACATACACACCACACACATGCTCATATGTACCACACACACCACAATCACACACACACCCCGCATGTCACATACACACCATATCACACACATACACATCACATGTCACATACACACCACATATTACATACACACCATACCACACACATACACACCACACACACCACATGCTCATAAATACCACACCACACACACCACATACTCATACCACACCACACACATACCACACACACATGCTCATACATACCACACACACCACACACACATCACATACACACCATACCACACACACACAATCACATATACACCACACATACACACCACGTGCTCATACAGTCCACACACCCACACCACACATACCACATGATCATATATAGCACACACACCATACACACACCACATGCTCAGCCATACCACACCACACACACATCACATACACACCACATCACACACACACACATCATGCACACACACACATCACACACACACATTACATACACACCACACACACACAAAGCATGCCCACACCACACACACACAAAGCATGCACACACCACACACACCACATACACACAAGACCACACACACACATATATCATACATAAACCCCACATACACACCACACACATTACATATGCACCATATATTCACACGCACATCATGCACACTCACCACACACATCACATATACATGCCACACACACACACCACATCACATACACACACTAAATACACACCACATCCTCATAAATAACACACACACATCACACACACTAAATACACACCACATGCTCATAAATAACACACACACATCACACACACACACCATGCATACACACCACAGAGCACACACATACCCCACACACATATCACATACTCAACACTCCACCCACACACCACACACCACATACACACCATACACACACACTGCACACACCATACACATACACATACACATAAAATTTGCATGAAATAAACATAAAGGAAATGAACACCAAGATTCATTTCTCTTGCCCTGCATATTGGATTGAAACATGGAGCAGACTGGCCAAATTTAAGATTTTTATAATTTACCTCTGAAATCTTCACCAAATTCAAAACACAATTTCACTTTTTGCCCCATCCAGCAGTGCTGGGGGTTTTGCCACTGGAATAACAGAGTATATTTTCCAGTCACACCATACAACAGAGCTCATGTGTATGTTAGTTTGTTGCAGGCGTCCTGGTAGCAAAGCATGAAGTTCTAGACTCAGAGTGAGTTCCTCCCTCCAGAAATGAAGCACCTAAGTTGCTCAGCACTGACAGCAAACATGTAAGTAAGGCAAAGGTTGCCACCGGCGCAGCAGGGGTTGAACTTAAAATGAATCTGTGCATGTGGGCCCCTTGCCTTTCACCCATGGGGAGCATCATTCCATAAATAAACAAGGCAATACCTAACAGTCAGCGATTAGATTTCTTCAAGGCCATCTCTGCAATTTCTTTGATGAAACAAAATTGAAGTTCATAATTTCCTCCCAAGCAAATGTTTTACAATAATTTTTTTAAAGATCCCAGAGTTACAGTAATCACATATCAAATGAGAACATTCTTGAGATGTTTTTCATTTGGAATAGTGAAATTATTTATTAAAGCATCTCGGCCTTCACCCTTCAGGCTATATGTGAAGCCTTCAAGAAAAGTTCCTCGTGAGCCCAACCACATGACTTGGCAGTCCCCACTCCTACTTTCTACATCATCCCCGGCCATGCTCCACCACCCATCTCATGGTCCAGCCTCGGCAAAGCCCTGGCTGTGTCCACAATGCACCAAGCACCTGGCTGCATGCTCTGGCATACGCCACTTAAACTCTCCTCCCTGGGAACATCACATACTGGGGCCTGTCGGGGGTGGGTGGGGGGCAACGGGAGGGAGAGCATTAGGACAAATACCTAATGCATGCAGGGCTTAAAACCCAGATGACGGGGTGATAGGTGCAGCAAACCACCATGGCACATGTATACCTGTGTAACAAACCTGCACATTCTGCACATGTATCCCAGAACTTAAAGTAAAATAAAAAATAAAAAAACTCTCCTCCCTACTCATCCCGGCGAACTCCTGCCTGCCCCTTAGACACAGTTCACGCACCAGCTCTGCTGTGAGACACCCCTTCTGTGGTCTCCATAGAGCTCCTGTCCACCTCCGTTCAGTGTAGGGCTGGGAAAAAGGTTCTGTGATGGGACCACCTGGGTTTGAATCTCAGCACCACTCACTGGCTATATGACCTTCGACACTTAACCTTCCTGCGTCTCAATGTTCTCGTCTGTAAAACTGGGATAATATAAGCACTCACTTGATGCAAATGTGGTAGGGAATAGATATTTTAATAAATGTAAAGCACCTAGAATAATACTTGGAACATCATAGCCCTCATCACAATGTATTAAAGTTTTCTGTTTATGTGGCTATCTCCCCCACTAGACTATAAGCATTTTAAAAAGAATATGCCTTATTATTTTAATATCCCCAGTATTTAGCAAATAACCTGGCACATAGAAAATTTTTTTTCAGAATGTTGAATGAACGAATAAATGTATGAAATTAAAAATATATATTAATATTAAATTCCTGTTATCCTGTCCCAAAAGACAATGTGCCGTCATCACTGCTTGAGGAAGAAGTACATTATTTCACACATCAACCCACCTTCATCCTTTGAGAATTTTTTTCAGAGCAGAAATAGACTCTATCCAAACCATATGGCATAAAGCTGTAGTTTTTAAAGATAAAGGTACTCTTCAAAAAAGTGCTGACTCATTTCATCCTTATACACAGAATACTCATCTTCAGCATTACAAGCTTGTGATGGAAGAATACAAAATTTTAAAAATATATAAATTCACCTCTTAGAGGTAAAGGTTTGAAGAACAGAGTTATTTGGTCTACTTGCACCATTAGTTTTTCTTTAATTTTACTTTAAATTCTGGGAAACGTGCAGAACATGCAGGTTTGTTAAACAGATATTAATTGTACCATTAGTTTTTAAGGATCCTTGATCTTTAAAATGCTACCCACTTGGCCTCCTCTTTTATTCATAGCCTTGTTCTCCAGGAAAGAGGCTGAAACATCCCTTAGGGAACATTTTCTATCAAGGTGCTAGACCAGGAGTGTGAAGTAGTGAGCCTTAAATTGCAGGAAGTCACAACAGCAGAAGGCAGAACGCTCCTCAAACTTGAACACAGAGCCTGGTGCTGCTTCCAAGAAGTCCCAAGCCAGCCTGACCTCTGACAGTTGATCTCAGGATCTTAACCTATGTTCATTTTCACATCAAGACTTTATTTTTGAACAGGTTCCAGGATACAACACCAGCTTTTTTATTGAAGGCAAAGAATTCTCAATTACTTAGATACTTACTAATTAATATGATTGGCGATATGGTGCATATTTAGAATAATCTGAGATAAAACTCGTTGAAGCAGCTTTAAAAAGCCCATTATAATAAAAATAATACTTGAAGCTCTTTTTTTTTTTTTTTTTGAGACCAAGCCTCACTCTGTTGCCCAGGCTGGAGTGCAGTGGCGTGATCTCGGCTCACTACAACCTCTGCCTCCCTGTTCAAACGATTCTCTTGCCTCAAACTCCTGAGTAGCTGGGCCTACAGGTGCCTGCTACCATGCCCGGCTAATTTTTGTAGTTTTAGTAGAGACAGGGTTTCACTATGTTGGCCAGGCTGGTCTCGAACTCCTGACCTCAGGTGATCCAGTCACCTTGGTCTCCCAAAGTGCTGGGATTACAGGCGTGAGCCACCGTGTTTGGCCAACACTCACTTTTCTTAAAATGTCATGATAATAATATTCAGTGTTGAAGGACTGAATTCTGAGCCACCTGCAAACCATAATATAGTCTGTAGCAGTGGTACTGAGTGTAATCCATAGACCAGTGCCATTTTGCAAAATGTTGACTGACCATGATGAGAGAAGCACAGAAAGTAAGAAGGCTTGTAAAATTTTAGAGCAAGTTGACATCACTGTGACATCAGTATGAGCTCAGTGCTCTAGTTCCTCTAAATAAGGTGCAGACCACTTCAGACACTGCAGCATTACTCACATTTGGGCACTCATTGGTAGGGCCAAATTACAACATGTGACCTTTTAAGGTCAGTTCATCAAGGATAAATCAAAGTATATGAAAATCTGAGAAAAGGGAAGCACTTATTTTCATAACGTATTTTCATGATCTGAGAAAAGGGAAGCACGTTATGAAAATAATTAAAATTTAATTAATTAAATGTTAATTACACCTTTTTAAAATTTATAGTTTAACATTACTGGCTAAATAAGGGAAGTCAAATTAGTATTATGTATTTATAACCTTGATTGATTGATTGATGGCCCCTTTTTGGTCAGAAAAACATATATCCTTTTTGAATGTGACAATCACAGTAACCAAATGATAACAAAGAAGTTGACATTGAAGAAATGAAAGCCAAAAAATTTTGTATTCATTTTACTTGAAAGTATAATCCCTCATATACAAATGTTTATAGTTTATGTAGCCATAAACTACAGTTTTGCAGCCATGATTGATAGCAAAGTGCTAAAAACACTGATGTCATTTGAACAAATGTACTGGCAAACAAAACAATGAAACTATCAAAACTTGAGTAGCATTTACATAAAAAAACATTTTTTAAATACCGAGAATAAAAAAAATTTGCAAAAAAGAGTATTATTAAAAAGACAACAAAAGTAGATGTTCAATATTTCATGTCTAAAAATGAATGTCTTAAGGCTTCCTGTAAAGCAGCACTTACATTACTAAAACTAAAAACAAACAAAATGAACAATCAAACAAAAATCATAAAATTGCCAAGACATTAATGTAAAACTACATTAAAGAAGTCTACTTGGAAATGTTTGGTGAATCTGTGACCCAAAAAAAGGAAGCTTGAGTACCACTTTTTAATAATATCACAAATCACTGTTTTTAAGAATGGGCTGATAGCATAGCTGTAATGACAGGAAAATACTGTGAAATCATTATTCAGATAACAACGAAAATAAATCAACAACATGCTTCTTTTCTTCAGAAAGTCTTGCCAGGAGGAAAAAAAAAATCAGCTGAACAACATGCTTAGTGACATAGTATATAAAAACTAATGCATTAAATTCAATGTTTTTACATTTATTATGTGATGTTATAGAAGATGAACATAAAGAACTGTAAAAGCATGCAAGGCATGATGGCTGTTATGGGGAAAGATTCTGACAAGAATGTTTGAAATGGGAAATGAACTCTTAGCGTTCTGGTAGGAAACGAGTTTTGTTGCATGTTTTTAAAGATGTGAATTAGACAGCCAGACTTTCTTATCTGTCTGACATCCTCAGTATTTGTAAATATCTTAATACTCCTATGCAAGAAAGGGATGTGGTAATTTTTTGATGTATATCTTTATATAACCATGCATAGAAGAGTCTGGGAATATACAAAACAAAATAATAAGAGTGGCTAACTCTAGAGAGAAATGACAAGGAGTTTTTTCTTCTTTTTTTTTTTTTTTTTTTGAGACAGGGTCTTGCTCTGTCATCCAGGTCAGGTTGAAGTCTGGAGTGCAGTGGTGTAATCTTGGCTCACTGCACCCCCAACCTCCTGGGCTCATACACTCCTCCCACCTCAGCCTCCTGAGTAGCTGGGGCTACAGGTGCATGCCACCACAGCTCGCTAACTGTTGTATATTTTTGTAGAGACAGGGTTTCTCGATGTTGCCCAGGCTAGTCTCAAATTCCTGAGCTCACGGAATCCACTCGTCTCGGCCTCTCAGAGTGCTGGAATCAGAGGTGTGAGCCACCATACACAGCCTGCTTTTTCTTTATTTTGCTTCTCTGTATTTATAGTTGTTTTTCTACCCTGAATGCTGCCTATGTCATAAGAAACAAAGACCACAGAGTCATAAAAGGGTCACACAAGTTCAACCATTTAAAAAACATTGTCAAGAGCTTTGCCCATCTAAGGGACCACATGAGCATTAATGACTGATGGGCTCCATACACTACCCAGATTGGCTAACACATCAATGAAAGACATGACGATCTAAGGACCAAGGGAGGGGTCAATCTAAAACACAAAATGTCCCTGCTCAATAGCCACCTGCACACCCACAGCTACTGCGTGGAGTAAAGAGAGAGCTGGCTGCAGTCCCCCTCCTGGGAGAAACTGTGAAGCACAGCAGAGACCTGTTGTCTAGAACCTGGTAGCTCCCTCCCCACAGTGAGCATACCACACCCGCACTCTCATGCCCCCACTTCTCCCATGGAGCTTCCCTGCCCCTTCCCTCCACAAGCTACAAGCTCTCAGAATCACACCTTTCGTGCTCCAGAATCAGCAAGGCTCAGTTTGTGGTGGGCAACAAACAGACTAAATGTTCACACCATTTCTCATTAAACAATCCCTGTTCATGAGATCTGCATTAAAACCTTTTTCTCTTTTGTCAAGAGATAAAGCAGCAGTACACAGCTTTAGAGGACTAGGGCCTCCCCAGTAACCTTTCCTCCAAACCTTTCTAAACAAATTATCATTATCATTGGTGCTGTTATCACTATCACTAGTACTGTTAATGCCAAGAGATGACCTGTTTTAGGCAATAACATTTACCTTTCAATAGTAGAGTTTCCTGCACTGACTGTACTATTTACAGAGTCCTGCAGCCCCTGGACAAGGGGACACAAGGCTCCCAGCTGCCTGCTTGCAGAGTCCCCCTGTGGGAGGCAGTGAGATGGAAACACCTGGATGAGAGGCCAGGAGACATAAGCTCCTCCATCCCTGGTTCTGCCTTCAGGGAAGTAAACTAAGGCAGATTGCCCATTCTCTCTGCTCCTAAACCAGAGGCAATTTTAAGTGGCTTCCAGCATTGATACACTAGGTCTCTATGAAAAGTGCAAACCTTTCCACACTCAGTGGATTCTCATCACAACCAAAGCAGCAGGGCAGTGTATTAGTTAAAATCCATTTTAGTTGCAAGTGACAGAAGATAACATTGATTTTTTTAAAACAATGGTGGCTTAAAAACAAACAACCCAACTCAAAAATGGCAAAGGACATGAACAGACATTTTTCCAAAGACCATTCTATGGCCAATGAGCACACAGAGAAATACTCAACATTGATGAGATACCACTTCACACTCATGAGGATGGCCAGTAGAAAAAAAATATATCAAGTGTTGTTGAGGATATGGAGAAATTGGAACCCTTGTTCCATGCTGGTGGGAGCATGAAATAGTACAGCTGCTGTGGAAAACAGTATGACAGTTCTTAAAAGATTAAATATAGAATTCCCATGTGATCCAGCAATTATACTTCTGGGTATATACACAAAAGAATCAAAAGCAGGAATTCACACAGATACTTGTACATCAATGTTCATAACAGCATTAATCACAATAAACAAAATGTGGAAACAATCCATTCATGATCAACAGATGAACAGGTAAACAAAATGTGGTCTATACATACAATGGCATATTACTCAGCCTTAAAAAAGAAATGAAATTATAATCCATGTAACAAAATGGATGGCCCTTGAAAACATTATGCAAAGTGAAGTAAGTCAGTCACAAAAGAACAAATATCGTATGACTCCACTTACATGAGCTACCTAGAATAGGTAAGTTCACAGAGACAGAAAGGAGAATCCAGGTTACCAGGGGCTATGGAAAGGGGGAAGGGGGAATTAGTGTTCAACAGGTACAGAGTGTTTTGGGGGATGATGATTTTTAAAGTTCTGGAAATGATGTGGTGATGCTTGTACAATATTGCAAATGTGCTCGATACCCCTGAATTATATTCTTAAAAATAGATGAATGATAAAATTTATATTATGTATGTTTTACCACAGGAGATTTTTTGTTGATAATGGTGGCTTAAACCACAGGAAAACAAGCAGATAGGCCTGGTATGATTATCAGGGACCCAGGCTCCACATTCAGCCACCTCAACACAGGGCTTCCTCTTTATGATCCAACATGATTTCTCCAACTCCAGCCATCATCTCAGACATGCAACAGGGAGGTGGGAGGAGGAAGGACAAGGGCACTCCTCTACCTGGAAGTTCAACCTTCCCTTGAGGGATACTTTCTGGAAGTGGCACACAGTCCTTCTGTTCTATTGGTCAGAACTTGGTCACATAGTTGCACGTGGCTTCAAGGGAAGCTGGGCAATGTTGACTTTGTTCTGGGCACCCATCTTTTCAGCTAACATTGAGGAAGAAGAGACAAACAAGTACTGAAAACAACAACCAATCCTGCATAAGTTGAAAATCACCTTGAGTGCAAATGTTTTTTAGTGCAGGACTGCACATCTTTATGTTTTCCCAGGATCACAGTCAAAAAGAAGAAGCTTTAAGAAATGGTTCTGAGGACTTTCTTCTTTGTTAAGCTCACTTTGCAACATAAGAGGAATTCAGACCTCATATGGATGTGAGCTACATAGTTATTCATCATATACCCTCAGGAAGAAGTAGAGCTAAACTGAGAAGCACTACAAAGAAAAAATAAATGAAGAACAAAAATGAAGATAAAGGGTCAGTTTCTTAATGCCTCATCCTATGCATTTTTTTAGAACTTGAAACCCCTGGAATGGAAAGCATAAAGCTCTGACAATCTGGGCTGCATTCAGCCTTGGCAGAAACCAGGATGTGCCCACTGGCTCATTCCTAACGTTTCAGGTGGGTAACAAATATTTGCTTTTTCCTGGGAGTTGACCACACACCCTCTTCCACTTCCTTCAACTCGGAGTGCATCTTGCCCTTGAGAAAAAAGATTTGGCACCTACAGAACACACCATTCCCCACACTTCATTTCCCATTAAGGTTGTCTTGGTTAAAAATGTTACGGGCCAAGTACATGGTTTCACATACTCACATGGTTAAGAAAGAGAATAGGAGTTCTATGAGTCACAGAAAATTTGGTTGAAAAAAAAAAGGAATCAGGAAGAATCAGTAACACTAAACGCCCACATGTCTCGTCTCTTTAAAGCACATTGGGGGAAATTTTGCTTTTAGTGGTAACTGAACATTCTGTTGCTGCTATATATGTCATTTTCAGCAGAGATGAAATAACTAACAGCCTGGGAAGATTTTTATAGCCTTCCCGTCCTTTAAGGGATGGCGTGGTCCCAATTTTGACCTCCCTTTTACTACTTTCCTTTCCTTTGGATAAAATCCATGTAATCCTCTGTAACACTAGAACATCTCTGCATTACTGTATGCACACCTGATTTCCATGCCGTTTTCACCCCTCATTTTGGCAGCAATCTATGCATAAAGGCAAAAAGTTCCCACACCCCTATTCTGACCTCTTGGTAGCCGTGACCCTCATCCCAGCTCAACCCTCCTGGCATCTCCTCTCTCCTGCCAGGTTCGCGGCTCAAGTCAGGAAGCATGTCAGCCCTGAGACCTGCAAACCGAATCCCACAGACAGTTCTAGAGGGTGTGCTTGACTTTGGAAACCCAGTTTAACTGGCTTCTGCTTGAATCATCACTCCATTAACATCATCATTCCAGAAAGTCGTTGCTCAAGGTCTAAAGCACTTGAAACCTTCCCTTATATTTAATATTTATTACCCATCTTGAAGGAACGGCATCTGAGGACATCCTCCCATCTTGTAACATGGCTCCCCTAGGAAGGGTATAACACAGTGATTGCAAAGCAGGACTCTGTAGCCAACCATCCAGATGCAAATTCTGATTCCATCACTTGGCCTGAATATAACTTTGGATAAGCTGACTAAACTTTCTTTGCCTCCACATTCTTATCTATAAAATGGGCACGGTAAAAGTGCATCCTCATAAAAAAATGGTCTACAAGCATATGAAAAGATGCTCAATATCACTAATCATCAGAAAAATGCAGATCAAAAACACAAAGAGATGTCACCTCACATCCATTAGGATGAATACTATAATTTTTTAAAAATTAAAAACAAGTGTTGGTCAGGATGTAGAGGAGGTAGAACCCTTTTGCACTGTTGATGGGTGATATGGTTTGGCTCTGTGTCTGCACCCAAGTCTCACCTTGAATTGTAATAATCCCCACGTGTTGTGGAGGGACCCAGTGGGAGGTAATTGAATCATGAGGGCAGGTCTTTCCTGTGCTGTTCTCGTGATAGTGAATAAGTCTCACAAGATTTGATAGTTTTATAAAGGGGAGTTCCCCTGCACATGCTATCTCTCTTGCCTGCTGCCATGTAAGATGTGACTTTCCTCCTCCGTTGCTTTCCACCATGATTGTGAGGCCTCCCCAGCCATATGGAACCATGAGTCAATTAAACCTCTTTCCTTTATAAATTACCCAGTCTTGAGTATGTCTTTATTGGCAGCATAAAAACAGACTAATACCGTGGGATTGTAAAATGGTGTAGCCACTCTGGAAAACAGTATGGAGGGTCCTTAAAAATTAAAACCAGAAATGCTGTGTGGTCCAGAAATCCCACTTCCATGTCCATATATCCAAACTAACTGAGACAGATATTTGCATACCCACATTCTTGGAAGGACTAATCACAATAGCCAAGAAGTAGAAGCAACCCAAATGTCCATGGATGGATGAATAAATGAAATTTAGAATATACATACCATGGAATATTATTCAGCCTTAAACAGTAAGAAAGTCCTGTCCCATGTTACAACATCAATGAACCTTGAGGACATTAAGGTAAGAAATAAGCCAGCCACAAAAAAAAAAAGACAAATATGGTACGATTCTAGTTATATAATGTATCTAAGGGAGTGAAATTCATGGAAACAGAAAATAGAATGGGTTACTACAGGCTGGAGAAAGTAGGGAGAGGGGAGTTATTGTTTACTGAGTGTAGTTTCAGATTTGCAAGATGAAAAAGTTCTTGAGTTGTGTTTCAGAACAATGTGAAAATACTTAACACTACTGAACTCTACACTTAAATATGATTAAGATGGTAACTTTGATGTTATGTGTTTCTTTTTACCATAATAGAAAAAAATCATTTAAAAAGTGACTCTTCATAGAGCTTTTGTATGGATTATATCAGTTCATGTGTGTAAAGCATACAACACTGGATGGCACGAGTGAGCATTTCTCAAATGTCATCGTTATCAACGAATTCACATACCTTGCTCCATGCTATATCAGCACGCGTGAATTATTTTATGTTTGGTTGGGTGCCTTTTTATTTGTTTGTATGGAGTTTTGTTTTCTTATTTATTTTTGCCTTCTCAATTTTCTGTGTTTTCTGAGGCCTGTTTTAGAAGCTTTACACATCTATTTTTTAATTATTCCTTACCAGGATACAAATAAAAAGTAGAAAATAAATGTATGAGAAAACCATCATCCGCATCTCCTTCAATTTCATAAGATACAATTTGAAGTGTCGAATTCTTTTGTTTGTTTTGGGTTTTAAAGGTCCTTCTTCTTACTGAATGAGAGGGATGTAGATTGGCAGCAGTTGATATGAAAAAAAAAAAAGATCAGGTTGTTTCCAAAGGCAGTGTGATGGGCTGCCCTAAAGCTGCTGCCTCAAAAGAACCATAAAGTCCAGATCACAAAATATAATGGTCTCAGATTTCCTAGGGCCTGTTCTGTATATAATTCTCTAAGAAGAACATTGATAAAAAATGATATGTCCAGAAAAATAAAACCAATATATGATAGCTCTAAAACACATATTGTATGAAATCAGGTTAAAATAAGTAGTTGTATTTTATTTGCAAAAGAGAAGTTTAAGGAAATACTGCCTTGAAATATATGAAGATAAGTCAAGTATTCACTCATTTATTCAGTTCTGAAATTATTCAGCCACTATTCACTGTAAGATTTCTAGGTACCATTCTAGGCGTTCCTAGTCCCCATTATGAGCAAAAGTAGCCACTTTACTGTGTTATTCGAGGAGGGAAAAGTAGATACGATGATGGAGACATATTTGAGGTCGATATGAGAAAGTTCACGCTCACAAACAGAGCTATGCATAATGGGTATGGCTATTTTATGAGGCAGTAAGTTCCCTGTCCCTGGGAATATGCAGGAGGACAAAATGTGAGCATTAAGAATGCCAAGAAGAAACTTCTAACTAGACCCCAAATATCTGGTGTAGATACCAATCAACCTCTCCTCTAACTAAAAACTCTTCAAGTCCACTTTTAAGGCACATCAAGCGGAGAGAACATCTGCATTCTCAGGGTGACTTCAGGACAGAATGCTAAGAAAATCTTCACTACTGACTTCCATGTTGCCTGCACAAAGACCCAATATTCCATTGTTTTTAACACAGACCCATAATGAATCTGTAACACGTATTCTATTAAAAATAGTCAGCTCCCTTTGCATGGATGCAGATTGATGATCCATTTTTAGAATCTCAATAATGTTTACAATGGCACAGCATGTCACCTGGAAGGTATACTGTAGAATCCTTGCCTACAGGGTTTCACTGAAGCTTTGAAAAGAACATGAAGATAACTGCTAAAACTTGGAAGCAACCAAGGTTCCTTATATAGGTGAATGGATAAACAAAGTGTGGCACATCAAGACAATGGAATATTATTTAGCAATGAAAGGAAATGAGCCACCAAACCACAAAAAAACACGGAGGAATCTTGAGTGCATACTGCTAAGGGAAAAGTCAATATGAAAAGCCTACATACTATATGACTCCAACTACATGATATTCTAGAAAAGGAGACAGTAAAAAGATCAGTGGTTTCTATGGGTTAGTGGGGAGGAAGAGAGGGATGAATAGGGAGAGACCGGGGCATTTTTAGGGCAGTGAAACTTTTCCATATGATACTATCATAGTAGGCTCTGTTTTTAACATAGACACATATTGAATCCTTTCTGAAAAATGTGGGCCTACTATAATAGTATAGCCTACTGTAATAGTAGGCTCACATTTGTCAAAACCCATAAAACATACAACACCAAAAGCAGGCCCTATAAACTATAGACTTTAGGTGATAATGATGTGCCAACCTAGATTTATCAATTGTAACAAATATAACACACTAAAAAACAAAAATAATAAAACTACTCTGAGATACAAAAAAACACTAGATATATGCATAAATAAAGAAATAGTGAGTAATTCAATAAATGAAAAAGTAATCAAGAGGAAACTTCACAGGCATGATTCCTTTAAGGAAACAAATAAATAAGAATAATAATAATAAACTTCTCATTTCTAAAATCCAAAAACTGTTACAAAAGGATTACATGTGATATTTTTAAAGCACAATTATTGAGCATAAAATACAATCTGGAAGGCATATAACTTTGCAGTAACCTTTTCTGTGTTTAGGTAAGGTTGACTGCAGAGTTGAAAGCTGGGCCATCGACATTTGAGGTCATGGTGGCAGGAATCCTCCGCTATTACCACCTATGTCCAAACATAGTTGACCCTAGCATGACTCAGGTTGAATAATATTCAGGAAATGAGGCCTTGGGTTAGGGTCCCAGCTGTAGCAATCACTAGTTCCACAATTTAGGGGAGCTGATTCTTCTGGGTCTCTATTTTCCCATACAAGATGATATGGTTTGGCTGTGTCCCCACCCAAATCTCATATTGAATTGTAGTTCCCATAATCCCTATGTGTCGTGGGAGGGACCAGGGCAGGTAATTGAATCATTGGGGTGGTACCCTCATGCTGTTCTCAAGATAGTGAATGAGTTCTCATGAGATCTAATGATTTTATCCGGGGCTTTTCCCCCTATTGATCAGCATTTCTCCTTCCTGCCACCATGTGAAGAAGGACATGTTTGCTTCCTCTTCTGCCATGATTGAAAGTTTCCTGAGGCCTCTCCAGCCATGTTGGAACTGTGAGTCAATTAAACTTCTTTCCTTCATAAATTACCCATTCTCCATTACGTACTTATAGGAGCGTAAGAATGAACCAATACACAATAAATGCACAGAAGAGGTCAGCTAGCAGTTTTCACACCCATCTCCAGGAGAAGAGAAGCTGGGAGGAGCAGGAGAGCAAGGAAGGTCCGGCTCCCACCAAAAGAGTTCACCCTCTCGGCGAAGGGCTACTTATTGGGCTTTTATGCAAAATTTTATTTGAACAAAGAATTTCTCAGCTTTAAAAATAGTGGCATCTGGTTCCTTTTCCCTGAAGGTATTTACTCAAGCCAAAGAATGAAGCACCTGTGGGTGAAGAACAGATGAAAGCTGGAACTATAAAAACTGGAGGGAGGCTTTTTCTCATTTCTAAGGAGATTATCAGGAAGAATGTACTCTGGCTCCTGGAAACCCATCCAACCTCTCCTCTCCCACCTGGGCTGGCTGCAGCAGCTCTGCAGGATGTCACCCAAAAAGCTCCCTTCCCATCCCTGCGGCCCACAGCCTGACGGGAAAAAGAACTCTCTCAACCTGGATTCCGGGGCCCTGTACTCTGAGAGAGGGCTGGACACTGCCTGGCTGTTCCCCTGCTTAGAAGGAAGCAAATGTTTATTCAAAAATATTTATTAGGTAATACGACAAACTGTCAAAAAGGAAGAGGCGAACACTGTTATAGTTTACAAACATGAACCATGGATTCTTAACGTATGAGAGACTTCAAATGGGGATGGACATAAAGCCCCAAGGCGGGGAAAGATGTTGTGGAAATGCTGCCCAGTGGGAGGCAGGCTTGGAACCCCACGCTGGGCTGGCTGGTGATAATCTAGTCTAGATGAAGATCTGGACAGCATCCTTCTGCTCAGCCACTAGCCTCTCTTTGCTTTCTAGTCAGTGTAAAAAGCATCTCAAAACGATTGCTTTCCCAGACTTCAGTCTCCTGAAATGTGTGTCTGTGTGTGCAGTCTGCATGTGTGTCATTGTGTGTTTCTGCCAGCCTTTCTGTTGAAACTTGCCAGAGAAAATGACCCACCTGCAAATTGGCAAACAGAACCTGACTGAATAAAAAATCCTTGATTCAGAGCTTAAGAAACAATCCAGTGGATTTCTTACTAATCTGGGTGTTCAAAATAGTCTTTCTACTTATTTGGGCTCAATATTTTGGAAAGCTGCTGTGGTGAAATGAGTGATCACATTGGAATTAGACACTGTACTACTAATTGTGTGTCCTTGGAAAGTTACCTAACATTTCTGAGCTTCCATTTCCTCAACATAAAATGAGGATAAAAATGTCCATCATGCAAGATTGTCCTGACAACTGTGCTACTGTCTACAGGATCCCAAGAAAGAGCAACTAAAATTATGTTAATGTTATTAGTTATAATTTTAGTCATCAATACTGTTAATAATAATAATAAAAGACTTTAAAATAATTTCCTTGTTTTTAACTTACTGTAATATCAACTGTCTGTGGTAGCCTGTTCACTTGTTTTGTCCTTAGTCCTGTGATCCACGTCTTCTTATCTGTTAGTTTTATGCTGTCTCTTCACAAGTTCTTTCTGTGTGTGTGTGTGTGTGTACACATGTGTATGTATGCACATGTGTGTGTTCCAACAGGGGTTCCCACTTGCCCATTAGAAGTTTATGCTGGGGTCTAGATAATAAAAGCAAGAAATCCAGGACGACAAAAATGTTAACTGAGTGGATTGAAGAGCAAGAGAGTTCTCATCACAGCCAAACCTATGAACACAATGGCTTGGGCATATCAGAGAAAACGAAGATCGAAGGTAAGGCGTGAAACACAGCACATGCAACTCTGGAAATGCCGGGGGGAAGATCTGGTAGGGGGGCCTGGAATGTGAAACTCTTCAGATCTGGGTGCACCAGTCCGGGTGCAATGTCCAGCTCAGCCACTTCTCCCCATGGGACCTTGAGCAAGTCACTCCATGATTCCATGCCTCAGGTTCCTACTCTGTGAGTTGGGAATAACAGAGCCCCTCCCAGTGGGTTGTTGTGAGGATTTGGGGAGTTAATCCAGGTAAAGCCCGGCACAGTCAGTATTCTATAGGCGTGAGCTTCATCGTGATCATCTTATCACTTTGCGTGCATCTGGCCCTCCTCACTTACAACTACTGCACCCTGTGGTAGCATGCAGCACTCATCCAACAAGACTTGCAACTCACTTCATCTCTAAAATGTAACAGGTCCAGGTAAAAAAAGGCAGATTGAACTTGTGAGCTCACCTCTACAATAATATCACTAAAAGTAGAAATTCAAATGGACAAAGGGAAGAAAGAAGAGACAACAGCCTGTGGAAGATGTTTGCAAAATTTGGAAGATGGAAAGCAAATAAGAGAATGGCAGCTGATGAGTGAGGGGAACTCCCTGCCAGAGGATGAGGGGAGTCCGTAAAGGGAAAGGCAATTTGCAACATAGGACCCTGAGAGGTTTGGAAATTTGAGGTCCCAGCACCTCAGAGGGTGGGAGCAGGGCAAGGAATGGGGCTGAAAACATGAGAGTGTATGAGTGTTCGAGAAAGGGGAAATTCAAGTGCTCCCTCCTCCTCCCACATCCCCTTTCTGATCCCCTGCAGCCAGGTAACCATCCTGTGCCTAGCAGGTAATTTAGGGTTCCTCTCCAGAGAGAAATCAGGGACTCCAGGCTCTGCAGAGTGAGGGAATGAGGCAACATACTGAAGAGGGGGACTAAGTGAATGGCAAGGTACCTCCCCCAGGATCTTCCCTCTACTTAACCCTCAGAACCCTGCAGCCAGGCTCTAACAACCCAACCCTCATTCCACCACCCTTTCCACAGCTGACAACAGCAGGATTCTCCCCCAGGAGATGCTGACCAACCCAAGAGAAAGAGCTATTTAGACAGTCACTTTTGGGTCCCCAATGACACAGTCAGGTGCTGATGCCCATCACGGCACACACCCCCAGCCAACAAGCCCCACCTGGGCACACAGTTTCCTAGTGAATTATTCTTTCCTAGTGAATTATTCTGAATTATTTCCTAGTGAAGAGCATCCAAGGTCCACCAGACACTTGTGAAAAACTTCCAAGCATGAGAAACGATGACGAAAATCCAACAATCACGAAGAAAAAATGTGGAGCAAAAAGAGATGTTTTAACTTTAAAAAAAAACTATCATTAAGATCCTAAAGATAAGAACAAATAATACAGCCATTAAAAAAACAGTTAAAGATGCCTTGAAAAAAAATGATCAGAGAGGAGGTTCAACATCTAAATAACAAGAGTTCCAAGAAGAGAAAACATTTAAAAATGGAAGAGAAAATTCTCAAAGAAATCATACAGAAAAACTTCCCACAACTGAAGAGGCCCACTGAGTACCCCACATAATAAAATGAAGAGCACCCTAACCAAGGCACATCTCTGTGACATTTCAGGACACTGAGACAAAGGAGAAAAACCTAAAATATTCAGAGAAGAGAAATGGGAACCAGGATGGCATCCCAAACTTCTTGATAACAACAATAAGAGCTGGTAGTCTATGAAGCATCACTTTCCAAATTGTGAGGGAAATGTTTCTTAAAGAGAATCAAAGGCCCAGCCAAGCCATCAATGTGAGGAACTACACCAACCATGAGGCTGATAGGATAACCTGGAGACAGGGGGCCCAGCATGAAAACCAACAGAATCCTAGGTGCCAGAGGGCAGAGATGCCAGGACAGCCACGCCTAGAAGCAGCCGGTTCCATCTGTGAGCACAGGGCTCCTTAAAGCACCCTTCCCCACAACAAAACAATAAAAACCCTGATAGATGACCAAATTCATTCTATCACACTGAAAAGAGGAACTGGTTCTGCCAAAGAGTTTAAGGGAGTCTTATTGTAAGTACTTAGAAGAGCCAAGGCAATAAAAAAAATCATTGAAAATCAATGAAAAATCAATTGAAAATCATTGAAAATCAATGAAAAATCTATTGAAAATCAATGAAAAGTTATTAAGTTTTTGAAAAAATCTAACATCACAGCACACTATATGACTCAGTTCTAAGTAACATTTACATAGTTACAATAATGTTACAAATGCCTATCAACTTAACCAACATTATGATTTACCTACATTGGAAGGATGGAGAAACAGGAGATGGAGGAAGGGGACATAAGCTAAATTCTCATCTACCTTAGGAGAAAATTGATAATGTCTGATACGGTTTGCCTGTGTCTCCACCCAAATCTCATCTTGAATTGTAGTCCCGTAATTTCAATGTGTTGTGGGAGGAAGCTGGTGGGAGATGACTGAATCATGGGGTGGTGTCTCCCACACTGTTCTTGTGGCAGTGAATAAGTCTCACAAGATCTGATGGTTTTATGAGGGGAAACCCCTTTCACTTGGCTCTGATCTGTCTTGCCTGCCGCCATGTAAGATGTGCCTTTCACCTTCTACCATGATTGTGAGGCCTCCCCAGCCACGTGGAACTGTGAGTCCATTAAGCCTCTTTTTCTTTATAAACTACCCAGTCTCAGGTACGTCTTTATCAGCAGCGTGAAAATGGACTAATACAAAGTCCAAATGAAAAGCTCATGAAAACACAGTGATGTATCAACAAGGAGGCAAATGACAGAAGAAACAGCTAAAAGGACAGCAGTTACCTCTAGGAAAGGGGGCTCTCTGGGAAAATGGAAGGCAGAGAACTGCTATTTTTCATTATAAGCCCAGAAATACTATTTGACTTTTACAACTATGTATTAGCATGAGAAATAAAACAACTAAAATAGAACAGTGATAAAACACGTAGAAAATTTCACAGTGAATAAACTAACGCATACATAGATAGGCAACCGTCTTCTAAGAGTCAGTTGTGAACCCAGAAAAGGCATAAAACCCAGTTCTGCAGAGCCATCCCATGCTCATTGCATGTACCACCAGTTTGTTTCCTCCCAAAATTCACATGTTGAAATCCTAACCCTCAAGGTGATGGCATTAGGAGCTGGGGGCCTTTGGGAGGTGATTAGATCTTGAGGATGGAGCCTTCATGAATGGGATCAATGCCCTTATAAAAGGGACCAGGAAGAGCTCCCTTCACCTCTTCTATCATGTGAGGACACAGCAAGAAGATGCCATCTATGAACCAGAAAATGGGCCCTCAACAGACAACAAACCTGCCAGTGCCTTGATATTGAACTTCCCAGCCTCCAGAACTATGTGAAATAAAGTCTTGTTTATGACCATCCAGTGTACAGTATTTTGTTACAGCAGCCTGAATGAACCAAGACACTCATCATCAGGGCTGTTGCATCTGCCCCTTCCCACCACAGTCTCACTAAAGCAACCGGAAAGAGGCACCAAATACATCCCCCTTTGTTATGTTAGTAACGCGGTCATGTTACAATACAAAATAAACTAAGCAATGTCAAACAGATCAACATAATTATTTAGTATGACATAAACCTCTTCCAAATGCACATGCAAATTTTTTCATTCTTTACCTTTTAAAAGCCTTAAAGCTTAAAGTGAAAATTAGTGTGAAAAAAAAAACAAATTTCGAATGGTAATTTGTCAGTCTATATCGAAAGATTAAAGATACATATCTTTCATCACACAATTCCACTTTCAAGAGCGTATCTCAGTCTGATAAACTACGGCGTGGTTTGAAACAGTAATTTTCATCCTGGAGGCATGTGAGAATACTGATTCCTGGGCCCCACCCCAAGACAGCCTGATTCAATTGGCCTGGGATAGGACCTGGGCATCTGCATTCTGCACTCAAGATTGGGAATTCCTGGTTTATAATGTAGAAAACTAGAAACAGCCTGAATACTCAACAGAAGAGGACTAGGTAGATAAATTTATAATGACAGAGACACACGATGGAATACTAGACAGTTTAAAAGTGATGTGGCATTAAAAATATCATTAAGCATAACTATGAACATGGACAGATACTTCTAATGTGCTGGTAAGTGAACAAAACAGATGCCAGCACATATATATAAAAGCGTATATATAATATGATCCCCTTTGGGGAAAACCATGTGTATAAAACAGAAATTCCACTATCTAATGAAATGCATTACTTTTCAATAGCCATTATGTCTGAGTGCAGAAAGATTTAATTTAAATACTTTTGTTCATCTGTATACTCACGGTAAACAAAGTATTATTGACACCATCTTCTAAAGTTCAAAAATGTTGATATATGTCACTTGTAAGTTTTAAACATTTTAGTACTGTTCATATAGATTTCACCTCACACCCCACCCTGCCCCAGCCAATAAATCCATATACACAGACCCACTCAAACTCTCACCTGCAGATTTTCAGAGCACACTACATCCTGCCAAGCCTCCAGCGTGAAGAACAACTTTTGCATAGGTTTCATCTTTCCTTTGTATTAATAGGTAACAAAGTCTGGCTGCCTCAAACTCAGAACATCCTTGCAACACTGTTACACCCACTGATCTTCCAAGTTCACCTTCACAAATGTGCAAGGGATGAGGGGGACAAGGACCAAGTCACCAGCACCACTCCTGATCCCCAGATTCCAGCCCAGGTAAACCATTCAGCATCGTTGGTCAAAGGTGTTGAGTCACTGAAAGAGGAGAGGGATAGAAACAAGGCATTGATTCAAATACTTCCAAAATATGTATGTGTTTTCCCAAGCAGCTGTTACTCCCCAGCTTGAGGACAGTGCTGAGTTACAGATGATGGAGTATGAAACACTGAGAGAGGGCACACCCTGTGCCTTCGCGGCAAGGATGGCAGAGCTACAGTGGCTTTGGTGTTTTACTTCACCCACTTTTACGCCTACCCTTTTCTTAGCGCCCCCTTCCCTTACTCGTTGCATCAAAGTGATCCACTGAAAAGAATCAAGTCAACTGCAGAGTTCCAGATAGCTACCCACAGGAGTTTTGAAACTTAAGATGAAAGCAGTCAGGGAATTAAGACTAAATCCCGAATATGTAAGAAAAGGGCTTTCCCACGTGACACAATACACGTACTGTCTGCTTCACAGGTCCAGCCTGGTAGCAATCAGGCAGGATACCAGAGCACGCAGGAAATCCAAAATTAGGTTTTACTACCTATAATGGAAGATTTATGGGATGGTTTAATTGGTAGTCTCAAGACTAAAACCTGAAGCAGGGGAACAAAAACATCTTTCTGGACACAGCCAGCGAGCCCACGTGTACCCCATGACACTCGCTCATAGGGCACACAGGCCCGAGGCTGCAGGGGACAGAGTAAGGCTACAACTCCTCCTTCTCCCAACCTTGATGCACACCAAAGCCAAGAACATGCTATTCCCTGTTCCTTTTATTTAAGAAGCAAATTTGTTTCTTGTGGTAGAACAGGTCTTCAAGCTATACACACAAACTCAGGTGTTATGCAAAACAAAAGAACTCATTAATTCAGTCCTCCCGCTGTATTTCCAAACCACAGGGGCAACACTCACAAGCTGCAAAGAGGATTCCACCCCACCAGGAATGCATCAGTCTGCACCTGTCTGTTGCCATTTTCAGGGTTAGCAAGGCCACTGGAAAATTTCCTCAGTACCATTTTGGGCCAATGTAAAGGATAATTGACGTGCATGTTTCTGTAAACGCCACGTGTTCAGAGAGATTTCAAGTAAACACGGGAAAATAAGAACTGTGGGCTTGAGCCATATGTTGGCTGGCCACGTGGGGCAGGAAGAACACACATTGTCCAGGCAGTGAGTAACTGAAAACCAAGTGCCCACAGACACCATCCACTGCCAGAACTTGGGAAGCTGGGGTCCCAAGGGACAGTCCCCTCTGCTCACCCTCTCCCCTCCTTTCTTTCTCACCCTTTCAACAAACTTTTAGTAGAGTTGGATTTTTTTCCTAGAGGCCTTCATAGTCACTTTTTCCCCTCTCCAGGTGGTAGCCTGGGACCTACTGTGCAGAAGGACACGCAGGCCTGAATTGAGGTCAAGCCAGGAAGAGGAAGAAGTGTAGAGCAGGGCAGCCACTGACTCCTGAAATCCAGTGGAAGAGGCGGCACCATTTAGTAGCATGACATTCTGTCTGCAAACCACCGTGATGATATTGTTACTAAGTAGAAGTACCCCTTTTAAAAGAACTTTCGATATATTATAACATACTATAACAAGATGGGAAGACATTTTTCCTTTTAATAAATTGATTTTCGTAAAGGAGATTTCAACTTTCCAGTGACGGAAGCACTTTTCCTGGCTTCCACTTGTTTTCTGAAGGTTTCCATTTGGGTGTGACTTCTTAGCAAACAAGAGCCTTCCCAAACATTGCCTGCAGACATCTTGGTCTGTAGAAACGCCTTATAAGGAGATCAACATATAACACAGTCTTTGTCTACCTAGAGAATTAGCATAGGGTGAAATTTGGTATGACGGGGGTCTTCCCTGGATTCCTTTCAATGTAGTCCAAGGAAGAACTAACTTAGGCTGAATTCTAAGCTTTAAGACAAGGTTATCACAATATTCACAAGATTATTCATCAGGATTATATCAATTAAAAATTTGGGGGAAAAAAATTGCCATAAAAAATCATATTAAAATTGAGCCAAGCAGTGAAACAACTCTGAAATGGCCTAGAAAACTAACGTGTATTTGATATTCACTTTTTCTGAATACAGATGTGATCTTCATGCAATCATTGACATCAGGTGGCGAGGATCATTAATGTTTCTAAATTCCTACACTGGGCGGCTCATGCCTGTAATCCTAGCATCTTGAGGGGCCAAGGCGGCAGCATCTCTTGAGCCCAGGAGTGAGAGAGCAGCCTGGGCAACACAGCGAGACCCCGTCTCTACAAAAATATTTTAAAACTTAGCCGGGCATGGCGGCGTGCACTTGTAGTCCCAGCTACTTGGGAGGCTGATGTGGGAGGATCATTTGAGTGTGGGAGATGGAGGCTGCAGGGAGCTGTGGTCACACCACTACACTCCAGCCTCAGTGACAGAATGAGACTCTGTCTCAAAAAAAAAAATAAATGATTTTAAAAGTTTTAAAGTTTTAAAAATAAATAAATAATAAATTCCTACACTGTTGTACAGTTAACGGTCCCAATTACTAAGCTCAAAGGGAATTCCCCAGAAAAGGCAAGAACAACGTAAGTGTGAACTATGGCTATCGAGAAACAAATATATGGCTTGTAATATAAATAGGTTTCATATACATAAGAGTGTAGGCATACATTGCAATATATCATCTCATCTGACCCTGCTACCAGATAAACCACAATGTGATTTTGCCACTGTGGAATCCACTGTGAAACGAGTCATATTTCAAAGAAGTATTTTTAGTGATTTTTAAGGGCAAGCATTCACAAACTTCAGATCTGGGTTCCACGCGACCATGACAAGCACTTGGTCAGTTCTGCGGCTTGGGCTCCAAATTCAATCTGTGGATCACCACTGACTCAAACTAACTCTATCTGTAAGATGATTCAAAAGAGACAATTTGGAAAAACAGAAGGGAGGAAAGACTTGAGAAAGAGTGAGCTTTTACAACTAAACAGTATTTGCTTGAATTTAAACACCACTTAAAACATAGAAAACAAAGACAAAAAGCATCAGTGAAAATGTATGTCCCTTTTACATTCCAAATACAGGCCCAGAAAGCAATAAGCAAAAGGCACAGCTGGGCTCTATATGGCTGACTTGTTGATGTTTAATGCAGGTACCGCTCTGATCTCAGCCCTTAGATAGAAGCATATACCCTAGTGATGGCCCAGGAAGACGTCTACCAGCACAAAGCATCACCACACTTCCCACATTCTGAGCTGGATGCAACCATTCTCTTAGAAACCTAGTCTTGACTGGGTGTGGTGGCTCACGCCTGTAATCCCAACACTCTGAGAGGCCAAGGAGGGCAGATCACTTGAGGTTAGGAGCTCGAGACCAGCCTGGCCAACATGATGAAACCCCGTCTCTACTAAAAATATAAAAAATCAGCTGGGTGTGGTGAAATGCACCTGTAATCCCACCTACTCGGGAGACTGCGGCACAAGAATTGCTTGAACCCGGAAGATGGAGGCTGCAGTGAGCAGAGATGGCACCACTGCACTCCAGCCTGGGTGACAGAGTCTCTGTCAAAAAAAAAAAAAAAGCAAAAACAAACAAAAAAAAACAGTCCCTTCTGCACTCATGGTAACATCCTTTACCATTTAATCTCTCCTAGAAGACAGGGCATTGCCATACCATTACTCACTTGAAGATGAGAAGTGGAGGATTTGTTAGGACTGCAGGTGATGAGGAGAGACTCAAACAGAATGTTAGATTCTGACCGATCTGCTCTGGTTTCACACACTTCTTTCGCTTCCTAAGAATCTGCTTTTCCCTTCATGTACTTTTTCCTATTTTCAGTATCATTGGGTCATTTCTAGTAACTCTGCTTAAGTGATCCTGTCAGCTACAGGGCGTGGGTGGGTTATTCAGCTCTGCCTCACAGAACACTCACCCTCCATCTCTGAGTCAGTTGCCTTTTAATGGAAATACTATTCACTGATCATGTTCATAAAAACATGGGCCGGCCCGGTTTTGTTTCTCTTGACAATGGCCCAAGTGTTTTTCTCTTCTGATTGAGTTTTGGGTTAAGCTCAGCATCTCTGTTGTTGTTGTTTGTTTTATTACATTTCCATTTTTACTGGAGGGGAAATATCAGAGTCAATGTGATCCAGCTGCTGCACGTCAGTCCCGCCACACGACCTGCACTGTTACATCCAAGGCGTGCAGGGAAAAGGCTGCCTGCTCAGGTCCAGAAGTTTATAAAGGCAGCCTCTCCCACCAGCTCACCGGTGGATGCCAGCCTTCATGCCGCCTTGTTCTCTCTAGGCTACTGGTTTTTGCAACCTTCTGCTTTTGTCCACTCGTAACTTTGATAAGTACCGTGTCACCTTCTCATACGTGGAAAACGTGCGGTCAGCGATTCTGCATGTTTAATGGTGCTTGAACAATACAAAGGGGAGCTGTCATCCATCTTTTGTTTTCTCATTATCAGTTTTCAGGCCACGTTCTAAACAAGGATGACAACCAACAGAACATCATTCCCTGGTGTCCCAGTCCTTGCTTACTTTGAATTTCCTCACCACCTTCAGTCCTTTCTAAGATCACGTACAGGCATCCACCGTCTTTTTTTCCTGAACAGAATACTTTGCAAAGTTAAGTATTGGCATTGCGTATTTAAGCCATGCATCCTCAAGGAGGCTAAAATTAGTTCTTGAAGGATGAAAAAAGTCTTATTCCTTTTCTGTATAAAGCACAGATATACCTAAATGTAGACATACATGCATGTATAATGCAAAGTACTAAAACAGTATATCTGTGGTATTAAATTTTCATGTGAGGAGGGACAATTAGGAAAAAAAATCAGAAAATGCTTTTTAGGAGGTTGATCATGAAAACAGGAGGTTGATCCTGAAAAAAAAAGATTGAAAAACACTAATTTAAGCCTAAATGTAACTGCATTGCAAAATGTCACTACTTCTTGCTGGTTTTGGCACCAGTGCCTCAGGTGACACAGAAATACTAAGTTTTCTTTTATTCTGATATGCTTAAGGTATCCCCAAAATGATTTCTCTAAGTTGGGAATTGAAAGGGTTATGTTACACTCATTCACTCTTTAACAAGTCACATACACGTCACCTCCTATTTTAGAAGCCAATGGGTATAAAGCACAAGAAATAAAACCACTGAAAAAGCAAAAAATTAAAAGGAAAGAAATAAAGACTCGGCACTCTGACATAGATGAAGCAGATGATTATGTTTATTTAAAACAGCAACTTATTTTGTAATGTCTATGAACTAAAGATTTCTCAGGACATCTTATTTCATGTTAAGTGTCCAACGCAGCAATCTTTGCCTTGCAAAGTCCATTACAAATAGGCTTGTGCATTCCAGAAAGGAAGCATGCATTTAACTTTCTCAAATATGTAATATGCAATTCTTTTTTTTAAATTTTTTACTTGCTTGGAGCAAAGACTGAAAGCAAGTATTTAATCTCGCTTCCTTTGCCAGTGCAAACGTAACTAATTCTGATCCTCATTTCCATTTCTTCCTTAATCTTTTTATATCAGGGTTGGGCCAGCATCTATTCCCAACCTTTTGGAGAAGTAGCCTGTATTTCAAATGGGGCCGCGATGCTACTGCATGTTGTCCTGACCAGCGCTGTCCGGATCCTTGCTGGAGAAAGAAACGGAGGCATTTTACTCACAATCACAGAGCTTATGTATGCCAGCATCACAGAACGCAAAAAATAACTTTGCAACAATCTGAAAGGGTAATTTATGGAGTGTGGACAGTAAATGGGGTATGTTTTCTGTCCTGAAAATCCCAGATGAGGGCAGGCTTATGAATAATTTTCAAAAATCAGGAAGTCTGTGGAAATCCCTGCTGTCTTATAGAGATTGCACCGTGCTCATCGCATCTCCCACGGCCTCTGCCTCCTCCACCTCCTCCGAGGTTCCTTGGGCCTGACTCCTAATGGCAAGGGCCAAAGAACACAGGCACCTGCCTCCAGCAAATCCACTCCGATTCCCCCTCATTCCCAGACACAAATTTCCATGAAAACCAGACAGAGGACAGAAAGCAGGGGCAGGATATTCCAAAAGTACTTCAGATCTGCAGCCTGATTTCATTAGACTCGCTGGCTTGTTTCTTTTAGTCCCTGGGTGTGTTGACTGCAGGAGAAATCTCACTAAAGATGACACTTCAGAACTGTGAGTCCGAACACTTAAGGAAGGACGTGCCCAGGAGGAAGGTCTAGAAGCTCAGAGACAGTGAGGAAGGGGCATTGCTCAGCGATGCTTAGATGCCTTTATGAGCTGACTCTACTGGGAGTCACTTGTCATGTCTCTGAATCCACCCACACATCCCTATAACATATGAAAACTGTTCAGCCCAAAGGAAAAAATAAACTCGATGGTTCTCATTAATCCAAGTTTAACTAAACACAACAGTTTCCAAGAGTACATTTGAGCCATTTCGCACCCGCAGATACCCAACCTGAGAAGCTGATGGGGAACGGCTGTTCTGGCATCACCGAGGGCTGTGGCAGGCAGCACCCAAGGGGTTTCTGTCTCCCCTATGGCACTGCAGCTGAGAGCCACACCCATGAGCTGACGACGTAGCATTTCTCTCAAAGGTCTTCCTTGATGATGTGGCAAACTGCAAGGACCAAGCACGGAGGCACCTGGACACTAACCCTTCCCTGCGAGCCACATGGCCAGTCAAACGTTCTGGTTACCAGAGATGACACACTTTTTCCGACAAGATTTTTAGCACATGTGGCTTACATCAATGTGGTCTCATATTCATTGTGTGTTTAGACCACTTGCCTCGCACGTTCTCATATTTACACATGTTCACTGAACGTAACCTCAACTGAATTATTTAAGAAGCCTTAATGTGCTTCAGACTCCTCAAATATAATTTAGACTTTAAATTAAATTTGTACTCTGATACGAAACTGCAATGCTTGAATGCAGCTTACGGCATCAAGTGGACGTGCAGGAGGCCTTGGAATAGAATTTCAGTTACCTCTAAAGGGCTCACACCTGGTGGCCCACGTTCCTTATAAGACGAAACAAGATTCGACTACAAAATCCAACTCATTGCCCACATTTGAAAGCCGGGGAGCCTGCAGTACACAAGATAAAGTCTTGCTTTTCCATTTGTCCTTAGATGACCCTACAATGAAGCATTGCAACACACCAGAGACATATAATGCTGGACGCGAGAACACACAGCCATGCTCCTTGGTCAGAGGTTTTGGGTATGGTTGGGGGTTTTAATAAACCACAATATTCCTTCTCCTTTACTGTTTGGTTACCAATAATTGTGCTGCATTAGGTGTAAAATTCAATATGGTGATTAGAGTCTAGAGAAGCCACACTTTTTCATTTAGCAGTTTTTGTTTTATTTTATTTTTACAGTAAACACTGCCCACTGGGAAAAATAAACCAAAACAAAAAGAGTGAAATTCCCTTATTATGCACTAGTGATAATGAAAACAAACTTATCTACAAGGAACCACAGACGAGAAATTTGCTAGAGACCAGCTACTGGAACTAAAAACAAATTTCTTATTCAGGAAAATGTGAATGAGTAAGAATCTGCTAGTGAAGTTTCTTACTTTGCACAAAAAATTAAATGAAATCTTAACTTTAAGAGTAGCATAGGCTGGGCACGGTGGCTCGGCCTGTAATCCCAACACTTTGGGAGGCTGAGGCAGGAGGACTGCCTGAACTCAGGAGCTCCAGACCAGCCTGAGCAACATGGCGAAACCCTGTCTCTACTAACAATACAAAAAATTAGCTGGGTATGGTGGCGTGCACCTGTAGTCCCTGCTACTCAGGAGGCTGAAGCATGAGAATCGCTTGAACCCAGGAGGCGGACGTTGCAGTGAGCCAAGATCGCACCACTGCACTCCAGCCTGGGCAACAGAGCAAGACTCTATCTCAAGAAATAAAAATTAAAAAAAAAAAAAGAGTGGCATAGTTAAAAGGGTAGAAGGTTACTCAATGACGCATCACGTATAGTACACATATAGCACATTGATAATAACAAATGGCATGTAAGCACTATGGATTGACTTCAGAAGACTTTTCCATAAGCTTCAGTATTGCAAACGAAGGGAAAGGCCTGTGTTATGTGCAACCTGTCATGACCAAATAGTGTGAATATGTCCTTGTAAAGGTTAATTCTGTAGCAACACATTTAGTTGATGTGCTTTCTTCCTCTGGGATTCTAGCACTTTAAGAATGCCATTCTTCAAAACAATCAATTGTATTATTCTCAAGAAACATGCAAAATAAGAAATTTGTCATCAAGCTGGAATTATCTTTAAATAGAGGATATTCAAATAGCATTTTTATGCCTGGAGTTGTCACAGCACGATTCCAGCAAAAGCCGCACTATTTGTTAGCGGGCATACAGAGTTTTGGCCTGAAACGCAGTATTTTATTTTACCCTTTAAAAGCATGAAGTGACTCAACAGGAAATTATACATACATTTTTCCCTCCGATGTAAAAACTGCAGATCTAGTACCGAACATGTCACGCTGGCATTCAATTTTCTATTGCTATCATATCTGGTTCCTTAGTGACATAAGGTCACAAAACGTCTACTCCTGTGGCCAAGTTACATAATAGATGTTGTGGTTGCTCATTATATTAAATTTGAATTCCTAAGCTAAACATTCCAGACCTGCACTATTCAGCATGGTGGCCACTAGCCCCATGTGACTATGGAGCCCTTGAAATGTGACCAGCCCAGATGGAGACGTGCTGTAAGTATACACTACACAATGGATTTTGAAGATTTCATATAGAAAAAAATAAAGTCAAATATCTCATCAATAGTTTACACTGGTTACATTTGAAATGATAATATTTTCAGCATGTGTTACATAAATTACATTATTAAAATTAATTTCACCTGTCCCTGTCTTTTTTAATTTGGCTACTGGAAGATTTAAAACTACCCCTGAGGTTCATGTTCTATTTCCTTTGCCCAGCACTGCTAGGACCTTACACGGACTCTGCCTCCAAGTCACTCACTCCCTTCGGGTCACTTCCGTAACAGGCCCACTGCTCTGACCAAGATAACGACATACAGCAGAGTCCCATGGGTGGAGCTCAGCATCAGCCTGCCTGGTTCTGATGCTGCACTGGCTCCCACTACTGTGTGACTCCAGGCACGGTGCTCAGCACTCCTGAGCCTCACTGCTATTCTGGAAAATGAGGACAATTAGAGCACCTCCTGCAAAGAGCCACGGTGAAAACAGTCCTGGCAACGTGTCTCCTGTGGCTATACCATCTGGTGAGTGAATGTCACCTGCCACCTTCCACAACATCACACCTCTCCCTTCCCTTATGTAAGACTGCCTTCTTCCCTACCTCTTAACTTTACACCTGAGATATTGAAGTAGGTGTCTGGTCTGATCCCTCCAACGCTCCAGAGGATTTGGTCAGTTTCCACACTGTGTGGCCCACTCCCAGGTAACACTTCCACCCTCCAAACACAGCAGCGGGCCTGCCTCCCCCAACCTCCTGCCCACTGAGATCTCTACCACTTCCGCCAATCCAGATCCAACACGCCATGGCACAGCTCAAGGGCCTCAGCCTCCGGGTAGCATGCTCTGATCCTCTGATCTTCCTATGAAATGGTGTAGATTGCTTTTGGATTGCATGATTCTATTTTATGTTATTTATACTCTACCTTGTTCCCAAAAAGGGACTCAAAGTGGTCTACAAGGATATATGCGATATGACGAGGTTGTTTAAAATTCAGAAGCAAAATAAAAAGTAAAGATGAAGCTAAAGGGAAACAAGGGTGAGAACATAAACTCGAGCTAGGAATGCAATGGCCTGCCAGGCAGGCCTCAGGGTCTCACGTATCTGCTGGAGTTGGGTCATTCACACATCTCCAAATAATGAAATCCAACCAAATGCTCAGACAATGACTCCTGATGCTAAGGCTAAAAATGAAATCCTCCAATGATTCCATAAGAAAGAAGGACCTGTGTGATAGCAAGCATGCCCATGAACGGCCCTACATGTAGTGCCATGAATGGCACTACAGCAAACCCAGTGCATTGCACGAGGCTGTCTCCCTGCTCGGGAACATCTCCTCCATTGCCATACAGTCTAGAGCCCTGTTCACTGCCATGCTGGCCCAGTTCAACCAGGTGGTCCCACTGAGGATGCCACTCTTGTTGGTGTGTGAACTCATCTCCTTCGAGATTTCATGATGCGCACGTTCACCCCCTTTCTAGATTTCATGACACAAGCATTCACTCCTTTTCTAGATTCCATGGCAAGTATGTTCACCCCCTTTCCAGATTGCATGGCATTCGCATTCACCCCCTAGATTCTAGATTCCCCGGCATGCACATTCGCCCACTTTCTAGATTCCACGATGTGAATGTTCCCCTCCTTTCTAGACTCTGTGGTGTGAATGTCTGCCCCAATTCCATGGCATTCTTGCTCACCTCCCCCTCTAGATTCCATAGCATGCGAATCCATCCTCTTTCTGGATTTTGCCTCCCTGAAGGCACTACCCAAGGCTTCTGCATAGTGTCTTGCATGAAGTCTTACACAGAACATAAGGCAAAAACGTGGACTAAATGGACAGCTTGCCATTCCACCATACAGTTTGTAGCTTCTAGCCTCTCTTCCTTTGCACGTGCCTTTCCCGTGACCCGGAGCACCCCCTCTGTGGATGGAGTCCTGTACCTTCTCACCTTGAGTTAAATCTGACTGCCCACTGATCGCTGCCTACTCAGCATTCCCTGAATTCTCAGGCATTCCACTTGTCCTGTATTAATTTCCACCTGTAGGTATTTATCCTAAGGACACTGCATTTAGAGTGTCCTTGCAAGAGGGGATGCGCCTCTCTTCAACTAAACTTAGCTATTTAAAGTAAAAAGGTGGTAGTTTTGTTTACCTGTTAACACAACTCGTGGAAAAGAGAAAAATTCAAGCATGCCACTAATTGCTGCAGTCAGACAGACAGGTGGATAGGCGGGCTCCATAGAGGAATGTTCTGGCTTCCCCCACTAAATTTGCAGTTGTTTGTCTAATCTCTAGATGTGTCCCATGTCTTAACAGTCCCTGTATGACTTATGCTCCCACCTCTTTTTTGGGACGGTGCTCTCATTTAATAGATGCTCAATATATTTTAATTAAGAAATGTATTTCCAGGTTGCTTAAGACCAATAAAGAACAATTAATACAAGTTAATGCTTAATTTTGCAAAGAAAAAGTTTGTATTGATGCTAAATGCATTTACAAATGTGCTCTTAATGTACAAACAAATACAGCCCTTACTGTGGGTTACACATACTTTTGAAATGATTTTATTGACTTACCTTTGGTTTTACAATTTGGCTATGGGGTCCTTAGAAGAAACTGCCCTTGTGGGACATTCTGTTTAATCACTTATATTTACAAGCCTTAGAAAACTGCAAAAATTATTCAGTTTCATTAAGAGATATTCGATCTTCAGAACTGATACTATTTCATCTATAAAATCCTTTTACTGGCCGGGCGCAGTGGCTCACGCCTGTAATCCTAGCACTTTGGGAGGACGAGGCGGGCAGATCACCTGAGGTCAGGAGTTTGAGACCAACCTGGGCAATGTGGCGAAACCCTGTCTTTACTACAAAAATCACCCAGGCCTGTTGGCAGGTGCCTGTAATCCCAGCTACTCGGGAGGCTGACGCAGGAGAATCATTTGCACCCAGGTGGCGGAGGCTGCAGTGAGCCAAGAATGTGCCATTGCACTCCAGCCTGGGCAACACAGCAAGGCTCCATCTCTAAATGAATAAATAAATAAATAAATAAATAAATAAATAAATAAATAAATAAATAAATAAAATCCTTTTACTTTGATACCTCAAGTAGTAATCAATAATATCCCTCTCTGTTCTAATGGCAGGGCCTTTAGGTAAGGTTTCAGAATTTGGGATAAATACTAATAATATGCTGATCTAACATCTCTTCTCCAGAAGACTCCCTAGATTTGATTTTTACCGTCATTATTTCTATTTTAAAACTCTGTAGTGAAGTAAGTTTTACTGCCGGGGTCAAATAGACTAGAAAGTACTTTTCAATACTGAAGAAGCAAATTTTTCCTCCACTTTTGCTTATTCTGTCCTCTTGCTGCTGTATCTTGAACTGCAGAAAAAGCAAGCCTTGCACAAGGCAAGTTTAAACTTTGTGCAATTATAGACCCAGATTTGTAAATCTGGCAGCAGGCTCACATCAGCTTTGTGAGGTTGGGTATAATTTTAATGACAATCCATTCAACATATGAAATCTTCTTAGAATGTTTCTCAATTAGCACTTGGTTTCTTTTCAAAATGTTTTTACCTCATTTCCTAATAAAAGAAATCTCAGCTTTCTGATACATTTAATTAAAAAGTTTTATGTTGAGATTGTAAATGTGAGTGGTTTCTGTTTCAAAACATCTCATTTTACTAGCACATCCTTCACTTATTATTTATACTCTGCTTAGATCTCTGCATTTCCCATGCAAAAATCCTGAAATGCACCTTCTTCAGTGCTGAGATCTAAAATTTTCCCTTCCTAAGTAGTGCCACAGTCATCCCCTCTTCCTCCCACAGAGCCCTCATAATAGCTTCTTTCAGTCCTTCCTCTGAACCCTGAGACCCTTGTTCACTCTCATGTCAAGCAGAATTCCAAGACTTCATTGTACACAGAGGTGGGTCCAGGGAGGTATCCCGTGTTTCTGAAATTCCTGCTTTGCCTGTGCCTAAGCTTCCCAATTCTCCCAAGAGTCCTCATTTAAAGAACACAGCATTGCGCTAGCATTCAGCATCTCCCACCGTACGTTGCAAATGGATAATTAGCTTGATTGCCAGGAGAGTCACCTTGCTATCCCCCCTTCTCACCCTTTAGCAATGTGTGTGGAACGCACTTGGCTCCGTACAAATTAATTGTGTGTGAGGGGTGACATCTGACTATGAACAACTAAAAAGAACCATTTAATCAGGCCAAATTCCCTTCAGGCTCATTGAGGCTTGAGTGTGGATTTTTAAAATGTAAGCAGCACTGTCACTGTAACCATGAAACAGCCATGGTTTTAAGAAGTGAAGTTTTGGGGGACAACAACATGACCAACAGACTCTACCTCAGCATCCAATTCCTAAATTAGCTAATACAAACTTGGGCCCCACTTTTCAACAGAAGCAGAGCTCTAAGTAAAGGCTGGTACCCAGCTCTGCCCACTCAAATTATTTGGTGAACAGGCCAAATGGGAGGAACTGCAGGTAGTACTGCAGAATCTGCCTGCCTTGGAAAACAGGCTTTCCATGAAATATAGTTTTAAGGTCCTCAGAGGCCAGGGCTCTCTCCCTCCCCTAGTCTTCACTGCACCCCCGCCAACCCACACGTGACGAGAAACCACTGCCCCTGCAGAGGCCCCAGCAGCAGGCAAGGGTCTGTGGATGAAAGAAAGGAATATTACAAAGGGATTTCTGGCTGGAGGGGGGTTCCAGGGAGGGCAGAGAGGTTCAGGCTCCAAAGCTGGCAGCAGCCCCTACAGATGGAAAGCTCCAGTGACAGGACCCATGAAAGGACACTGCAGAGCTTGTCCCATGTCATTGGGCCATCGAGACATCAAGGGCTGCCTGGATTTCAGGAACTCACATCTGCTAACCAAGAAGGAACAGCAAATTCCCATTGTCAATTTCAATCAATTTATTAAACTAAGGCAATAGGTAACTAACAGATTTACTAAGATCTTGGGATTCTCTTACTGTCCATCTTAGTTCAGATGGAAAGATTCACAACAGCAGCTAATCTGATTCCAGGATGCAGCTTCTGACGGTGCACAAGCTAGTATTTCCTCAAGATAGTCACACAAACCTCCCTGCCAGGCGTGCAGAAAAGCGTGCACACTCCAATTTAGTCTTTCTTTTACTTTCCAACTTTAAGTACTTTACTGAGCCCCAAGAATGCATAGCCACTCTTTCCACCCAGTTAGAAAATTAATCTTTCTACCAATAACAGAGAATCACTTAATGGAAATAGGACAATTGTACCTCACTAAATAAGGCTTCGCTCCTTTGCTCCCCTGCTCTCAAAACTGAGGTTCAAATGCATTTCTACACTTTCAAATGAACATTTGGAAACTTTCAATGAATGCTTACATCAAGTGAAAATAAGGGTTTCCTTTTTTTTAAAAGTCATTCTATATATGCCTGTTTTCTTTCCTATTTCTTAGAGAGATGGCTTCCCCCCTCCCTCCCCCTGTTTTGCAGGGGGAATAATTACTGCAATAATGTTATCCTTAAAAGGGAGCACATATAAGACAAAAGCAGGTATAAAAATCTCATTCCCACTAAAACAATTCAAAATCATAGGTTAGGCTTTAAAAGGAAGCAACTACAAATCTAGGTTTTAAAAACCTTTAGACACACTAAAGATTTGTCCCAGATCACATCTGATGTCTATTTCTCTGGGATCATAACAAAAAAAAGGTGATAAATTAATTCAAATGGCCTATTTTACACACTTGAAGGGTATTTCCATTGTCTCATATAGCCATTCTGAATAGGACAGAGTCACATAATGAAACTTCCTTTGCACATTCTCCTGAACATGCGCTGAGTCAAGATAACCAAACCCCTTACTTTCATTGTAAAATTACTGTTTCTCATACGCAATCAGGGTCTCCCAGATTATGACATGCGACTCTAAAAATAGGAGGACTTAAAAGTTAGTTTAAATCTAAAACTTAGACCCAGCGCTCCATTTTTAGACGCACCCTTTAATTTCTTGGTGTTGTCTACATTTTACTTACACTTAAATTTAGCAAAGTAATTTTAGCTCACCCTCCTTCACTACCTTCACTAGACTTTGCAATGTTACAAACATGAAGCTTTCAAGTCTCTCTCTAATATGAAAATGTTTTAAATAAAAGTTAAAGTTAAAAGGGGGATCTTTCCCTTTTAACTTTATCTTTTAACTTTTTTAGCTATGTTGAAGAACTGGTTCGGGTGACAGCCCAGCCATTGGAAAACTCCCGCTGTTGTTTATTTACAAAATAACTGCTTTCAATCAATCATTGTGAGAGGTCCGTACACTGACAATGCATAATGGACAACTAATTAACTGACCCCTAATAAGGGTGTGGGAAATACCAGGGAGAATGCTATCATGCAAGGAACAGCAACAATATGGAGGGGTGGCTGGTCACTGCCAAGCATGAGCATCCCCAAATACCTCAGTGATTTTCAGAGTTTTCAAAAAGCCCTACTCACACCACTGCCACTAAGTATCATAATCATCTGAAACTGTGCCCCAAAGATCTGAACATCTCTGTTACATCAGCCTATTTTTCTTACAAATGTTGCTTCTAAGGTTCAAATTCAAGGTGTAGAACATTAAACAATAGCTGTATTGTGAAGGACCATGCTCCCCGGGAAAGCCCAAGTAACTTTACACACTGGGGAAGGAAAAAAGAACTCCTTTGCCATACTCCTCCTCTCTGGAAAACTGCTCGGACGCAAGGGGTAAAGAAGCAAAGAGGTGACAAAAAGAGACCTGCATTCAGAGAGATCAGCTGTCAACTTGAACTGAAAAGTGACTTGATGCCTCACAGGGCTCGGATTTTGCCACCTTGACCAAACTGCTTCCCAGACTCCATAAGTCTTATTAGAAATGTAGGTGGCTCTGTGTCGACACCTTCTCAATGGAGTTCTATTAAATAACAGGCAACATAGACATTTATTCACTATGACAATGTCTTCCCACCACTCCAGATCCTATGACTGGGGCTGACTCGCTATCGGTTTTTGCCTGGGAATAGGAAACGATTCCAGAAACATTAGCTCTTCTGTTTTGAGAAGAAATAAATCCCCCCTTTTATTTCTTTTTTGTTTAAAGATAGCAAGATAAAAATAAAAACTAATATTACTTTTAGAAAAAAAGTGTTGAAAGTTTCCTATTACCCTACTTACAATGTGAGATACATTTAAAAGATACATAGCATATAACATTGTAGAATAGTATGTAAGTCACAAATTCCTTTTGACGTCTTTCAGAGATGCTTTCCTTCTTACTTATGTATCTGGTATTTCATTGGGATCTTAGGTCTTACCACAAATAAAATATCTGATTTTATAAGATTAAAAACTCAACAAGGTTTTTCTTTAATATCAAAGCAAAACGTGGAACGTGGAGGGGGGAATGTTTATATACAGGTGTGAATGCAGTCCCTCACACAATCCCTTCAATGGTAAAAGCTAATTTTCTAAATTTTAGCTAAAGAATTCGCATCAGATTAAATCACCAATAATTCCTCATGAAATAACAGATAAATGTGAAATAATGTACTACAATTCTACTCTAAATTTTTTTAAATAGAATGAAGTAATTATAAAATGTTACAAAAGAGAAGAAACTGAAATTATAAGTGCTACTGGAATTATATATTACCTAACAAATATCTCGAGACAGATTACCCATTTGCTAATTTAGTGTACTTTCCAAAAGCCATTGACCCAAACCGAAGCTAGGATTACCAGATGGCAAATAGCATTTGTGATGTGTGTAGCTCTTCTAAAGCCTTTCCTGAGAACTGTAAAACTTGATATATTAGCCACAAGTTTACATAGCTCATCTTGCTTCTGCTAGAATCATAATTTCGATGGTGTAATTAGCGTATTAATAATTTGACACATGGTGAATTAATTTACATGGTTGGGTTCTTCACAACGTCTGTTGCCTGATCCTCCTATGGATGAAGGCTATGAGCTCTGGCCTGCCCCGGGAGCGGGCACCAGCCAATGCCAGCGGAGCAAGGGTTAACTTTGGGACTGTGACAGTTCTCCCTTCGGGGGCTCTAAACTACTTGGAGAGAATGGAAAACAGTCAAAAATAGTCCCAAAGGTAAATAAACTATGTGTCCTATGTATGTCACCCAGGGAAGAATAAAATGTATTTTTATTCACATTGAAAGTTTTCTGAACTACAAAAGCTATAGAGACATGTACAGAGTGAAACCCGTAGCACATAGGAATATGTTATTTTGAAAGATAAAGGAAACTATCTTTTCCTTTAACGATGAGTTGTATTAAATCCACATCCTCATTGAAATTGTTTATCCATTTTATTGCGCAGTGTAGTCTGCTATTAATAACAGCATTTGTCTTGTACTTAAAAGATAATTAATGCCTCCATGCATCTATGCAATATACCATAGCAATAAACGGATGATGTATTTCAGACAGAAACCAGGCAAGGCTAGCTGATAAAATACGGACTATTTTTTTTTTAACATGCCAAGTTTTGCAATTAGGGTGGTAAACTGGAGGCAAATAAACATAACAGCTGCAGGCTGAGGAACGGGAAGGTGAAAAGACTGAGACTGAGAGTGGGAAAGGAAAGGGACCGCTCCTGACGCTGAGAGCTGGTCCCAGAGCCGGTGTTGCGGGGTGTGCGGGAAGGCGCCGTCGGGGGTCATTCCATCATCAGGACTCAGCGGACAGTGACAACCCAGCCTCAAACCTGGTCCCTACTTCAGGCCAAGCGTCAGCTTTTTTAGTTCAACCCTGATTTCCATTCCAGACAAGCACAAATAACCTCTTGGTCGGGGCCCCAGATGAAGTCACCGCGGTGTGCTCTCCTGGCCCTTGTCAATTTTGGGGTGCCCCCTCCTCTCCATCCGCACCCGACTGCACGCGCCTCCCTGGGACCCCGCACTGGCGAGCCGTCCCTCCCGGCGCTACACGCCCCACCTGTCCCGGCGCCGTCGGAAGAGCCCTGCAGAGTGCGCCCCTAGGGCCACCTCGCTGCCTTCGTCCCCGTCCCCGCAGCCGCTGTCGCCAGTGTGGGAGCCGGGCAGGTCGCGCGGTGCGCGGAACTTACCGAGAGGTTAGCGCCGCCGTCGGGGGAGGGCGTGTCCCGCACGTGTGTGTCCGCGCGTGTCCGCGCCCGCGTGTGCCCGCGCGCGTGCCTTGGCCCTTGGCCGTGCGCGCCGAGCCGGGTCGCACTAACTCCCTCGGCGCCGACGGGCTCAGCCCATGGTGTGGGCGCCGGGCTCAGGGAGGCTCCGGCTCCCGCCAATCGCGGAGCAGGGCGGTCGCCCCGACGCGCGACTTGCGAACCCGGAGTGCGCGCCGGGGGCGGGGCGGGGACGCGTGGGCGGGAATGCACGCGCGTGGCCAGGTGCGCGTGGGTGCGAGCGCGCGGGAGTGTTCGAGTGCGCGCGTGTCCGTGTGCGCGTGGGTGTGGGTGTGCTCGCGTGTCCGTGCGCGCGCCCTCGAGGCCGAGAGCGCGGGCGGCGCGGGCAGGTTTGGACACTACGCGCCCTGCTCGGGTTTAGGACGCGGCTGGCGGCTCCGGGAGGAAGAGGAGGAGGAAGAGGAGGAGGCGGAGGAGGAGGAAGAGGAGGAGGCGGAGGAGCAGAGGCTGGGACGGCCGGAGGAGAGAGTCCGGCCCCAGCAGGAAAGGAACCCAGGACGCGACTACTGGAGGGGCGAGGAGCAAGGGAAGGACCAGAGGGGAGGAGAGGGGGTCGGGGAGGGAAAGTGTGGGAGGGGGAGCCACGGGGGTGCGCGCTCCTCCTAACTCGGGGTCGCTTTTAGCCAGAAGTGATATTTTTCCAGCCTCAGTGAAAACCGTTGCAAACATTGAAAATAGTAAAAGTGAAAACGGTTGCGACATTAGACGTTTATAAAATGACCGCGGACTGCCCTCGATGCTGATGAGAATTGGGACGACGTCGCGCAGAGCGTCCGGAGGGAGAGGCGCGGTGCCCGGGACCTCGGTCGTGGGGAGGAGCCGGATACAGCCGCCGGGACGCGGGGATGCCGAGGGCACCGCGGCCTGGTCTGACCGACGCACGCGGTGACAGCCGCACTTGGGAGACGACGGCGTCTGCAAGAAGCAGCCTCCAAAGGGTGCAGCCGGGAGGCTCAGCTTGTCCGCCTCCGGGGCTCGGGGCTAAGTCCTTTCCAGAAGTTTTCGTTTCTACACGAATTCCGACCGCAAAACCGAGCTTACCTGAGCGCCGCTCCTCTTCTCTCATGTCCCTCGGGGGCCGTCACGACCGTCCCGGAGCGATCTCTAGGAACCTGTCCCGGAGCGATCTCTTGCACACTCTCCCCATTCCGACCAAGTGAAAACTACCCATGTCCCTCCCTCTCCAAACTTTAACAGCCAAGAATTTCAGCAAACAGCCAGAAAGAAAGCTAAGTCTCCCCCCGCCCCCCACCCCAAGGGAAGGGAGGGAATAAGCACTCCTTTAATTTGAAAAATAATAATTAAAACTCCCTCAACTTTTAAGGCCGAGCAACATAATCTATTAATTGGTCGCTATTAACATGCAGTTTTATTGACCATAGCACACAGAAGTCTGATTGTGAGGGAGGAGTGTTTTCAATGAAAGTGGAGTTATTTTAGCTGCAGACGTGTTTACATTTCTGTGGTTTAGTCTATAACTTTCTCTTTTTCTTGCTTCAGAATTCTGCTCCATGAAGCAAAGCCCTTAGCTCCCAGACATTCCAAAAAGTCTGCCAAAATAATAGAAAAAAAAGAGAGGGAAGAAAAAACACAAGGAGACCCCCAAGTCTGGGTCAGGCTCAGGGTTGGATGTGGGCAGGGTGAGTGTGCCCCCTCCCCGCGCACTTTCCAGTTAGGAAAAGAAAAAAGTTTCAGGGCTCCATTTCCTGTTTGCTGGGGGAAAAAAATAAAATGGACCTGAGCAGCTGAGTTTAGAAACCGCCTTTTCCAGTACCTATAGGTTCTGAGGGGATCTTTAACCCTAGAGATGCCAAAATGAGCTCATTAAAATTTCAGACTCCAGTCAAGGAAGTTTTTCCCCTGTTAAGATGGACAGCCTTCGTGAAACTACAAATGCATTCCTAGGAAATTTCTTGAACAATCAGGCACACCATGGTAGTTGGGATACAAGCCCACCTCTCCATAGGTGGCCAAGAGAAGATACCAATAAAAATAAATATTGAAAACAGATTAAATTTCTGACAAGCATGCATCCTTTTTTCCCCTGAGGTACAAAGAACAGAATGTATATTTCAAAGTGGGTATTTAGTAATAGGGTCTTGTCAGTTTATACACTCTGTGCTCGAATCATCATTTGCAAAGTCGATTGCATTTCCTTTAGTATTGAATGTGCTCACTAGTCACACAGAAGTCCCCATACTCCAGTTCACATGGTCTTAAAAAATATTCGATCTGACTCTCCTTAACTACCAAATGCATATTTTGGTTCCTTTTCTTTCTAATTATTCTCCAAATATTCCAGATCCAAGATATTTCACCTAATTTTGAAATCTTCCAATTAGCCACTAATTTTCAAGTCTCACCATAGTGAACCCTTAACATTTAGGGGAATGCTTTAAAGTAAACAGGTTCTGAACCTATTCAATAAAATCAGTAGCCCACAGGCCAATGACTCTTTTTTAATACTTTAAAAGCTTTTTAATATGCTGCCAACGTTTCTCAATCATCATCACTATATTGTGAATATTATCACAATATAGAACGGTGCTAAAAACAATATGCCTGCTGATGAACAAAATAACGTTTAACGTTTTAAGAGTAATGAACTGCACTTTAATAGTAGAAGAAACATGATTTCAAAATGAGCTCAGAAAACCCCCAATATTTGAAACAGTGTTGTTTGTGACTCTCCCTCACTACCATCTCCAGTTCCCCCAAAAGACACTGCAGAGGGAGAGAGAGAGAGAGAGAAAGATAATTTCTTAAAAGATGAAAGATGCATACCGATCCCATTCATAAAATGTGGGTCATTAACCTTGAAGAACCTCAGTATCCAGAATCCTAGAATTTTGCATATGACATCATCTTCTCCAACTGATTGCATTTTGTAGTTATAGTTAGGAAGTTCTTTCTGCTGTCTAATCTAATCCCTACCTATGGCCACAGCATTCCCTTCAGTCTGGCCCATGATTTAGGTCAAATAGGAGGAAATCAGTTTCAATGAATTCAATCAATTAAGTTAACTTCAGAGACCAAAAGAAAACTAAGAGACAACTTCACGTTCTGTATTGCAGGACAAACATCATAATTCTAATGTCATTTAAAAGGAAAGTTTTTATAAAAACACCACTTGGTACATTCCATAAGAATTAGTATTTTAAAGTATTTCATACATGAGATGGTCTTCTTTTTATATAAAGTTTTGTGGTCGGCCTAATTCATTTTAAAATCCCTTTTATCCAAAAGATGTTTTGGATTAATTTAAGTATTTGTTACTGGATAATGTCAAGCTCCTTTTCAATGAAATGTCCTGTGTTGGGTTGTCACACCTGTTAAATATAAGGCTCCTTTTCTTTTGATATTCTGAGAAGGGCTTTAAAAGGTTTTCATCCCTCAATATGGAGATTTAATTGCTTTACCTATAATAAAAATAATCCCTATAAAATTCAGATTGTGGATATTTCAAAGCTGAAAGAACTATTGGATTGGGATGTAAAGGTTGCAGTTCAAAAAGTCTTCCACTTTTAATATAACATGCATGGTGTTATGAGTTATAAAATCCTGGTTATCATTTTGAAAGGTCTGGTTTTTGTTGTCCTTGCACGGAGCGTCTTTGAGCTTACTTTACGGCTTAGCAGTTCTGCATGTGCATGTGTTAAATATGGAAAGGGTAGTGTATCCCTCTACAGTAAATGCTCACAAGGGAGGAAGTCTCAGATCCTGTTTTAAACGGGGTACTGGAGTGAGGTTCCTCACACTGACCCATTCACATCTTTGGTGAGCTCAAATCTGGCTTGAAGCCATTCTGAGGATGGCCATGGTTTGAGAAAGCAGATAGCTCTCAGGCTTCAGCCACTGCCAGGCGCCTGAGCCCTACTCCAACAATCTCCACCCAATCACCTGGGACCTTCTTTTCATCATGCAAATGGGTCAGGCAGCTCGGAAGCTTAGGAGTCATTGGAGGCCCCTGTCCTGTCCCATTCCTAGTTCCACTTTCCCTCATAGCAAATGATTAGAACAAACTCTCTCAAGCAACCAAGACATGGAAGCAATGGGAATACGTGTCAGAACATGACAGTTGGGAGTTCCAAGTGGAGCATCCCTGGGTCCCTCTCTCCCCCACCACCCTCACTCATTCCCTGATTTCCATCACTGACTATTAGTGAACAGGAGGACAGATGTGTATCTTCTCTTAGGGGAGTCTCTTAACCTAGTACACAAGCATCACTATTATCTTTTATTACTTGCTGTTAAGAAGTCAATTTTAGGTGTTCTTTATCCTTCCAGACAAACTAATTTCATGCAACACTCTCACCCTCTGAAGCACTTTTTTAATCTACGTCAGATGCAGTTTAAGTCTTTAGTACACACAGCAGTTCTCAATAACACGTGGTGACCACAAACTGCTCCTTAAAACTGCATAATGCATAATTCCTATCAACTTGCATAACACACAAAATAAGTTGATATGAAACACACTGTACATCTGTCAATGAGCTTTGGTGACAAAGGTTATACAAAATAAGTCAGGAGACTCTATGTGTATTTTTAAAGTGGAATTACATAGAGTACAACAGGAGATTTGCTCCAGCTTTTCTGACAATTATACTTAGGCGGTTCAGTTTTGAACTTCGTATACTATGACACTAAATCTATCACGAACAATTTTGTCATGTACATTATCATAACATGATTACTCATGAGTGTAAAACAATTTTAGAAAATTGAGACAATTTCTTCTCAGTGATTTTTTTGTATTGATAAAGTCACTAGCTGATATGGTTTGGCTGTGTCCCCACCCAAATCTCCCAGAATTCCCAGATGTTGTGGGAGAGGCCCAAGGGGAGGTAATTGAATCATGGGGGCCGGTCTTTCCCGTGCTATTCTCTTGATAGTGAATAAGTCTCACAAGATCTGATGGGTTTATCAGGGGTTTCTGCTTTTGCTTTTTCCTCATTTTTCTTTTGCTGCTTTCATGTAAGAAATGCCTTTCACCTCTTGCCATGATTCTGAGGCCTCTCCAGCCATGTGGAACTGTAAGTCCAATCGAACCTCTTTTTCTTCCCAGTCTGGGGTATGTCTTTATCAGCAGCGTGAAAACAGACTAATACACTAGCATAACAGTACATCAGTGCAAATAAAAGCAATATCTTAAGTTCTCTTTTGTATCCTAAAATAGTAAATCATTATGTTGGGATTATGGATGACCTGATACAATTTAAACTGGTGAAAATTCCATTGCAGATATAATGCACCAGCAATTATTAGGAATGCATGTGACCAGGGGTCCAGCACTTAGCACCCACATGACCTTGGGCAAGTCGTAACCACTTGATTAAAGCTTCAATTTTCTTATTTAATAACTGAAGCTGTTGAGGTGGATGACCTCAAATATACTAAACACAGGATCTTCCAGGGAAGAACTTGGGTTATTCATCTTCATCTCTATTCTTTGGGGTAGTTAACTGATTGATTAAGGGGAAACCTCTTGGGAATTTACTTCTCTTTGATAAACTCTTATGCACACACTTGTTGCTTCTCTTCAGCAGCACTGCAGCAAGAGGTGTGCCTTTCTGGGATGGGTTCTGTTACCTTTGCATCCTATATCCACCTCGTATGGGTGGAGAACTATAGTCTACACAGCAGCAGTCTGGGGCCTGCCTCCACATCAAAACCACTTTGATGATGAAGCTTCAAAACTATTGCCATCATCTGGGCACCATCTCAGACCCAGTGAATCAGAATCTCAGGGGACAGGGAGACCACCATGGCACTGACAGATATATTTGAAACTTCCCAGGTAGTTGAAATGGACTTCCAGGATAGTGGGTCACAGTACTGGACATTATAGCCATTAAATGAATGATGAAGGAATTCCGAAATCTTCATCTTATCAGACATCTCTGGGAAAGCACATTTTTAAAATGAACCTCTGGCCAGGCACAGTGGCTCAAACATGTAATCCCAGTGCTTTGGGAGGCCAAGGCAGAAGGAGCTCGAGAGCAACATGAGAAACATGGCAAAACCCCATCGATACAAAAAAAATTTAAAAATTAGGCATAGTGATGCACAGCTGTGGTCCTAGCTACTCAGAAGGCTGAGGCAGGAGGATAGCTTGAGTCCATGAGCTCAAGGATGCAGTGAGCAACTGTGATCGTGCCACTACACTCAGCCTAGGCAATAGAGCAAGACCCTGTCTCTTTTTAAAAAAAAACTTCCTACTCCCAAAACAGCTGGAGTCCACTCCTTCCATTGCTAGTGTCATTCTTCACGCAGTTACAAGGTCCTGGATACTTGGAATCCCTTCCTCATTTTGTCCCCTTGTCCTGGAATGTCCTTCCCATCCTTACCGTAGCAGATGTCATTCATTTGGATCTACCATTTAAAAAGCATTTACATGCGTATTTGCCCTGGGGATAAACATGCATGTAAGTGCTTTGTAAACGCCCACCAGTCACCTTGCGCAGGGGTGACAAGGTGGAAACTCCAAGTTTGCACAACTAGAAAGTGAGTCAAGACTCAAACCCAGGCCTTGGGGCTTTCCCTGCATGGCCAGCTCACCACCCTCCCTTATTCAAGGTCTTTTTCTGGGTACCTCCCTGCCAGCCCTGCGCCTAATTTAATTCCTGCCCTCCAGCACCCCTTCCCACCTCTGTGACAGCACTTACTTCTCCTAACTTCATCATCCACGAATTGGAACTGTCTGCATCTTTTGCTTCCCTTTTACACATCAGCTCCTTGAGGCAACCTTAGTTCCCCTTGACTTTGTTTACAACAGTGACTCAAAAAGAATCAGATTTTTGAACCCTGCCCCTCACTTGCCCCATTGCTAAATAGTTACCATAGGCCATGTTGACTCCCCACAGCTCCCGTGAACATCCCCTTTTGTCTATTTCCAGGGCCAGTTTGCCTCATTCAAGGTTTTATAACCTCACACCTGGCCACTGAGGCTATCTCCTAACTGCCCACCTGGTCACTGGTATCTGCCTGCACCAAGTCACTCTGCACCTGCACTACAGCAAGCACCATCATACAGTCTTAGAAACCTTCAGGAATGCCTCCTGCCTGCTGAGTAGATTGCAGATGTATTTGCTAGGTGTCACAGGATGAGAATTAGAAAACTAGAGCATACTTCTTTTTTTTGCCTTGCAGAAGGCAAGCTCTTCACCAGGGACAACCTTTGATGTCTGCCTACCTGCCTGGGAGAGAAGGGGAGATTAAGATTTGTTACAGAAGAAATTCAAGGTACAAAGTAGGATTATGGAGCAGAACAGGAGCTGCATTTCTTTAAGGCTGTGCACTCAGCACTGCACTGGCCTGGAGCATCCACTCAGGGAGTGCGCTGACAGTGTACACAAAAAGAGAATCCTGTGTGCCATTAAGATGTAGCTTGAGAGTTTGAATTCGGGAAGGGGAAGGAATAATATAGGGGAAAGCCTGCTCTTTCTGAAGCCCATGAATTGTGGGGAGAGGTAAAGGAAGGAGTTATAAAAATGTCTAGGTCCCTACTGTCTTCTCTGGCTTCTGCCCAGAGCCGGGGACCAGGTCAGGCCAAAGCTCAGGGCAGAGGGAGTTTTTGCACCCAGTCCCTAATGAGGACCGTGGAAGCTCTTGCACTCCAGAACCTGTGGTGGCAGAGGGGGGCCTGGGTCTTCCTCTGTGGTGTAGATTCTGAGTGGAGATTCGAGGTGTCTGCTGCAGTGAGGTAAGGTCACAGTGAACCTTGGAAATCAACCTTTGGTCTTGCAGGCTGGGTAAAGGGTGTGGCTGAGCCTGGTGTTAAACAGCTGGCAGGCCCTGAGGGAAGGCCAAGTGGCCAAGAGATGCCAAGGAAGGCCCTGGACAATGAGTTCCCCTAGCCACAGGCTTCAGCCATGTAGGCCAGCCCAGCAAGAGGAACCCAGAGGATAAGGGACTTTCCCCAGAAACCCAAAGACATTGTGTCTGAGTACCTCCGTTCTTCCAGAAGACCCGTGTTACGCCAAGTGTGGATCAGGAGTGGTCTGTGAAATTTGTTACCAGTCTCAACAAGATAAGTCCAGAAACTGAGGGTAAGCGTGTAGAAACGTCTATAGCTATCTGACCGAGTATTTTCATGTCTGTTCAACCTAATAAAACTTGAGCTTGGATTTTGTGTGTCTTTTTTATTTCCTTTTTTCTAGTAACTTACTTTTCTCATACTTTGCAAAATATCCATTAGCACCATACTGAACATTTTAAAACAAACAAACAAACAAATTGGTTTTTTATCGTGGAACGTTTGAGAAGCGCTGTGGTAAACCACAGCAAGCCCACAGGCCCCAACACCATCTTAGAAAGAGACTCAAGCAAAGAGTTACAGAGCATTTTATCCAAGGGAGACCTGGCCCTGCCTAGAGACTGTTTACTGGATCAGACTTAAAGCGCTGACCAGGTCTGGTAATAAAGTTAACATTTTTCCTGCTAACCAGCAGGTGGGGTACAGGAGGACGCTCAGATTGACTGAAACAATGACCCTTTCTCTGCACACACAAGCTGTGGTGTGAATTAAGATTTGTAACTCCTATATGTGGGTATCTGGGTCTGCCACAATCTGGGTCCAGGTTTTCTTTCTAATTAAACGCCCATCACTTTCTTACATGAATCTCCATAGGCCCAGAATTCTCTCCCGAATCCTTTCTGACCGTGCACAACCTACCATTCTTATGTTTGCCCCATCTGGCACAGCATCAGAAAGATACTCCATCTTAACGAATCTCTGTTGATTTCTTGGCCTTTGGTATCACATTCTGAGCCTCAGGCAACAGTGTTTATGACCCAACTCACCTCCTAGTACCTACCTATGACCAACATAATTGATTCTCACCCTAGATCCCACTGGTCCACCTCTCTGAGTTCACCCACAGTTGCAGTGGACCATTCGCTCACATACTGACAGGTTCTTGGCATGAGCATCTTTGGCTTCTCTGAAACAGGCTTTCGCTGGGGCCACTGAAGCTTGTTCAGCCTTTGTGCAAAGCATCCCAGAAGGGCTGAGGATGGGCTACCCAACTCTCGACCCATAAGGGAGAGCAGTTGGTGAATCAATGCCCCAGCTCCTCACTCCCCAGAGGCACAACTCTGAAGTTCATTCCACAGGATTCCTCGGAGGCTTCCCATGCAATCAGGCCTCGACTGTACACTGAAGCAGTAATGAGTATCCGGACGTTCTCTTAATTGGCCAGCCTTCCTTGTTCCTGTTCTCCACTCCCTCACTTTTGCTTCCTGGGATCACTTTCTAGGTAAACTACCTGAACCCAAGGTCTTGTCTCAAGTCTTCTTTAAATGGAAACCAAAAAAAGGCACCATCCCAATGGGCTCTTTGTTATCTATGTTTGCCCAGACTCTTATTCTTCCAGCATTGGTGCAGAACCAAACTGGCTTCCAGGTGGAAGGCACCCGTGGACCTGATCCAGGAGGAGACCAAGAGCCAGGTGATACGGCCAAGAAGAGCTAGAAGCACATCTCTGTGGAGAATTGAGCCTTGAGCGATTCAGAGGCCTCATCCTCTTGCAACCCGACTGATAAAGCAGCTAGTGTCAAAGAAGATGGCAAATCTGTCACTTTTGCCTAAAAATACGCAAAGCTCCCTGTGATCCAAGAGGCCTTCATCTTTCCAGCTGTCACTACCAGCACAAACAGGAGACAGCCCTAACCCCTTACACACCACCTGATTTTTTTCGCTCCTTTGTAGCTCCTTAGTAATCACTTTAACCAAGGAGGCAGAGGAAAAGATGGTACAAAGAAATACAGAAAAGTCAGGATACAATACAGATGATGTAACTCTGCCTCACCCATGGGTGACTATAACTGCCAGAAGACTGAGGGTGTTGGGGAAAGCGAGTCCCCACCCAGGACTGAGCACAACTCCCAAGGCACGCAGCCCCACCGAGTACTGAGCCTGTAGGTGCACATCCGTCCGTCTGTGAAGGTCGGAAAGAAAGGGAAAGAAAGCATTGCAAATAGGAGTGTTCAGTATTTCTCATGCAGCCTCTAGCACAAGCAGGGTGCACTCTGTTCCTGTGCTATTTCGCACGCTCTTCCATTATGGAACTCAGCACACAATCTTGATGATGTTGGTCTCCATCTCCTGCCAGCCTGTGTGTTTCTTGATGGCAGGTTTGTCTTATTTATCTTAGTACTCTCAGAGCCTGGCACATGGGAGATATTGAATAAATGTTTTTCAAATTAGGTTGCAATAAATTAAATTGGGTCTACTTTGGCTCAGATGAAAATACACTGGAGATAAAAACAAAGCATAGTGCAGTTTGTATGAGTTGTTCTGTCTCTCTCTCTCTATATGTATATATATTTATATTTAGTTGTAAGAAATATAAATATAAATTTATATGTACACACACACTTTCTTCTAAATTGGTCTGAGCTGAGGCAAACCAATGTGTGTTCATTCCATTAATCAGTCAGGTCCAGTGTTCTGTTAATTTATAACTATATTCAATAAAGGATTCTAAATCATCATCATAGAAAGACAACCCCAGAGCTCAGGGCCTTGCAGCCCAGTTCCAAAGAAAAGAAAATGTGAACTTTTTCTCCAAAGTGTTAAATTGTAAGGAGTGGTTTCCCTTGTGTGTTACTTCTGGGCCCACAATTGAGTGCCAAATTGCTAATGAATAGGTAGACTGCGTTGTCCGTTTACCCTTGGCAATTAAGATTAAAGTTACATACTTTTTATGATATCCTCCTCAGCCCCCAGAATAAGCCATGGCAGCCACACCTTTCCCCCTGAAATATCCCCTTCATTTTTCACCCGCTCTGTGGCTATTCCTGGGATTCAGCCCCTTTTCATGAGTTCCAGCAGGTCCCCATCAACCCCCAAATCCCACCACAGGCCACATCGTCCCAGACCAGACCACGTCTGTTGAGCTAGCTGTCTGTTTCTATGTGAGTCTATCACCAAAGTAAGTTACATTCTTTCACTACCAAAGTTACTGGGCCATTTTTTTTTTAACAATCCTTGGAAATGATCCCAGCTTAAAAAAGAACGAAACTCTCAACAGTCAGCCAAATACAACTTTTGAATAATTTAAATGAGAGCTACTAAGTCTTTTGAAAACAACCCCAACCCTGTGTTCTCTGATGTGAACAGGAAAAAAAAAAAATTATGCACCAATGTGCAGAATTTGAGCCTATGCAGATGGCATGTTTTGCACCATAGACTGCTGTTACTGTTTTGGCCAACACGTTCCTATGGGATGTTGAGTTTTGCTTGTGGATTGATCTCTAAGTTACTTTATAGTTGAATCTATCATCATATTTTCCTAGGATTTTATTTCTCTTCATTTTAAACAGATACATCAGAGACGGAGCAAGGAGCTTAGGCTAGCAAGCAGCCAGCCTCCTCTGTTTGACCAAAATGTTTCCTCACTTTCAGAAGAATCCGTGAATGTTATTTGAAATGAAAAGAAAGAGTAAAGCATTTAGATAGTTCCTAAAGAAAAATAAAGCTTAATCAAGCCACTGCAGAGACATCTCCTTTCTTCTGGGGCCATGACCAACAGCACTATATAGAGAATCACATAAATAGACAACCTGCTTTCCCGTCCATTTGGGACACCTTAGACAGACAGAAAGGAGAGAGTCCAGAGACCTTTACTAAGCACCCATGACGTATGATGTGCTGTGCCTGGGATAAACTGTGATTTCCAGGAGCTTCTATTCTTCTTCTATTCTTACAAGCACCTGCACAAGAAGCTACACAAAGATTTTGTAAGCTAAGGGAAAGTAGGTACAGAAATAGAGCGAATTACTATTAACAAGTTTAGCTGCAAGTACAATTTTTTCTGACATTGGGCACTGAGGTGAGCTTCTCGTAAGTGGTTCAAACTTGGATTTATTGTCATTGTGTTCTCATCATTCTACTATAAGTGGATCAGGCACCACCGAGAGAAGCACACGTTCATTTATGCATTCAGCACACACATATGGTGCACCTAGTGTATGCATCATGCCAGGAACTGAGGAAGAGAAGATGATGAGGACTTCTGCCCTCCAGAAACTCATAATCTGCTGGGGGACACAAGTATGCAAATGTATCCTTTAAGAGCACTGTCAGAAGTGCAATGAGAGAGAGAAACTGTCCATTCACAAGACTCACTCCTTCATACCTGGATGCAATACAGGTGGAGGTAAGATTTAGGACTTTCTGCAGAGCCACTGAATTTTAAGTAGACTCAAACTGCATCTGTCTAGGAAGCTAGGCAGTATTTATCTGTCCAAGCAAAAATTGAATGAAGCAGATGACTTCCATGGATGCAAACATTATAAACAAGGTCTCTGTGTGAATTTGCAGGATTGAATCTCCCAGATTAAAGTTGAACCCTACCATCTAGAAATACTATGATTCTTATCAGACAAAACCTAAACATACAAATTTAAATTGGAACAAAAGAATAAAATAAAATGTATTTGACTCACTTTATTTAGCACAGATTTGGATTTTTGTTGTTGTATATATCAATTCAAGAATTAAGAATTCAACCCAAGTTTTAAAATGTAAAACTGACTTCACGTATCCTTAGTAAAAGGCCAGCAATACCTCCCAAAGGGTTCATAATGTTTTTAGGAATAAAGTGCTAGGGGTTGACTAAGACTATTAAGAAAATTGGGTATAAATTCAAAAGAAATTGTGTGTGGGTCCCTCCCAGACCATCTTAGCCCATAGAAGTCTCTTATTTCCTTGAGATTATTTCAAGGCATCAGAAATCTCCTTCTTGTGTTACCTACCCTGCCCCATAAGCCAACATTTCATTCTCTCTTTGTGTGAATCATTTCTCGCCTGTAAAGAATCTCTTGCCCTTTTTTTTTTTTTTTTTTTTTTTTTTTTCCTGAGACAGAGTCTCACTCTGTAGCCCAGGCTGAAGTGCAGTGGCACGATCTCAGCTCACTGCAACATCCGCCTCCTGGGTTCAAGTGATTCTCCTGCCTCACCTCCTGAGTAACTGGGACTACAGGCGCGTGCCACCACACCTGGCTAATTTTTTGTATTTTTAGTAGAGATGGGGTTTCACCATTTTAGCCAGTATGGTCTCGATCTCCTGACCTCGTGATCCTCCTGCCTCGGCCTCCCAAAGTGCTGGGATTACAAGCGTGAGCCACCGCGCCCAGCCTTGGTTTTGCTTAGACTAAAGAGTTTTCAAAATCATGAGTCAGTTTTCCCTCTTCTCTTTTTGTTCCTCAAATTCTCTGGAACTTTATTAAATATAGGAATTTAAAAATGGCTGTTGAATCAGTTGTTTCAGCTCTATTGTTGCTAAGCCACCTTTGAAACAATTAAGACACCATCAATTTTTCTACAGTTTATATAGTACCAGTGTACAAAGTAGATACTCAGGAAAAGGTGTGGGTGAATTAACTGATTCTGAAGAATTGAGAATTGTCCCTGAGTTATATAAGAATGATTGTGTATATTTTTAGTTGAAAGCATATCATAGCCCCTAAAGAGCTTATAATGCAAACGACGACTAGGTTCTCAGGTTTTAAATCTCTGGTTAACAGGCTCATGGGTACTACTTTGTGGGACATATTTTAAAATAGAATAGGGTGGGAGGGAATGTACGCAAGTATTATTTGAATTCTATTATCATTTACTTACTTAAAATTTATTTTTGTATTTCATGTTTACTACTTTTGTTTGCTTTGCTTTGATGGAAACTAAAACCCATCTTCTCTGACAAAATACTATTTTTGATATTCAATAAACAGAGCTTTCTTATTCATCCCTTTCTTTAAAAATTACTTTCCTATATTACAATTTGTATTTGTTAATCACGTATGGAATCAGCTTTTAAACAGAAGAAAACAAGCATCAGCTCTGTAGAAACTGCAGACGTTTTCGACAAGATTAAGCAAGACAGCTTCAAAAGACCAAAACATGAATCCACCCCAGCCCTTGTTGGTCAAATCACATGGGCCTTCAGCTGTCTCGTCTTTCTAGAGTCTCATCTTATGATGAAAGTTAAATAAATTTAGTTGTAAGTGATGTTTTTTTAAACTCTAAATGAGAGAAGCAATAGAGACTTTACCCCCTAATAATGGGATAATATATGTAATTCTTAAAATTAATAAAGGCCATTTGTGCTGTAAGAATTTCTCCATTTTCTTTTGTAAAGGTGACTTCTTTAACTTGAATATTTTAACAGGTCAATAAGATATGCCCCTGGTAGTAGAGTGACATTTTTTTCACTCCTTGAAAGCCATTTTATAAGACAATGCACATTTCAACATCAGCATAAATAACAGCCTTGTTTGAAAACTCAGGAGGCAGCTTTACTCTTTCTCTGCCTTCTTTCCTTCTCAGCCCTCCCCCTCCTCTGAACTGAACCACACCTCTCTAGAAATACTCGCTTTCTTAATGAAAACCATATTTAAAAAAAAAAAAAAAAAAGGTTTGCATGACCCGCCGAAACGCCTGGACAATCTTTAATGTCAGCTTCAGACGACACGTGTCTTATGAAAGTCTGGGGCCCTGCTCGTCTGGCAGAGCGAGCTCTGTCCCACATCTTTATGAGAAAGAGGGACAAAACTTCTGTTTTTGGCATTTTATATTGGAGTCTGTTTTAAGCAAGGAGGAAAAAAATAGCAACGTAGAGTCTAGACAGAAAAGATGGGGGTGAAATCTGGAAGCCATTCACCCCGGCAAGGGCAGCGGCAGCCCGTCAGCAGCGGGGATCGCCTTACGCTGCCTAATTACACATGAAAAATGTACACACCGCGTCTCTCAACTGCTTGGAAAAATAGATGCTAGGATGGCGCTTTTGGACGGTGGCAACTGAACCAGTTGTATATTCTGGATGTGGGATCTCTTACTCCACGCATTTTGCAATGTGATTTCCTTTTTCAGTGACATAGGTATTCTTTTCATCCTCCCCCCAAGATGTTTTAAATGTATTCTCAATTTGGCAAATGGTCACATTCTGTGAAGAATATTTAGATATTAAAGTAGGTTCTGTATGAGATCAAGTTAGACACATTTCTATGGTAAGAGTTTGCCTAAGAGTAAGATCAAGACTATGAAGTCCTTGAACCTACTTTAGGGTCTCATTGATAGCTTGAGGTGATTTGCAGTTACAAGGATAACTTCTAAATCATTAGCGTGGCCTGCTCATGCAATCACAGACTTCGTGCCAGGCATAGGTCTACATTTTATGCAGGATAATGATTTTTTAAGAATCCTTTAATATAGTGTCTTTTTCCAGGAGTTCAAAGCATTTTTCACAGATAATAGCATTCAGTCACATAACATTCCTGGGATCTAAGGAGGGACGAGGCCGTAGCCAGGAGCTGACTGCAGAGGAGGTGTGTGTGAAGGCTTTGATGCTGGAGAGATTCTCCTGAAGGAGACATGGTAGGAGAGAAATTTAGAACCCAACCTTAACGAATGTTAGAGAGCACAGCTAGCTGTGTGGGTGACAGAGAGACTGACAGACAGACTTGGAGAGGTGGGTAGAGGTCAGGGAAAGCCTGGGATAGAGAAACTGTCCAACAGAAGCTCAAAGCAAGTAAAAGAGGAGGCCAGGGAGCTATTTGGGGCCCTGAGAAGGGGTCATCTATGGAAGGTTTGGGAACATCAGGATACCAGGAAGGCTGGACACCATGAGTGGTGAAGTCAATAGGACCAGCTCCTATGGGCTCTGGGTAAACACTGGGAAGGAGCCAGGAGTTGTGGGCAGAGTGGGTGACATGGCCTGGCTCAACTTGGGGGAGGCTCCCTGGCCAGGAGAGCAGAGACTGTGGGGGCTCTAAGGGGAGACTTAGGGAGAGACTGTTGTTCTGCTAGCAATAGAAGGTGATGGTTTGGACCAGAAAGAGGAAGAATCTAGAAACACTTCCCTAAGGCTGATTGAAGGCTGAATCTATCCCCCAGGATAGATTGAAGGCTGAATCTATTCCCCCAGGGTCCCAGGGGGAATTGCAGTGGGTACAGCAAACATCAAAGACAAGGGCCTCCTTCTAACATGAAACATCTATGTGCCCTTCAGTGAGGATTATTAAGTGCAGTGGGGCAATCCCACCAAAGACCACCAAAGAACCACACCAAAGACCACTAAGCAGCCACTAAAAATGATATCTTGGGGTGGTAACTGCAGCAGGTGTATACTTCAGTCAAAGTACCTCAAATTGTGCATACACTTAATCTCTGGCCACTTTATTCTATACAGAACATGCTTTAATAATAAATATTAATTAATTATTTAACAAATGTAAGGCTAGGATAAGCCGTGTACATGCCTCTGAATGTCCCTGGGGCTGTACTTCTGATTGAAACCACAATAGCAATAGCTAATATTTTCTTCATGCTGCCAATGTGACCAGAATTCTTCTAAGCATTTTGCATAGATTAATTCAGTTAACAGTTCCAGCAATGCTATCAGATAGATATTATTATTATCTCCATTTCGCTGCGGAAGAAATGGAGTCACAGAAAGTTCGCAAGCTTTGGCCGAAATGTCTCATCAGTGGGAGCCTGAGGTTATCTGTAGCCTCTTTCCCTCACAGGGCAACTCTAAGAACCAAGGAGAGGCAGGCACCAAAGGGCTCTGAAAAGTGCAAGCATTGGCCAGGCGTGGTGGCTTACACATGTAATCCCAGCACATGTGGAGGCCGAGGTGGGCAGATCACGAGGTCAGGAGATCGAGATCATTCTGGCTAACCCGGTGAAACCCGTCTCTACTGAAAAAAAAACACAAAAAATTAGCCAGGCCTGGTGGCAGGCGCCTATATCCCAGCTACTCAGGAGGCTGAGGCAGAAGAATCGCTTGAACCCGGGAGGCAGAGCTTGCAGTGAGCCGAGATCGCGCCACTGCACTCCAGCATGGGCGACAGAGGGAGACTCCATCTCAAAAACAAACAAAGAAAAAAACAAAACAAACAAAAAACAAAACAAAAGTGCAAGGATCCATATCTGACCAAAATGCTTCCGGTTTCTCCACGGAGATAAGGAATAGCTTGTCTGTGGTAGGAATCCGGGGAAGATTCTAGTGACCACACCAGTTTCCCTCCAGGAAACAAATAATTACTTTAATTACCCTTTCCAGAGCCCTGTTTTCCATCCTCATAATAATTACTTTTGCTCTTTTCTGAATTCTCTCCGATTTTCTTACACCTCTCTAAAAATTTGTGGACACTATTGACCTACAAAAAAGTTTGAAATCGTTGACAAAAAAGACGTTTGCAGGAAGACCTTGCAATAGACGGGTCAGGTTTTCAGAAGATTTTGATATCTGGGAGTTACACATGAGTTACTAAAACCCTGGCTTCTGTCCCAAACTTAGATCCCAGGTGTTTAAGTCACCAGTGAGGAACTGTTTTTGTTACCACACTGGAGGTCTGGTGGTGTGGGGAGGTGGGTCTGTGGCAGTGATATTGAGGCTACGACCCACAGTGATTATCAGAGCTTATTGACCCTTGAAGTCTCCGGGAGTGCTCAAGTCCTCCCAGCCTCATATCCCAGCACAGAGCCCTCTTTGGAAGTAACAGCTGGCAGGTTTGGTTCTGGGGAGGTGGCTGTCTTAGGACTACACAGTGTCATTTCAGAGATCCATTGTCCCCTCTATCAGGCACAGGAAGACCCCAAAGAAAACCTTGCTTCCACCATGAAGCTGTGCAACTTTACACAAATTCCCTAAGCTCTCTGGACTTTACTCTCCTCATTTGTTAAATGGAGCTAGCAATATCTTCCTCATAGGGTTTCCGAAGATCAGAGGTGATAGCAGGTAAAATGCCTGGCGTGGAGTAGCCTTTGTGATAATGGGGAAAATTTGACACCCCAAATACCAGCCCTTGGGTTGACATTCCAAGCCTTTCCCACAAACAGGTTCTTACTCGAGGTTTGAAGATTCACTAGAACTTTTACAAAGGAAAGGGAAGGGGAGGGGAAGGTGATGGGGAGGTGAAGGGGGAGGAGGAAGGGGGAGGGGGAAGGGGAGGGGGGAGGGGAGAAGTGGAGGGCTTCCAAGGGCCCACATCAACCATGCAGGAATTTCTACTTTTAAAATTCTGGGTAAAATTGTATTTCCACATTTCCCAGGCTGGGGTGTGGAGGTACCCAGGGAAGGGTCACAGCCAGCCTGTGGGACTTTGAACGCTGTTCCATCTCCCAGATATCATATTGAGTGAAGGGCACCAAAGACCTTCCAGAGCTGGTACACATTAATGAGATCACATTGGAGAAAACATGAGGCAAAGCTCAAGATCATCATAGTTGTTCTTGTCTGGGCATACTATCATCTAATGGAAGGAAGCATAGTCTATGACCAAGACCAGGTAAAACAGTTAACTGTGAAGGGGCTACTGAAATTGGACTGAGCATATGAAGAACCACCAGTGGAAATCTATGCCACCAACAACAACCCCTAATATCTCCCCAAAAGAAGAATTGAGGAAAGTGTCCCTCTTGTAGTTAGACTCCATTTTTATCAACTGTGCCATATAAATGTGAGAGTAAAGAATTGTGCTTATAAAATGAACCTTAGGTATGATCCCAGAATTCAAAAATGCATACCCTTTGTGACCAGCAGTGACACATCTTAATTTGGGTTAAACACTGGCAGAAATAGGAACCAAGAGATGGGCCAGACCCTCAGTGGATGACCTTGAGCCATGACTTTGCAAAGTCTTTGCTTGCCCAGTATGGTTGTTAGATGACCTGATTGACAAGGTCTCCTCTAGTGATGTCCTACCAGGACTCCTAAGTATAACTTTTTCTATTATTGCTGTTTCTCAGCGGTCAGTAGGTGTAAGAGAAGCTAACCAGAGGAAGTGAATCACTTCCTGTGGTCATTCTTCTGCCCACAGTTGAGCTATTTTTAACAGTCCATATAAAAATAATAAATCCAACCCTGGGCGTGTGTTTTATTTAACAAGTGCCCAATAAGTTAGGTGGAGGTGGAGACAAAAATGGGAAGAATTGAGCCAGTGAGGAGGAAAACATTAAATAAATTCCCCCAGATAATGATAATCTCTGTAGCTTCTTTTGGAAAACTTGTCACAAAGAACAAGAATAATCTTTTTAGGGTCACTTCTATGGTAAGTTCCCATTCCATATGGAAGAAACTAATGTGTAAAGCAAAAGAGCTGCCCAACTTTCACAGTGTCTGTAGGAAATTACTCAAAATATTCCAGCAACCAGCCAGGGTGACTTTTCAAAAATCTTTCTCTTTTTTATCAGTGCTATTTCTTTCCATTCAAATATGGTGGTATCATTTATCCAAAATCTGTGAATAATTAGACAAGGAATGTGAAATGATTTACTAAGAAATGCTTGGATATTAAGCACAATCTCACTCCAGGATTGAATGAGGGAGAGTAATAGCATGGGCATCCATTTCAAAGGACAATAGACTGGGCAGCTTAAAACAATAGAAATTTATGTTCTCACAGTTCTGGAAGCTGGAAGTCTGAGATCAAGTTGTGGGCAGGTGTGGTTTCTAAGAACTGTGAAGATAGAGTCTGCTCCAGACCTCTCTCCTTGGCTGTAGATGTTCATTTTCTCCCTGTGTCTCCACATGGCGTCTTCCTCCTATGACTGACTCTGTGTCCAAATTTTCTCTTCCTATAAGGACACCAATCATATTGGACTAGTGCCCACTCTGATGACCTCATTTTAGCTTAATTGCCTCTGTAAAGACCCTATCTCCAAATTGGGTCACATTCTAAGGCAATGGAGATTAGGACTTCAACATATGAATTTGAAGTGGGGCTTGTTGGGGGAGACACAATTGGCCCATAACAACAAAAGAGTTTCTTTTATTACATCGTGACTTTATCACATATCAGGCTTTCACAGTATTAAATATCTACCCAACACCTGTAGTCTGCCTTCCACTCATATCCCCCATGTAGATGTAGCCCACCCAGAGAGAGAAAACCCAACGTAAATTCTGAACAGGATGCTGCTCCCTGGACCTGCCCACTGGAGGCACCATTTTTGAGAGAACTTCTGGTCTAGGTGCTCTTCCTAACAACATCTCAGATGCTTCTAACACTAGACTTCAGACAGATCACAGACAACACTCAGAGGGTTATTTATAATTTAATATATACAACATATGATAAAATGAATTGTTTCACCATTTTATAATATGTTGAGATGTCTGCAGCTCTTTTCATCAATGGTCTAAAGCAGGAGTCTGCCAACCTCTTGATATGGTTTGAATCTGTGTCTCTGCCGAAATCTTGTTGAATTGCAATTCTCAATGTTGGAGGTGAGACCTGGTGAGAGCTCATTGGATTATGGGGGCAGATTTTCCCCTTTGGTGCTATTCTCATGATCACGTTCTCATAGGATCTGGTTGCTTAAAAGTGTGTAGCACCTCCCCCCTTCTCTCGATCCTGCTCCTGCCGTGTAAGACAAGCCTGTTTCCCTTCACCTGCTGCCATGATTATAAGTTTCCTGAGGCCTCCCCAGAAGCCAAGCAGATACTGGAACCATGCTTTCTGTGCAGCCTGCAGAACCATGAGCCAATTAAACCTCTTTTCTTTATAAATTCCCCAGTCTCAGGTATTTCTTTATAGCAGTGCAAAAACAGACTAATACACCTCTTGTAAAGGGCCACACAGTAGATATTTGAGGGTTTGCAGTACATTCAGCCTCTCAGAAACTTCTGAACTCTGCCGTTGTAACGTGAAAGCAGCCTTAGGCAACACGTGCATGAATGAGCGTGGTTGTGTTCCAGTAAACTTTATTTATGGACACTGAAATTTGACTTCTATGTATTTTTCATGTGTCACAAAATATTCTGCATCTGATTATTTTCCAACCATTTAAAAGTGTAAAACTGAAATATTCCTTATATGATTCTTTTCCAACCATTTAAATGTGTAAAACCATTCTTAGTTCGTAGGCCACTGAAAAACATGGTGGTTGGATTTGGCCAGTGCCTTAGGTTTGCTGAGCTTTGTCCCTGTTTGTTCCTGGTGAGCCACCGTCTGCACACTATGCCTGTTTCTTCCTTGAAGGCTCTCATTTATCCCTCTCCATCCATACTACTCAGCTCTCCCAACACAGCCTTGAATCCTTCTCTACTGATTTCCACAAGAGGCCTTGATCCTAATCCATTGTACCAGATAATAACTGCATGCCAGATAGGGATGCACCACCACCATCTTTCCAACAGGAGCTTTCCAAGTCTTTGCTTCCCTTTATCAGTGCCCCTTTTAGGATCAAGATTGCTTTGCTTCCTTTAGCCAGGAGGGTGGTGGTGAGAACCAAAACTTCTGGTGGTGGTCAGGGTAATTTTTTACATTGAGAGGAGCTAAGAACAGCTTTCCTATTGAGCAAAAACATCAACACCATGATGCTTCCTACTAAACATTCTCCATCCCCTCTCTCCCTCCTCCTCCCTCCCTTGAGCAGCAACCCTCACATTCCTCTTTGGCCATTTCATGCTCAATATCACCTTGCTTATTTGCCACCTTAGTAGAGCACTGGGCAGTACTCAGTAAATCCTCCCTAAACATTGGCCAAGTGCTGAAAACCCCTGGGATGATGGGATTTCTGTACTGCAAAAACATTTCTTGAACATGAGGTTCCCCTCTTCTACTACGTGATTCAGGTAAATCCAATCCTCCAAATGAAGGAAAACAATTAGGAAAATATTTTAGGCATGAAATCATGGTACAGGTTTGGATGCCAGGAACTCTGTTACTGGTGACGTATTTTTCATCCAAGTAATTAATTAATCAACAATTGGTGATATGGTTTGGCTCTGTGTCCCCACCCAAATCTCATCTCAAATTGTAATCCCCATGTGTCACGGGAGGGACCCGGGGGGAGGTGATGGGACTATGGGGGTGATTTCCTCCATGCTGTTCTCGCGAGAGTGAGAGAGCCTCCTGAGCTCTGATAGTTTTAAAAGCAGCAGTTTTTCCTGTGCTTCCACTTCTCTTCCCTGCCAGCTTATGAAGAAAGTGCCTGCTTCCCGTTTGCCTTCCGCCATGATTGTAGCTTTTCTGAGGCCTCCCCAGCCATGCAGAACTGTTGGTCAACTAAACCTCTTTCTTTTATAAATTATCCACTCTGCGGTATTTCTTTATAGCAGTGTGAAACGGACTAATACAATGGGGTATATGCATCCTGAGTGAGTATACATCAGAGGGTGTTCACCTTTCAGAGGAGGTACGAAGTTTTGTGAAACTCATTTTTCAGAGAATTGTAACTTTAGTAGCATTAAAAAATGTAACGTGGATGCCAAAATTGGCATTGTCCCAATCACTGCAAATCAAGGTACTAATTAATGTTTTCATCATTCTCCTATGCCACCCATATTTGAAAAATGAAGACGTCTGCATGGGATGTGTTTCCCAAGGATCAAGCACCAAGACTAAACAAAGATGCACTGCCTGATTGAGTTTAGACCCGGCAGGCACAAGACCATCGCTTCATCTCCACCTTGGATTGCAAAATCTTTCAGGACCAGGGCTGCTGGCTGAATAACTTGCTCCATGGTACCAGGATCTGCAACTCTTGGTGCAGATTGTGGATGGAGGTGTGTGGTGAGGCAGGGTGGCAGCTATCCTTGCACCTGAAAGAAGTTTGGTGACTCTCCTGGGCAGGTATGCTTCAAAGGGAGCAAGCCCTTCCAGCTGCAGGGGGACCCTGCACAGCAGAGTCCTCAGCAAACCTTGGCATTGCTTGTGGGCAGCCTCGTAGCTCAGCTGTGTGCTCATGCCAGCTCCTCTAGATGATGCTGTAATTGGATAGCAACTTTCTTTACTAGGTCACAGGTTCAAGATCAGCCAAGACCCTTCAGATGTTGTTTTGTCCTCCCTCTCCCAGCCTGCACAGCATCAAGCTACTCCTGGGGCCTGCCTGTCCTGTCTTCTGCCCCTTACACAAGCTGGGAGCTGAGCTGAAGCAGAGCTGGTTTTAAAGCTCTGACCTCCATAAGGCAAGGACAACAAAAAGCCTGGACCACAAAAAGCCAGGCTGCAGAGACAGGAACAAAACCAAGGGATGGCAGGAAGCTGATTGACATGTGGGAATCCAACAATGCCTCAGTCTTCCAGGAGGTGTGGGTCATCTCAGCCAGCAGCACTCCTCAAATGAGAATGAGACAGGTTACCATGGGTCACAGAGCCTCTCTACCAAAGAAAGAGAATAAGATCAAGGGGGGCTTTGGTAGAAAGGGAACATACGGACTGGCAAAATAAATCAGAGCTGGCCATGGGGTAAGTTCTTCTTATCCCAAGACTGTAGTCATCCTTCCTGTCACCGTGGCTCTGGAATAAAGCCCATACCCTCATCCCTGACTTCTGCAGACTAATTTAAAAAGATTAAGTAATGTTTCTTGTTGTTGCTATCAGGATGTGAACTTGGGGCACAGCCACCCCAAAAGGGCTGTGTGGAATGGTATTGCTCTAATTCAAAGGACGAGAAGGGAATTTTGGTTTTCATGAATTACATTATAGGGATTTTTTTTGTTTGCTGTTGTTGTTTTGCCAAGAAACCATCCTGAGTTCCCTGGTCCTGAATTTGACCTCTTTAGGGGTAGAGGTTGGAGCTACGTCCCTGGCAACACCACCCTCCCTCCTGGAGCAGCAGTGCTGCAGTGAAGAGGAGTTTCTCATGGTTTAGGAATAAAATGAACTGAAGAGTTCTCACCATGACCGCCTAGGCAGCTGACGGGGCCACAGTGACTGACTCTGGATCCCACTTTCCAGCTGAACACCAAGGTATGTCTTAGTCCACATGGGTGGCCATTGAAAGCACCACAGACTGGGCAGTTTAAACAACAGACATTTATCTTCTCACAGTTCTGAAGCCTGGAAGTCCAAGATTAAGTTTCCGGCAGGGTTGGGTTCCCAGCCAGGGCTCTCTGGCTGGCTTGCTGATGGCACCTTCTTGCTGTGCTCTCACTTGGCAGAAAGGTGGTGGGGAGAGGGGACAGTGAGCCCTAGTATCTCTTTTTCAAAGGCCACATATCCTTTATCAGATCAGAACTCTACCCTTATCACCTCATCTAACCTTAATGATTTTTGGCCGGGCATGGTGGCTCACGCCTGTAATCCCAGCACTTTCGGAGGCTGAGGCGGGAGAATCACTTGAGGTCAGGAGTTTGAGACCAGCCTGGCCAACATGCTGAAACCCCATCTCTACTAAAAATACAAAAATTAGCTGCGCATGGAGGCACATGCCTGTAACCCCAGCTACTCAGGAGGCTAAGGAACAAGAATCGCTTGAACCTGGGAGGCAGAGGTTGCAGTGAGCCAAGATCGTGCCACTGCACTCCAGCCTGGAGGACAGAATGAGACTCCATCTCAAAATAAATAAATAAATAAATAAATAAATAAATAACTTTAATGACTTCCTTAGAGGCCCCATCTCCAAGTACCACCACGCTAAGGGTTAGGGCTTCAGCATAAGAATTTTGGAGAAACATGAATTTTGGCTGTTGAATGCAGCCCCCATGCTCACTCCTGACTTCCTTAGACTAACCAAAAAAATTAATAGTATTCAACATTATTGCTACCAGAGTACTAAACTGCCCAGGATGAGAAGTTGGGGTGCAGCTCCCCAAGTCCATAACAGATATGTGAAAAAAGCACCCTCCTGGATCACTTTCACTATTCATTCATTCACGCGATTGTTCATTTACTAAATACTTATTCACTGGAGTGACCGAAGGCCAGGTGTGCTCCCAGAGGCGGAGATAACAGTGGTGAGCAAGGAGCCGCCATGCTCAGGGAGAAGTCAGACAAATAAAATGGAAAGACAGAAGAAAATAGAATGTGGCACATCCCACCATAAGAACAAGTTGGTTTTCATTTGTGCACAACTTCACATTCTTTTTAGAGATGGGGTCTCACTACATTGCCCAGGCTGGTCTCAAATTCCTGGCTTCAAGTGATCCTCCCACCTCAGCCTCCTGAGTAGTTGGGATTACACACGCTTGCCACTGTCCCCAGCTACGTTAGTTTTGACATAATCTGGCCTGTAGCAGCTGCCTTTTCCCAATCCTTCTCTAAGCTTTTCCAAACAGATGAATACCTTTCAATTTTCAGAAAAGTAATATCCTCAAACTCTTCAGACTACTCCTCCCTTATCTGCAGAATTTAAACAATACTTCTTGCGTCTGTGTGTTGTTCATGGCATGTCATAACAGCCACAAGTACCTGAGCTGGATTTGAACAGAAAAGTGAGGATGATTGTAACATGAAAAAGTATCAAGATATTTATTCTCCGAGGCCAGGTATTGTGGCTCACACCTGTAATCCCAGAACTTTTGGAGGCTGAGGCAGGAGGATCGCTTGAGGCCAGGAGTTTGAGACCAACATAGCAAGACCTCATCTCTACAGAGTATTTTAAAATTAGCCAGGCATGGTGTTGTGTGTCTGTAGTCCTTACTACTTGGGAAGCTGAGTCGGGAGGATCATTTGAGCCCAGGAGTTTGAGGCTGCAGTGAACTATCATTGCACCACTGCAGTCCAACCTAGGCAACAAGGGGAGAGACCCTGTCCCTTGAAAAAAAAAGTATTTATTTTTTGGATAATTGTAAATTGTCAAAGAGGTCATTGTTTCTTTCTTCTTTAATATCATTTTAATCGGTGGATCTCCACTTTTCCTCCCCAGATTTCTTGCTCTGAAAATGAAAAGTGGCAAAAGTAGAAGAAAAGACACTGGTGGGTACAGTCATGACAAATTTGACATTTCTAAACTGGGCTTGACAGTGGAACTTTGAAAATATTTATCTATCAGAAAATAGTTTCAGCCATGGGCAATTTGGTAAAAGGTTTAGTTGATGGAAAAACCGTAACTCAGTGTGACTGGCTTTAATGTAAAATGCTCTTGAAGGCCACAGAATCACCAGCATTTCCAACAACCTGGAAAATTTAGACCAGCTTGGAAAAATAACAGGGGGCTGGGGTCATAGCCAAAACACTGTACAGGATTAGATAAATTTATGTGCTTTCGAGATTTGGATTTAAATATTAAATTATAGATGAAAGCAATGCTGAGGCTAAGTGTTTAAACAGGGCTCTCGGCCTATGTTCTGGTCTCTTTTGCCTCCAAAAGATTGGAATAACTTTCCAAAATAAGGTGTGCTGCTGCATCTATATATAGTTGTCTCCCATTTGCATTTCTCTCAAAAGTATGTGCTCCTATGGCTCCTTTAAGTAGTTAAAAAGGACTCTGCCCTGTGGGTGCTGGCCTGTGTCTCAGTACTTTTGTGTGCCTTCCAAGACCAAGACAATGATTTCTCTAAGAGGCAGCACTGCTCATCTGAGGTCCTTCCTCCTGCCACCCTGGCTGGTCTAGAGTTTCAGCCTCTGCACAGGCAATGGGCTAGGCCACTTGAAGTGCTGGGTCCATTCTGCCTTTTTCACCTGCCATGGCCCTAAAATGACTCTCTTCTTGAATTGCCTGGTGAACATAATCAGATTTTCTCAAATTTTGTTTCTGTTTTCATACCAAAAATGAAGAAAGCAACTGTGTTAGTCTGTTCTCACACTGCTATAAGGATGTATCCAGGACTGGGTAATGTACAAAGGAAAGAGGTTTAATGGACTCACAATTCCACACGGATGGGGAGACCTCACAATCATGGTGAAGTAGGAGCAAAGTCATGTCTTACATGGCAGCAGGCAGAAGAGTGTGTGCTGGGGAACTGCTCTTTATAAAACCATCAGATCTCATGAGACTTCTTCACTATCATGAGAACAGCACGGGAAAACCTGCCTCCGTGAATCAGTTACCTCCCACCAGGTCCCTCCCATGACACATGGGGATTATCGGAGCTACAATTCAAGATGAGACTTGGGTGGGGACACAGCCACACCATATCAGCAACCCCCTTCCTGTAAAACAAACGAACCATCTGCAGAACAAAGAAAGAGTAAACCCAAGGCTTCATCATGGTGGTCCTCCCCCTTGCCCCTTTTTTTATCCCTCAAATTATACATGGAGTGGCATTAACCATGAACCACTCTTAGGTTTAAAACCCTCCTCCCTGTTGCCCTGAGAGTAATTTCCAAAAACATAGCATGGTGTGGAAACCTCGCTCATCTTCCCAGTTCTAGAGTCCCCCAATGCCCCCATCTTTGCTCTCTATTTCTACCATAGCCAAGTAGGTTCTGTTTCTTTCTACCTTCCCAGGCATTGGAACATTCCATGTTGGAGTGTTATTCTTACAACTCTTGTCCCCCATTTCAGTTGATCAACTCCCACTCACTCTGCCAGGGTTTTCCCTAACCATTCCCCCACTGTTGGCTTAAGTGGCCCCACCATGAGCTGTCATGCCATATCGCAGCGCTATTTTTGCACACTCTACTGTAATTGCATTTGTACAGCTGCTCCCTGTTAGACTCCTGGAGGGTGACGGCTGTTTTGTGTTCCCTGTTGTGTCCTCACAGCCCCACACAGTATTGAGCATATGATATGTGTTGAACAAATACTTGATGAATGGATGAATACAATTACAGGAACCAATGTTTAGGTTGAGCCATATGAAATGGCTGCTATTTAACCATCTTTAACCTACAAACGTGGCAGTTTCATGATTCTATCTAATGAACTAACTGTCTTAGGAATACTGTGCCCCAGCACAAAAGACTGCTTGAAGTTACCTCCAAAAGATGAAGGGGTCTAGGCCCCATGAAGAGAAGCCTCAGATAACACAGGAGAGGACAAAGGTGGAAGGAAAAGAGGATTTTGTAAAAAGAACTGAACAGGCATTTCCAATCAATTATATGCTCAGAATTTTTCGTGGTCTCCCAAATATTGCCCCTCAGCCTTCCAAACCATCTGGAAAATTCTTTCTTCTGGATGAAGCATGCTCATGCCAAATGTGAACTCTGTACTCTCTGACAGTCACAAGGAAGACTGTCAAATCAGGCATCACTATTGAAAAAAAAGAAAAAAACTTTTTCTAAATCAGAAAATAATTCAATTTTATTCAGCTTTCAGAGAACTAAATAACCATGAGATTAAAATGCCAAATTGTGTATCACACTGTGGGCTTATAAGTATTATTATTCAGAAAAACTGGATTCTAGGAGGAAAATGAAGCCCAAAATAAGAAACAAGAAAAAGTGAGAGGTCTAATTTGGGTGGAAGTTGAGAACATGCCGTTCTTGCCATAAGTAATTGAGAGTTTGATGGTTAAAAAGAAAACCCACCTGATACTCTTCTCCTCCTCTGTAAGGAAGACCATTAAGGGCATAAATCCTTATCAAATCCAACCCCTCTAACTGGGATTGAGGAAAAGCTGTCTTGCATAAGGAGGGCTGAGGGCGTCTAAGCAACAACTACAGTTCTTCCTGGTGTTAAGGTCTCAAGTTAATAAAATGAACAATTCTGGAAAATGCAAATAGAAAACCAACCTCAAAACTGTGACTGCCATGTTTGTGCAGTGTATGGAATTCTTAAGTGTTGTGCATTCGGGCTGCACAGATTCTGTTTCAGAAAGATGCTTCCAAGAGGTGGGATCTATTCAACAGAATATCATCCACAACACAGAAGATGCCCAGGGAATATCATTCAAAAATAAACCAGGAAAATCCACAATAGCCATTTATCATGCATTCATCAAGAACTTGGCTCTGGGGTCCAGAGAAACACAGATGAAGAAGCTGTAACTCTGGCCTCCAGGATTTTGCCTCTTGTGTGGGAGCTGAGCTGACAGAAGTTCCTGATGCCAAATGGGATGGACAGGCACAAAGCACAAAGCAAGGATATGAGGGGGCATTCTTGGTTAACTGACAGGTGTGAGGAGTGAACCTGGCATGCTGCGAGTCAAGGAAAGGATGGCAACTGATGGAAACTGGGAAGGTCTGTAAGACATCATGCAAGAGACAAAAGCTGATCAATGTTCAAAGGTTATGGAACCACTTCTCTGTTATGCTTTTAAAAAGCAACTTCAAAGAGGAAAAGGGAATGGGATAGTTTATGCTTTGTTCCTAAACCAAACGATAGTAAACTCTGAAATTCAAGTCCTTCAAGAAATAATTATTTCTCTCTCTCTCTCTCTGTCTCCTCTTTCTTTCTTTCCCTCCTTCCTTCCCTCTCTCCCTCCCTTCCTTCCTTCCTGACTTCCTTCCTTCCTTCTTCCCTCTCTTCCTCCCTCCCTTCTTTCTTTCCTTCTTTCTTTCTCTCTCTCTTTCTCTTGGTTTATCCTTCTCTCTCCCCTCCTAAATGAGTGAGGTAAATTTAATTAGGTCTGTGAAATCTCATACCCTTTGGGTTGATATGAAGACACTAGGAAAGTACAGCTTTATCTGACTACAGACATGATTATCTGTTGTGTTTTTCTAAAGAGTGTTTTCCTTTTATGGATAAATTTATCTCATTTACTTTTATTGACATGTTTAGAATTATTTCTGATGTTTTATTTCTTTTTATGCTTTCTGGATTTTTTAACCTTTAAATTGAAGTATAACATATATAGAGAAAAATAAATAAATCAAAACTGTATAACTTGAAAAACTTTTATAGAGTTGAAGCATCTGAGGAACCACCACCCAGATCAAGAAATGAAACATGACTTCTCACTTATAATGGGAGCTAAACATGAATGTACATGGACATAAAGATGGGCATAATAGACACTGAGAATTGCAAAATGGGGGAGCATAAGAGGGGAGTGAGGGTTGAGAAATTACCTATTGAGTACAATGTTCAATATTTGGGTAATGGGTAGACTAGAATCTCAGTCTCCATCATTACACATGCAATACCCAAGCAACAAACAAGTACATGTACCCACTGAATCTAAAGTAAAAGTAAAAATAAAATAAATAAAATAATTTTAAAAAAATGGAATATGACTGTCAACTACAAACCATTGAGACCCTTCCAGTCACTAACATTCCCCCGGGGTAACCACCAGCCTGACTTCCAATGCCATTTTTGCCTATTTTTGAACTTTATATACATGGAATCCTGTAGTATATACATTTTCATGTCTAGCTTCTTTTGCTCAATATCATGTTTAAGACATTTAATCATATAGTCGCATGCAGTTGTAGTTTATTCATTCTTATTGCTGAATAGTGTTCCATTGTGTGGTTATACCACAATCAATTTATCCATTCCACTGTTGTTATGCATTTGGATAGTTTCCTCATTCTCAGCAAACTATCGCAAGGACAAAAAAAAAAAAAAAAAACACCGCATGTTCTCACTCATAGGTGGGAATTGAACAATGAGAACACATGGACACAGGAAGGGGAACATCACACACTGGGGACTGTTGTGGGGTGGGGGGAGAGGGGAGGGATAGCATTAGGAGATATACCTAATGCTAAATGACGAGTTAATGGGTGCAGCACACCAACATGGCACGCACATGTATACATATGTAACAAACCTGCACGTTGTGCACATGTACCCTAAAACTTAAAGTATAATAATAATAAAATTTAAAAAAAAAGAAATAGTTCTACTATAAACATTCTCGTACTTGTCAGTTTGTGAACATATGTATGTATTTGTGTTTGGCACCTACAAATGGAATTGCCAGGTAGTCATAGAGTTTGTGGATTGTCAGGTTCAGTCGGTTCTGCCAAGTAGCTTTTCAAGGCAGTTGTGAAGATTTACATTCCCACCAGCAATCAGAAAACCAATATGATTGAAACTGTAATGCTTCCTCAGACAATAAACATATATTGAAGAAACCCCTTCTATACCAAGTCAGCATGGCCTGAGAGCTTAAGTATTAAACATTTTTGTTGCTTTCTTAGGACAAAAATAAGAGTTAGCTACACTGTTTTTAAAAGGAAGGAGGCTAGGAAGAAGTGGGTTCTGATAAGCATTAAGGATTCCTTTCCAAGATGAATGAATAATGTAAACTAAATAAAGGCTGATGAAATGGCACAAAATAACAGTTAAGAATTACCAAGATCATGCTAGAGGGTGGTTAGAGAACCAGATGTTTCCAGGAAATTATGGTCCTTGTTTTGAACTCAGATGGCCAAGAGCTGGGCAAAATTGTACATGTTCAACTCACAGGGCTATCTGACAACAATGTTTATCCCACTTTGCAAAGAAAAATTTCCTGAGATACATGAGGAAGAAAATGCTGATAAGATTTTTTAAACTCAGGGGATACGTTTTTAAATAATTTTCTAAGTTAACAATTCAATAATTTCTGCATTATTTTCTAGCATCATTAGCTTTAAAAATGTTGAAAGAAATTGAAAGTGAACATCCAAACTGGCTGGAGACTTGGAAAGGTGAAATATTTTCTAAGCTGCAGGAAAATGCAATGGAACTTCAGTGATGAAGACACATCCTTGTAATGATTTCCCATAGATTCAAAAAGAGCATGCCAGGTGTGGTGGCTCTTGTCTGTTATCCAGCACTTTGGGAGGCCAAGGTGGGCAGATCACCTGAGGTCAGGAGTTCAAGACCAGCCTGGTCAACATGGTGAAACCCCGTCTCTATTAAATTAAAAAGAGAGAGAGAGAGAGCATACAGCATAGGCACACAAGTCTACATACAAGGGTATAAAATATTTCCAGAAAGAGATACAGATCTTACCACACTTGTTCTCTCCTTAAAACTCTTTGGCCAGGCACGGTGGCTCATGCCTGTGGTCCCAGCACTTTGGGAGGCCAAGGCGGGTGGATCACGAGGTCAGGAGATCGAGACCATCCTGACTAACACAGTGAAACCCCATCTCTACTAAAAATACAAAAAATTAGCCGAGTGTGGTGGTGGGTGCCTGTAGTCCCAGCTACTCGGGAGGCTGAGGCAGGAGAATGGCATGAGCCCGGGAGGCAGAGCTTGCAGTGAGCCGAGATCGTGAACTCCAGCCTGGGAGACAGAGCGAGACTCCATATCAAAAAAAGAAAAAAAAAAAAAAAAACTCTTCGGGTATTTGGTCCCATTGCCTAAAATCCCAGCTTTTTGACATTGCATTCAAAGCGATTTATGAGCTAGCCTTTCCCTCTCTCTCTGACTCTATCCCATAACCACCTGCCTTTCACCTCTTCCCTCTTGCATGGTTTTTCCAGCAACATCAAACTATCCCTATGTGTTAGTTCGTTCTTACACTGCTATAAAGAACTACATGAGATTGGATAATTTATGAAGAAAAAAGGTTTAATTGACTTACAGTTCTTCAGGCTGTACAGGGAGAATGGCTGGGAGGCCTCAGGAAATGTACAATCATGGCAGAAGGTGAAGGGGAAGCAGGCACATCGTCACATGGAAGGAGAGAAAGAGAGGGCAAGGAGGGAAGTGCTACACACTTTTAAACCATCAGGTCTCATGAAAATGCATTCACTATCATGAGAACAGTATGGAGGAAATCCGCCTCCATGATCCAATCACCTCCCACCTGGCCTGTCCCCCAACACACGGGGATTACAATTCGACACGAGATTTGTGTGGGGACACAGAGCCAAACCACATCACTCTAAGTTTATTCAGTCTACTCTACTATTGCAGAATGCCTTGTCTGTAGAACCCACTATAATCTGGCTTTGGTTCCCATTGCTCCACTCTAGTTTTTTTCATCAAGGTCAGCAGTGACCTCTTTTGCCCAATCAGGTGTTCCTTCCATTCTCAGTCCTCATCTTACTTGGGCCACCCTCCTCTAGAAACACATTCTCCACAGTGTCCTGGGGCACCTTATTATCCAGGTTTTCCTCCTACTCTCTGGCCCCTCCTCATTGACTCCCTTTGTTGGTTCTTCTTCCTCTTCCAAACCCCTACATGTCAAGGTACCCACAGCCTCAGTTCTTGAAGCTCTTCCCTTCTTTATCCATATTAAATCTGGATTTGATCTCATTTTCACGGCTTTAAATAGCACAATATATACCACTGATTTCCTAAATGTATATCCCCAACCCTGACTTCTTTTCTAAACTCTACCTGCTCACTCCACATTTGTACTTGGCTGTCTCATAGGTGTTATCATGGACCTTCACCAAAATAGTGCACACTTCCCCCAGGAGTGACGATGATGACTGCTGATAGCTCTGGAGAATTGCCTTGGCTGATGAGATGCCTTTACTGATAAATGACCACTCACCAGAAATGTTTAGGAGATTATTCCCTCAAAGGGGTGAGCAGGTGTCCTACCCAATGACTGACTGACACAGGAACACAAAAGCCCAGCTTCCATGCACTAAGGAGAGACAACTCCACGGTGCCCTGACTGTCCATGTGTGAGTAGGCTGAAGTGAGACCTCAGCTGGAACCACGTCTTTGCCCAGCTTATTCTCAGCCCTATTTCACATCTCTCATCACTCCTCAGAGACTGCCCTCAATAAATTACTTGCACAAAAATCCCCATATCAGGCTCTTCTTTTAGGAAACCCAATGTAAGAGAGGCATTTCTCACTTAACAACCAAAACAATGCTCTTGATGGACTCGTCCCCTAAATTGGCCTATGATCCATCCATCCTCTTCATCTCCATAAATGACACCACTTGCTCCACTGCTCAGTGCCAAGACCTAGGAATTGTCCTTGGTTCTTATCTTTCTCTCATGCTCCAGATGCAATCTGTCAGCAAATCCTGCTACCTTTGCCTGGCACATCCTGAATCTGACTCTGGCTCAGCACCTCACCTCCCACCTGGACCAATAAAAGAGCCTGCTTACTCGTGTCTGATTCCCTGTTCTTATTCCTCTTTAATCAGTTCTCCACAGAGCTGCCAGCGTGAGCCTCTCAAAATGTAAGTAGAAACAAGTGCCTCCTCTGCCCAGAATCCTGTAGTGGCTACCTATTATGCCTAGAATAGAATCACTTGGCCTCTTGTGATCTCTTCAGCTGAGTCTTCCACCTCATTGTATTAATCAGCTAAAGCTGAGACATGGCAGGTGACAAGCATTCCCCAAGTCTCAGCAGCTTGCTCCAACTACATGTTTTAGGGCTACTCCAACACAAGAGGGCAAATGACATCCCCAGAATGTTTTGCAATCCCTACCTAAAGTACAACTAACTATACATATTGGTTTCATGGGCACTATAAAGACACATTTTTACTTTTTCATTCATCACTGTTAAATATCCATTCCTTTAAAAATTCATAGTTAAAAAATGTTTGGAGAGAAAAATAAAAATAAAACAGAACATATACTGTCTAAATAATATTATTTAACAAGTGCAATATATGTTATCTTTAAAGAAAAACAGTAACAATGGGCAATGGACGTGAATTAAGAAGTGAAGACACAATAGTGTTAAACTCAATATGTGTTTTTAATATTTACTGACTCTCTAAAAAAAGATATGGGAAGTGTACGAAATACTTCTCTTGTGTCATTTTCTTTTATCCACTTGAGAAATATTCTCCACTATGGCTCTTCTCTTTAAAGAGCTGGGTGAAATATCTCTGCAACCAACAAACAACCTGTCTCTACAACTTAAAAATCATCTTCTCTATGAAACCGTACAGCCTTCAAAAGCACCCATCCTGTTTCCTCTGGGTTTCCATTTGATTTTGCCCTGTCCATCTTCTTTTCCTTAGCAACAAGCCCAGGCCCTATGCACAGATTGTGTCAAATAAATGTTGAGTGAATGAAAGTATTAATGATCTAGAATGGGCACTGTGGAGCGGGCTGCACAACTTCAGGCATTTCCCAAACTCCTTTGGAGAAGAGGAAAGTTTCTAGAATCACAGGTAGCTCGGAATTTGCTCAAACTAATCCATCACAAATGGGCATGAAAAGATGCCTCTTTCTGTGCTCAGCATAATTTAAAAAATATATATCTAATTCAATATTCTGCTGGTAAAGGAGCATCTAAATAAAAAAAAGTTTTGACATCTCTTGATCAAACATGCTATTGCCTGCTTCTGTTTGGAGCACACAATGTCGATCATGGGTGTTTTTCGGGAGTCAATGAAGATGAACAAGTTAATGGCCTGATTTATTTAAATGCGTCTCTGGACAGGCACTCAGTGGTGGCTCACACAGAAAGTTTTCTCCTTGGGATGAACAAGATCCACTGGTCCACTTGCTAGGTTTCCATGCCCAGACAAATAGGGGAAAAATAGAGAAATCCTTCCACAGTTCTGGAAATAGATTCTGGGTGTGCAAGGGATTTGGCAAAGTTAAGCATTAAACATTTGGAAAGTCAAGTTTTGGGAAAAACAGACAGACTGCGTTTCCATGTACTCCCCATAATTTCAAACCAGGAAGTACAGCGAACAATCCAAATTAGACAAAACACTGACACTGTAGTTTTGTGAAAATTCCACAGAAATGCATTTACAAAATTGTTCTCCTTTTGTGTGTGTGTGTGCGTGTGTGCACTTGTGCGTGTGGTTTACAAGGCAGACCATCATAGATGCTGGACCTCTTGGCAAATGCAATTAAAACAGCCTGGAGTACCCCACAGAGGATCATAGATGAGCATCAGAGAGCTCTGGTGCCTTGCAAAATGCCAGTTAGAGTCTTTATAAAGGATGGCTTTTGGTTTAACTACAGTGCGCCTCTGGCAAGCCACTTGGTTACGAGAATTGAGTATGACAGGGGAGATTTTTGTTCACTGGTAACCACAGGTAGAGAGTGCTGTATTCCCCCATGCCATCACCCTAATGACAGCACAGCTGTTCACCCTCCCCTGGGGCTACCTCTGCCACCACTGTCAGTCTAGCCCACCTGTCTCGATCACATGGAAAGTGTCAGTTGGGAAGCTCAGTCCACCTCTGAAGCTGGAGCTGCTGTCAGTCAATGCTCAGAACCTCTTGGCAAAGATCTGGCTTAATAGGAGGCTTCTTCCTGGGGTGTTAATAAAGAATGGAGTGGGTGGAGTGGTGATTTTCTCAGCAAAGGGAGCAGAGCAGACACACTAAGGTCAGAGAAAGCTGTTCAGTGTGGCTGTGGCTTCAGCTGACAAGTAGGCCCAAGAAGAGGGACTCAAGGTTGTGAAGTCTGGGGAGGCAAGACCATGACACTGAACTTCATTCTATAAGCAAAGGGGCACCGTAGGTGGTTTTTTTTTTTGACATGAGGGGTGACCTGATCAGATTTGCATTCTGGAAGGATCAGAGGCTCAAGCATAGAGAGAGAAAGAGAAGGAAGCAAGGGGAGCAGTTGGGAGAACTTCTGCAACTTGATAGATGTGATGGTGCCTGCTTAGGACATGGCAGAGCTGAGAAGGAGGGAAGAGATGCACAGGAGGTGGCATCGATGGGACTGTGCATTGATCATTACAGAAGCGTAAAGAGTGAAGAGCAGCGGTCTCCCCAGGTCTGACTGTCATAGAGCCACATGGGGACGCCAGGAGATGGCTTCAGGATAAACAAAGCAACCGATTTCATTTCACCCAAGGTGCAGTTGAATGCATCTGGGCATCCAGCTGTGCCCTCGCTGGGAGGATCTGGGTGAAGACCAGTATGAATCACCTGCATTGCCAGCGTGAAAGGGGCTAAGAAATTAGATCTATGTTTAGCAAAATAGTAACCAATAAAAGAATAAAAAATCATCTTCCAATCTGAGGAATGAGAAATAATGAGTAAACAAAAGGTTAATGTGTAGGTGACTTCTAAATTTTTTGCTTTTGCTTGCCTATGCTTTCTAAAATTTCCCCAGTGAACATAAATTATTTTTTAGAAAAGAACAATCAATAGAAAGCTATTTTTAAGGGGAAAGCATGTAGACATCAGTGAAAAGTGAGGAAGCAAATGAAAGATGAACATGATGCAGTAGGTGTGAAGGGTGGGGGGGAAGTGCAATGAGCCCTGCATCAAGGCCTGGGCCATCCAGTCAAGGACACACAGCTCCCATTCTGGCTTTCCCCGGCATCATAACAAAGGACTTCTTCATATGGCTACTCCTTTTCTGGAAGGTTCAGCCCCACATCATGCTCACCTCCTGGAAACATACCCTACCACCACTACCTTCGTTCATGTATGGCTTTTATCTTTTACCAAAATATACCAGACAGTATCTGTGCCTGTGATGGGGCAGAGGGGAGGGGAGGTGTTCCAAAGAGGAAGGAGAGTGGCACCCTGCACAAGACAATCCTCCACATCCTATCCTCCTTCTTCACCTTCACAGCCCACTAAGTATTAAGATGCTCACTTCAATTTAGAAACTGAGTGTATTAGTCCATTTTTATGCTACTGATAAAGACATACCCAAGACTGGGCAATTTACAAAAGAAAGAGGTTTAATGGACTCGCAGTTCCACATGACTGGGGAGGTCTCACAATCATGGTAGAAGGTAAAAGACACATCTCACATGGCGGCAGACAAAAGAAGAGAGCTTGTGTGGGGAAATTCCCCTTTATAAAATCATCAGATCTTGTGAGACTTATTCACTATCAGGAGAACAGCACAGAAAAGCTCCACCCCCATGATTCAATTATCTCCCGCTGTATCCCTCCTACAACACATGAGGATTATGGGAGCTCCAGTTCAAGATGAGATTTGGGTGGGGACACAGCCAAACCATATCACTGAGATTCAGCTGTATCAAGGAACTTGCCCCAAACCCCTAGAGACAGTAGGTAGCAGGATCAGGACATCTAGTGCTGCCTCCCAGGCTGAAAAGCCCCTGGGGAAAAACAGAGTGATTCTGAATGTGCATTCAGGAGTAGGACCACCTGGTTCATATTTAGCCCCACCACTAAGAGCTGTATGACTCAGGGAAAGATGGTTGCCAGCCCACCATCTGTGGTAGATTCTTAATGAGCATTTGAGTGAGAGAGTTCATGGTTGGTGCTTAGACCATGCCAGGTGCAATACACGTGCTCAATACATGTTTTCAGTGGTTGTTTTCTTTTCAGCACTCCACTCTGCCCCTTCAACTACTCCAGAGCCTCACTGTGAAGACACCCCCCTCTTTGGCATCTCACTGACTAGTCTTCAGATAGGCTCCAAGATGGTGGATCCTCTGTGGTAAAGAAGATGTTGAGAAGATATCAGCTGTAAAGATCAGTTAAAACCAAGTTCTCTACTGCATTCTAGTTTTCCTGACCATCCAAGAGTATCTATGAGCACTGTAATTCCTGTCCTCAGAGCTGTAGGAAACAGTCAATTTGATTCTTTTCACCGGGTGTTGATAAAGTCACAGTACAAGTTCTGGGCAGTTCTAGAACTTCATGGAGTCTGACAAAACTCCCAGTATGTCACTGAGTCACTTATAATTTAGTCATAGACATGATAAAACTGTTAGTGAACAAGGACTGCTTTGAGGGAAAGGAGAAGGAAATACACCCCAAGAAATGAACAGCAAGGTTGCAAAACTAGAGGCTGGATGGCTGCAGGTGGAGAGAGAGGGAGCCTCCTGCTGGAAGGCAGCCCCTCCAAAGGCATGGCACTTCTGTTTCCAGCTCTTTCCAGTGGTTTGTCAGCCTACAAACCTAGCATGATGTTGATGAATTAACTTACAACAAGAAATATAACCATGTGGTAGTTGATTACCACTGCCCCCTCTCTGAAGGCACAAATACACCGGAAGACAAATTATCATGAAAAGGCAGGTTAGCCATCTTGAAACCAGAGCCATTGGAGTGAGTCAGGGGAATCTTATGGCTGTGGTCATCAACCTAGGACCATGATATCCCTGACACTTTCCTGTGCCCGACTCTGCACGTGACACCATCACCCTGGGGTGCGTTGTCAAAGTTTTTCCATCCTATGGAACAAGATATTACACGAGAAGCTTTCTCTGGGGCATCAAGAAAGTGATAGATTTTAGACTACAAGTGAATTGTAAAATAGACAGTAATGCAAACATTTAAAGTAGGTGATAAAGAACTGGTTAGATAATTCGCCCACATCAAGGGCATACAGAGGTCAGGCTTGAGAAGCAGAGGGTTAGTGAAAAGGATTTCTTTAGAGAAAGAACTAGTTAGATAATTCACCCACATCAAGGGCATAAAGAGGTCAGGCTTGAGAAGCAGAGGGTTAGTGAAAAGGATTTCTTTAGAGAAAACTATGAGACACCTTCATGGGGGTGGGTGAGGGAAGTGGGTGGGTGGAAGTGTGTGCCCCCCTTCATCTCAAGCCAAGAGACTGACCTCTATAGGGTTGATTGTGACCTTGCTCCGTGTGCCCTGGATTTTGGAAGGCCTGGTGTACTATGTTTGCCACCTGAGCAAAGAACCCATTGATGAGGAGCTGTGGGATGTGGGCTTGCCGCAGCAGAACAAAGAGAGGAGCACTAGACACGGTGGGTGTGATGTCCACTTCCACCAAGAGGTGGTGCTGTCCAGGGACCAGGTGTGGGCACGTAGGAGAGACAGTGGATCTTAAAGCCTGCTCAGGGGACCTCCTGGAAAGGTGCTGGGACCACCACCAGGAAAGTCTGGGAGAGCAGAATTTGCACAACCATGGGCTGGAGCTGAGCAGCAGCAGGGAAGCCTGCATCACCACCTTGGGGAGGGCAGGTGAGCCTATGCAGGAGGATCTACAGTGATCCCACAGGGGACTCAGCTGCAAACACAAAGTCATGGTTGTCACTTGGCTGAGTGCTGCTCTTCCCAGGGCTTGGTCACACACGGGGCAGCACAGCTGTAAGACAAAGCCAATGCCTGAGACAGACAGTAGCCACCACTCCAGTGTCACTTAGATCTCTCTAAAGACAGAAAAGTAAGGAAAGAACCCAGAGTTCCATCAGGCAGAAAATAATTGAGAGAAGGAAACTTGCTGAAACCTTAATAGGATGCCTTCGGGCTACACAAATCAGATGGAATAGTTAGGTAATGGTACAAACTATTAAACCCAAGGGGCAGCTGAAGTGTGGGACCTGAGGCTCCCCATTTTTTAAAAGGCTCAGCCAGTCCCAGTCCAGTGTTGCAAATAGAATCCTGCTTGTATCAGCTGGGGTTAGTTCAGAGAAACAGAAGCACTAGGAAGGGATAGACCATGTGAGAGATTTATTAGAGGGACTTAACTTTATGCAATTGTGGGAGCTGGTTAGAGAGTCTCCGTGAACCTGTTTTCTTTCTCTAGTGCTTGCACTTGAAGTCTGCAGGGTAGGCAGTCAGATTGGGAGAGCTAAAAATGATCTCCTAAATCATCTCCATGCAAAACTAGAAAGAAAAATAGTGATGCCATCGGCTAATTTGCCTGCAGGAATAGGCAAAGAGAGCTCCATCCTGCGGGTGCCTGAGGAGGTTTCTGTAGATCCCCCAGAAGGCCACTGGCCCCAAAATTCTTCCTGGAAGTGAAGGTTGATGGGGAAAAGCATTTACATTCTCATCCATCATTTCCAAACCAATAATCCATTATTAACAAAAACTCATCATCCATCACTAAGTAGGGTCAAGAGGAATGAGTTGAGGGCAAAGAGAATTCAGGTCAGGAAGTGGAGAAAGAGCTTCTGATAAACCTGATGGTTGTCAAAAGCCTTTCATGTGCCTGTCGTGTTTCCCTGGAGCCTCAAATCACCCCACTGGGCAAAACGGCCAGGACTTATTATCCCCTGTTTATAGATAAAGAAACAGAGGCACGTGCTGCTCAGCTGGGCCTCAGTGTCCTGACTCCCAGGATGGCAAGAGGCAAAGACCAGGCTGACAAGTGCCAGGGACAACTTCAGCCACTCAACTCCAAACTCCCCTGCTCATCAGACAATAAATAAGACAGGCCTCACTGAGGTGCCTTCTCTTCTGTAAGGCATCCCTGACACCCTTGAATCCCTCCCTCTGAATCCAACCTCATGCCACACACTCCCCAGTCTCTGTGCCACCAGCAGGATGGGTTGATGAATGGATTAAGATTCTAAGGAGCCAGAGGATTTCACAAACTAGTATCAGAATTTCAGCATGCATCTCAGTCCATTCCTGCTGCTATAACAAAATACCTGACACCAGGTAATTTATAAATCATAGAAATGTATTCCTCACAACTCTGGAGGCTGGGAAGTCCAAGATCAATGTGCTGGCTGGCTCAGTGTCTGGTGAAGGCTGCTCTCTGCTTCCAAGATGACTCCTGTTGCTGCATTCTCCAGAGGGGACAAGCGTTGTGTCCTCATGTGGTGGGAAGGACAAATAACCCCCTCTAGCCCTTTCATAAGGTACAAACTCATTCATGAGAGCAGAGCTCTCAAGGCCCGATCACCTCCTAAAGGCTGGACCTCTTCTTCTTGTTGCACTGGGGATTAAGTTTCAGCAAGAATTTTGGAGGGGACGCAAACATTCAAACCATAGCAGCATCCCAGGCCGAAATCAGTAGAGCAAGGCCAGCCCAAAAGGTGAGAGATGGCTTCATCTACTTCTACCCTAATCTCATAGATAATAAATCATGCCGAGAATTGGAGGCCTTAAATACAGAAGGGATCCCAACACGACATCTGAGGTTCTCATCACATTCACTTACAGAGGGAACTCAAAATGCAGATGCTTGGAGCACGTGATCCAGCAGGTTGGTGTTGGCTTTAGACTTTGCACTTTTAGCAAACACTCTTAGGAGACTCTTAGGTAGAAAGCATCATTCCAGAGGAAGCATCATTATTTTCATTGTATGGACAAGGAAAGGGGACCCAACTGGCTTAAATGGTTTGTCCCAGGCTCCACAGCAATAGAGCTGCTCAGAGAGGTCCTCCTACCCTGGCCCCAGCCTTTTCTCCCTCTCGCACGCCTCTTCCTGGTGGGAACCATATCACAGTCACCTGTAACCTGGCAATAGTATAAATGAATGAATAAATGAGTGAATGCTTTCCTGCAGGACCACATCCGGGCATGTTGCTGTGTATCCATCTGGGACAGAGGCGGGTAACAGAAAACATCGAAAATGAGTGAGCCAGAGGATTTCACAAACTAGTATCAGAATTTCAGCATGCATCTCCGTCCATTCCTGTGTTGCAGGCTCATGACGTTTTGCCCCTTGGAAAATTGTCTTGAAAGAAGAAAGCTTGTAGGTTTCTGTGTTGACTTTGAAATATTCACTCTTCACTAAGACTCTGGAGGGAATAGACAAATGGCAGAAGAGGAGAGAGTTGGCATTTATTTTCTCAACACTCTGCCTTCATTGCCTGAGCAGGCTCACCTACGTCCAGGGCGCTTCACAGCTGAGAGACATCACTGGGTGCAGCTTAACTGTTTACAACTTTGCTTTTGCAACCAAGCCAAAAGACAAACACATTTTTTCACTTTAATTCCTTCCACCCAGGTTGCAAATTGACCTTATTTTAATTTGAGGAGCATGCCTCAGCCCCTAGACATTTTACCTATCTGACAGTTAGAACTGACATGTTCCTTAGGCAGCCCTTCCACTTTGGCCAATTTGACTGATAATTGAAGAACTCTTTTTGATCCTCAGAGAAAGATGTCTGGCAGCCGTGATATTATGGTCACATTGCTTCTGCGCTTTTGCAGCACAATGACATCGTGAGCAGAACACGTTTATCAGCTGGCCAGGCGCACCGGGACCTGCCGCCTGCCAAACCCAGCAGTTACACTTTGCAGTTTCCCCGATTAAAAAGTGTTTAAACATCTGCTACTTAAACAACACTTAAAAAGTAATAAATTAAAAACAGGGGGAATAGAACTTAAATGGAGAAAATGAGCAGAGAACTAAAAGGTCTATATAAAGAGAGAAGCCATATATTTTCGTTTCTGAAATGATCCCTTGACAACTTAAAAGTAAGCACTAACTCAAGTGTCCAGGGTATAAAATAAATCTGAATAAGCTTAATGAAAATCAGGCAGTAGTCCATAAAGAAATGGAATATCTTTGCCCTCTTGCTTCTAATGGGTCTGAGTTTGTTTTACATGGACTTTCAGGGATGAGAGAGTCCCTCAGCCAGGAGGAGAGAAGCAGGGTCTTGAAGCCAAAGCTCCTCCACCAGGTATGACTTGGCCAGGCTGAGCTTTTCAGGAAGTGGCCTGGGGACATTGAAAACTGTACACACAGAAGATTCTTTTATTGGGTCTGGTCACTTTTAAAAAGGGTTTGTCGATTTTCTGGCATGTATACTTCATTTTTAAAGAAACTTCTCTCTCTCTCTTTTTTTTTTTTTTTTTTTTTTTTTGAGAGAGAGTCTCACTCTGTTACCCAGGCTGGAGAGCAGTGGTGCAATCTCCACTCACCGCAAGCTCCACTGCCCGGATTCACGCCATTCTCCTGCCTCAGACTCCCGAGTAGCTGGGACTACAGGCGCCCGCCACCACGCACGGCTAATATATATGTATTTTTTGTATTTTTAGTAGAGATGGGGTTTCACCGTGTTAGCCAGGATGGTCTTGATCTCCTGACCTCGTGATCCGCCCGCCTTGGTCTCCCAAAGTGCTGGGACTACAGGCGTGAGCCACCGTGCCTGGCCAGAACCTTCTCTCTTAATGTTCGGTCATAATTAGCAATGACTGTATCTTTGCAGCTTTACATTTTGGCATTTGTTTTCATCTCTATTAAAAATTAGAGGCTGGGCGTGGTGGCTCACATCTGTAATCCAAGCACTTTGGGAGGCTGAGACAGGTGGATCAGCTGAGGTCAGGAGTTTGGGACCAGCGTAGCCAACCTGGTGAAACCCCATCTCTACTAAAAATACAAAAATTAGCTGGGCGTGGTGGAGGGCACCTGTAATCCCAGCTGCTTGGGAGGCTGAGGCAGGAGAATCACTTGAACCCAGGAAGTGGAGGCTGCAGTGAGCTGAGATAGCACCACTGCTCTCCAGTCTGGGCTACAGGGTGAGACTGTCTCAGGAAAAAAAAAAAAAAAAATTAGATAACACTGTGTTGCCCATTTAGCTGAACCATCTCTTTCATAAACATGCTGTTATTTAAGAATATTCTAACTCACAACATTCATCACACCCATCACAAGAAGAAAAGTTAATTTCTAGAATTAAAAGTTGGGCCAGGGCGTCGTATGTAAAAGGAAAGATGGAAATTCATGGGAACACAGCAGCTTGAATCAGTTCTATCAGTTTACACAAATGCAATTCTATGTCTCTTCTGTATCACACACAATTTCATCTCCCACCCTCTTCTCATTCTCCTGATGAAGATCTGCACAACTTTGTACTAGTAGTTTATTCTTTGTTAACAATAATTGCTTTGGTACTTAGCTCAAAACTAGATTTTCTTTTTTGCACATTGCTTACGTTACAGATGTGGGTGGAGGGATTTGTATAAATAAAAATTCAGAATGTGTATAATTTCTACTGCTTGCAGTTGTTCCTCACCCTTTTCCAGTCTGGACATAACACAAGCTTCTCTCTTTGGTCTCTTTTGCAATTACAGAGAACTTTAACTGGGGCTCTGATTGAATGTGTGTTTCACCCATGCGTGGTAGAAATCCCAGTGTTGAAAAAAGAGTTCAGAGCTTAGAATTCGCTAACCTGGGTCCAGCTCTCACTCTGCCTGACACCGGTGAGTGACCTTCAGGAAGATAGTGTTCCTTTCTTTTGCTAAATTTTCCTTTCTTTCCCTTTCCTAGAAGTAAAAATGGGCATAATTACAACCTCACATAACTCCCAGGACCACTGTGAAGTTCCAGTGAATGCATGTGTGCATTCAGTCATTCCCAGGCTTTTATATGATGACTCTGCTCAGTAAATTCTGTCTCACAGTAACATATTTAAAAATAAATAAAAAGAAGGGCTTATAAGCAAGGACCTATAAAGGTGCCTCACTGTTACTTCCAGAAAAGCAGTAGATTCCAAGAATAAAGACTTGAGCCTTCAGTGTTACTACTCTTTTAAATAACATTTGTTTTCTTTTCTAATTTACAAATAAATACATGTTTTTCCTAAAAGCAAAATTGAAAAAGAAAAAGAAAAATGTCACTCAAAACAAGAGGTAACAATTCTTAACGTTTTTGTTTTGTTTTCTACCAGTCTACATCTATGAAGATACATGCTTTTCTTTCTTATAAAATTTGGACCACAACACATGTGAATGTTTGTTCCCGTTATTAACTATTTCCTTTGGATGGTTCCCAAGAGTGAAATTACTCCATCAAAGAGTAGTAACTCTTTGAAGGCTCTTCATAAATTCGTCTGCATCTTTTGAGAAAATCTGTACCAATTTAAAATGTCATAAGTAGGGAATGATAATACTTACCTTGCAGCAGCCTCCCAACCACTAAATGTCATTATCTATTCAAAATCTTTGCCAGATTTCATTTATTTGATTATTGTTGATGTGGAATTATTTTTTAAATATCTGATTAGCCATTTGTGTTTCTTATTTTGCACATTGTATTTGTCAGGAAAACTTTGAGCCGCAAGTAAGAGAAAATATGACTTCCAATGATAGAAACAAAGAATTTTTCAAGAAGTCTGAAGAATTTGGCTTTAAGGGTTGGTCCAGCAGCTCAACAATGCCAATGACAGTTTTTCTGCCAATCTCATAGCCTCTCACACATGTGGGCACAATGGCTGCTGAAGACCCAGCATCTCATCCTTATTCAAGCCAGAAAGAAGGGAGGAAGAACAAGGCAGCCATATCTGTCCCCAAACACTCCTCATGAAGATTTCTGCTTATGTTCCATTGACCAGAATTATGCAACATGTCTACCCTAGCCACAAAAGAGCCTGGAAAAGATTACTAGTTTTTCCAGCCTCTATAATGGAGATGGGCAAGAGTGAAGAGGGTTTGAAAATGGATGTTAGGTTACTCAGCAGTCATGGTCTTGTCATTTGCACATCTTCACCATAAGTTTTTTTTGTAATGATATTTAAAATACCAGCCAGACTCCCTGGCAGTCCCTGGAAGAAGCATTAGCTATTATTGAATAAATAAAACTACTGGTGATTATCTTAGTCTATACTACATAGGTTGACCACCTGAGAGGCAGCTGGATCACTTGCCTATGTCTGCATTTTCAAAGCAGCAATCTCCATGTGACCCATATACTGATGGGAAACCAGTTTCTTTCTCAGTTCATGACTCCTAAATGCATTTGGCATGTTTCTTCACTAAAGCCATCATGAAAAATTTCTTATATTTCTGCATGTCATACTCTGGGGGGAAATCACATCTTTATTGCAGGTGCACTCTGTCCTCTGGGGCCCTGAAGAGTGAATTCCATACATACCACACAGCCTATATATTCTATCAGACCCTCCCACGCTCACTCTTCAAATTTTATCTGAATTCATCTACAATTGTACGTGATGGTACAACTGTTGAAGAAGTGGAAACTCAATTTCAAGTATATAAATGGATAGAAATGCTTTCATATTTTCCTGATTATATATTACTTAATTTTATTAAGGCTTTTCTTTGAAATACAGGCATCTTTTTATTTAAAAAAATTTAAGGTAAAATCTATCATTATTTTCATGGTGAGGCAGCACGGCATTTGGGGAAGAGCTACTATCTGGGTTCCAAACCTGGATTTGCTGTTTCCCGTGGGGAACCACGGCAGTTATATAACCTCAGTTATGTCTTGGTATCCTCATTTGTTAAATATAGTAATATTAATAATACCAAAAACATATAATTTATGAGAAGATTAAATAAGATAACTTGCATAAAGCCCTAGCTCAGTGCCTGGTACCTGATCAATACTTAATGATTTTTATTAGCATTGTTAGATTATTGATATGTGTGTGATATATATGTAATATGTGGATGATATACATTAACATTTTTATGTAGCTCATTATTCTTCTAGATTTATTTCAATGTATATGGGAGAATCTAATTAAATCTTTTTTCCAAATACAGTTAATTTTTCTATCACTACTTGTTGAGTAATTCATTCCTTCCCCATCAGTTTGTGGCATTTTCTCTCTTGTGTATAGTTCTGTTTTTATATACACTAGGATCTATTTGAACACATCTTACCTGATACTATAGAATGTTACAGCAGTAACCTGTCATTTTAGTTGCTGGTAGAATCATTCATAGTATGCCGAAGACTGGTTAAAAATTTGTAGAACCAAATCAATTTGGATTGTTCCTTTAAATTATACCAAAAAACAATCCAGAGAAATTTGGAAGTCAAATACAATAAGTGAATTATTTGTTTTTAATCTAGGAGGAAAAGCATTGAGAGCTTAGTATGTACTAGGCACAGAACTAATAGTCCACCCATTACCCATGTGCGGTTATGCCCATTGCACAGTTGAAGAAGTGGAAACTCAATTTCAAGTATATAATTGACTGACTCAAAGAGACTGAGGTAAGAGAAGCTCTTCACACAGTCACAGCAGAGCCGGGACTCAGTCCTAGCAGCCCAGATTCTGAAGGGCTCTTCTAGGTGATCCCTTCACTGATCTCTGCATATACGAAGAGTCTCTAAGCATAAACAATATGGAAAAGAATAACAGAGAAATATGTCAACAGATTGGACTAAATAACATATATATATGCCATTTTGCCCACATGCGTGAGAGGCTATGAGATTGGCAGAAAAACTGTCATTGGCATTGTTGAAATGTATATATATATATATGTGTGTACACATATATGTTTATATGTCTTAGAAGTAAATAACATTGGCCTTTTGGCTACAAGCAAGTGTAAAAGCAAATGACAATGTAGGGAAATATCTGTAACAATAAGAAAAAAACTTAGAAATTTATCTCGGAAACTGATGAAAAAACACTAATGACGTCAAGGGCAGAAACCATAAAACAAATGATTAACAGATTTGGCTTGATAGTCATTTAATCTTTTTCTTATCAAGAAATACCATACATAAAATTGTTAGCAAAAGTTAAGTAACCTGGCTGGGTGCAGTGGCTCACACCTGTAATTTCCAGCACTTTGGGAGGCCGAGGCAGGTGGATCACCTGAGGTCAGGAGTTCGACACCAGCCTGGCCAGCATGGTGAAACCCCATGTCTCCTAAAATTACAAAATTAGCCAGGTGTGGCAGCACACACCTGTAATCCCAGCTATTTGGGAGGCTGAGGCAGGAGAATCACTTGAATCCAGGAGGTGGAGGTTGCAGTGAGCAGAGATTGCACTGTTGCACTCCAGCCTGGGTAACAGAGCGAGACTCAGTCTCAAAACAAACAAACAAACAAACAAAAAACAGTTAACTAACCTGATTAAAATGTATTCCAACAAAGATAATACACACTTAATATCCTTTTAAATAATTCTTATTAAATTTTGTCAAAACAAAAGACAAGCAATTCAACGTGAATACGAACAGAAATGTGTAAAATTTTTTCACAGAAAGAGAAAGACAAATTGACAGTTGACATACAAAAAAAAGTTAAACTTCACTCACTTATAATCAAAGAAGTGCAAACAAGGATAATAATGGAATTTGTTTTGGTTTATCAAATTGGCAAAGACAATAAACACATAACTCCTAATGTTGATGAAAACGTAGAGAATGAGACATTCTCGTGTAGACATTCCTTACAAGAATATAAATTGATATCACCTTTTTGGAGGGCAGGTTGGCCATGTGTGTCAATGACCACAAGAATTTGCATACATTTTCCCCAGCAATAATAGGATGCTTAAGGAAAAAGTTTAAAGTTAAAGGAAAAAACTACGGGTATGCATAGTGATTTCTCTTTGCTTTATTTATAATCATTAAATATTAAAACCACCCTAATGTCCAACAATATAGGATTGCAATGAAGTAAATAAAATATGATATATTTATACAGAGGGGAAACTGATGCTTTAGAAGAATATTTAATGATATGAAGAAATACCTGACAGTGTGAGAATCGTCAATATAGTCACATAATAGAAAATAATGCACTGATTAAAAATGGCATTGTGGAAACTGTGGTAAGATGTTCACAATTTATATTTGAATATAGTAAGCAACAGATACAGAATTATATGGTATGATCCTATTTGTAAAATAAAATGTACTATGTACACATGATTTTGTATATATAGAAAAGTTACTAATTTACTTATTTTCTAAGTTTATTCTAAGTTTTCTGTAATAAAATGGGATTCAGTTTCAGGACAAATACTATTAGGTGCAAAACGTCAAGCATTACTTCCTCTTTCTTGCTAACTAAACCCCAATATTATCCACACAGCCTGAATCAGCCCAGGGCATGAGTAATATCTGGTCTAGGCTTAGAGTGGACATGATTTAAAGTAATGCTAATTAAACAATTTTCAAGAGAAAAAGCACTTTAAAATTTTTTGAGAAATAAGGAAGGTGTCTTTGTCTGCTAAGTCTGCTATGACAAAATACTATGGACAAGATGGCTTATAAACAGCAGAAATTTATTTCTCATAGTTGTGGAGGCTGGGAAGTCCAAGATTAAGTTACCTGTAGATTCAGTGTCTGATGAGGACCCACTTCCTGGTTATAGACAGATATCTTCTGCGTCTGTCCTTGAAACTGACCCAACTGTCCCATAGACAGGTTTTTGGGGGTTTGTTTGTTTTGTTTTTTTTTTTGATAAACATAGAAATTGACCCTTCTAATCTTAAATCATGAAACTTACAATTGTTTTATCTGAGTTCCTTCCTTAGGGAATGACCTTCATGCCTCTCAAAAAAATATCATAGATCTGAAACTCACCAGATCATCACCATATCCTGGCTATGAGATGCTGGACCCCTCATTTATCATGATTGTTTCCTTGCCCCTCCCTAGTTCCTATTTTCTTACATATTGTTACATTGCTTCCCTGCTATAGAAACCCTAGTTTTGGCTAGGTGTGGTGGCTCATGCCTGTAATCCCAACACTTTGGGAGGCTGAGGCAGGTGGATCACGAGGTCAGGAGATCGAGACCATCCTGGCTAACATGGTGAAGCCCCGTCTCTACTAAAAAATACCAAAAAAAAAAAAAAAATTAGCTGGGCGTGGTGGCGGGTGCTTGTAGTCCCAGCTACTCGGGAGGCTGAGGCAGGAGAATGGCGTGAACCCAGGAGGCGGAGCTTGCAGTGAGCCGAGATCGTGCCACTGCACTCCAGCCTGGGCGACAAAGCAAGACTCCCTCTAAAAAAAAAAAAAAAAAAAAGCCTAGTTTTAGTGGGTCAGGGAGGAGATGGATTTGAGACTGAGCTCCCATCTCCTTGGCTGAAGAACCCAACTAAAGCCTTCTTCCTTGGAAATACTCATTGTCTCAGTGATTTGCTTTCTATGCCTGAAGCTGCAGGGCCTAGACCACACCCCTGGTGTTTCAGTAACATCCTCACATAGAGGAAGCTGAGGAAGCTCTCTGGGGCCTCTTCTATAGGGGCATTAATGTCATCCATGACGGCTCCACCCTCATGACCTAATCACCCTCCAAAGGCCCCACTTCCACACACACCACTTGGAGTTTAGGATTTCTACATATAAATTTTGGGGAGAGACAGAAATATTCAGACCACAGCAGAAGGTCTAAGTATTTTTAAAAGAAAAAGAAAGGAGAAGACAGAGGAAGAAAAGAGGAGGGGAGGAAAAATAGAAGGAGAAAAAGAAATCAAGAGATGTAAAAAAAAGTAACATTTAATCACACTTGGAATCAGAAAACAACAGAGCCACAGTGACAACCATGTGATTTAGTGTGGGGGAAAGTGCAGCAAGATTTCCTGTGGGGGGATGTAGTAGCACAACTTTTTTAATAAGCAACTTTTATGGAAAAAAATTTGACTTTACCATTTTTCGTATATTCTGATTTGGTAATTTCATTCTAGTAATCTGTCCTGTGAAAATAATCTGTGGGAAAATCTGTTTTGTTTTATTTTGTTTTGTTTTTTTTGAGATGGAGTTGCACTCTTGTAGCCCAGGCTGAAGTGCAATGGTGTGATCTCAGCTCACTGGAACCTCTCCCTCCCGGGTTCAGGTAATTTCCTGCCTCAGCCTCCCGAGTAGCTGGGATTACAGGCACCCGCCACCATGCCTGGTTAATTTTTGTATTTTTAGTAGAGATGGGGTTTCACCATGTTGGCCAGGCTGGTCTTGAACTCCTGACCTCAGATGATCCACCCACCTCGGCCTCCTATAGTGCTGGGATTACAGGCATGTGACACCGTGCCTGGCCAGCTATTTATAGCAATAAAATATCAAAGGCCTAAATGTCCAACATGAGGGAAGGGGTCACTCTGATGGGGTTCTATATCCTTCTTCAAACATGATTATTGAGAGATCTAAATAGTAGGAAAATGTTTGAAATACTATTTTTCAGGAAAAAAATCAAAATTGTACATATAATATTATATCAACAATGTATGGGGGGAAAATACTCAGAAATAAAAGTGGAAGGAAATATGCCAATGTGTAATGAGTTGGCTCAGGAATAGAGAGAAAATATCATTATTATTTTTTTACTACTTGGTATTTGTGTGTTTCTAAATTCTGTATAATCAGCATGCATTTCTTTGAAAAGATCAGAATAAAAGTAAATTAAAAGATTTAGTAATAATTATATTAAGAGATCCCTTCTTTGGTAAGAAAATGGGTTGACTTTGCTATGCCTGCTAGCCATTATGCTGTGGCAGAAGCAATCAACCTGCAATGTATTCTGAGTACTTCCTCCAGAAAACAGCTCTGATAAGCGGTCCAATCTCAGAGGCAGGTGAAGAAGGGCATCACAAAAGTGTCCTCCAGTATCCCTGTATTTCTGTCTGCTTTTATATCAGCTGCTCCTGCAACACTCCTATAACAACCACTAAACCAGCCCCAAAGCTGGTGGAGTCTAGTGAGATATTCATTTCAATGGATTTGAGCTTCTCTTGTTTTAATGTGTATGTCTTGTGTGTCAGTAAGTGATTTTCTCTATAGTAGAATAAATAGGTTTTCCATTTTTCCTGCAATGCCTGTATATTACTCTAATCAGAAAGATGGGACCACATTTTTAAAAGAATATTCTTAGAAAATAATTGAAGGGGCTTTAAAAGTAAAGATCAAAAGAAGAAATATTTCTATTTTTTCTCAAATAAAATGTCAAAAGTGTTTCAGCTTTGAGTTAGCATTCAACAGTCCTGCAATGCTTTGGAGAGTGAGAAAAGGTGTGGCATATCTCCCAAAACACAAAGAAGACTATATTAATTAATGTATTGTCTGTGGCCATTCCACACCGCAACACCAGAGTTGTGCAGTTGCTACAGACTGTGTATGGCCCACAAAGCCAAAAACATTTATTATCTGGCCCTTTGCAGAAAAGGTTTACTAAACCCTGGTGTTACATGTCATGACATTAAAGACACTTGAGTTTGCAAAATCTGTCTTAGAGAAGATAGATAAGTTTCTTTCAATAATGCTGCTTTTAGAAATTCAACCTTAAGCTTTCTTTACAGAAGCACATTGAATCAATTTGGATTGCCTCTGGCTGCAAGGAACAGGAAAGCCAGCAGTGGCTTATAGACACAGGGTGAACTCAGCTCAGGCAGGACAGACTCTCTGGTGCCATCTGGCTGTTTCCAACTTTTCATCCTTAGCAAGAGGTGCTTCTCTCTGTGCTTTTGCCTTAAGGTCACAAGGTGCTGCTGCACCACAGTCCTCATGTTCACCATCCAGCAGGAAAGAGAAAGAAAAAGATAACTAGAACAAAGGCAGAAAAGCAATTTCTTTTTATTCTGGAGGGCCTCCCTTTCCTGCGATTTACAGCTTCTTTTGAATGCCCTAAGTTATGTCGTATGGCTTTTGGAAACAGCAGAGTTACCTGGGTAAGTTATTTTTCTTTAACTAGGCATGTTGAGGCCACAAACCATATGAGGGTTTTGTTAGATAGAAAGGGGACGACATGTACATTGGATGGGCAGCTGATGGTGTCTGCTGCAAACATATACAGCATCACCACCAAGAAGCCTATGTTTTGATACATTGAATGTATCATCTGCTTTCAAATTGTTTTGCTGCAAGCGGTAAAATGAATGCAAACCCCTAGGTAGTGACTAAGCTTGTCCCCTGCCCTGCCTAGTTGCCAGCCCTGTTTCCTAATATGAGGCTGTCCTTTCTAGGGTCCTTTGGACTCCCTTCATATCTCTCCCAGACAAAAGCTCTAAAGGCGGAGATAAAGCTCCTGGGGCTGGGAGGGCACACCCACCCACCCTCAGCAGCACATCTGTTCAGGGATATGAAATACCTTCTCCTTGATATAGAAGCCCCTAGTTTTAGTGGGTCAGTTTACTTTCCCCCATCTCCTCCAAGGAAAAATAATTTGTATCTGTAGAGACTGCCCTTGGCCTTGTCTTTGGTAATCCATACTCTGAGTTATTTGGGGTGTGTGGGAGGGGCGGGGAGGTGCATTCATATCTCATGGCTCCTTAAAGAAGTTCCAAAATCCAGACACATGACCGACTCCCTTGTCCCTGCAATTTTAACTCATCTAGAAGAACCACTCTTGATTTCTGAATGGTTCCTCCATTGTACCATAGAATTCTGACAGGTATTTCTTAATTAACAGTTCAAACTTTCTTTCTTCCCTGAAGAGTTTAACAGCACAAAAACCCAACAAAATATGCATAATCTTTAAATAAACTCAACAAAGTCTCCTTCATAAAAGCATTACATTTTCCAAATTCTTTATTCCTTCACCCACTTCTTCAATATTTATGAATTATAGATGTGGAAGAGGATTTATCATGATAAAGTATCTACATTTCAAGCCCACCAGTGATTTACTTCTCAGGGGTGACCAAAAAAGATGCAGATTGATGTGCAACAATTGAACACAGGTGGGAGTGTCCACCCTCTGCCACTGTGCTAGTTACGCACAGTGTTGTTCCATTTCCATTGTCTCTCCAGGAGCCACCTTGAGACTATTTGTTGGACATGCTCTTGCTGATTTACTCACTGCCATCACCCAAGGCAGAAGATACTGAGAATCATACAAACAGGGACCCATTCCAGAATTCTAAAGGGCTAAGCTGAAAATGACTTTAGTGATCCCCTGAGCAACTTTCTAATTTTAGAGACTAAAACCCCCAAACCCAAAGAGGCTGAGATCCCTGAGCCTCTCCCCCCAGTTTTAATTGGTACGTTACATTAAACAGTGTAATTTGGCTGTGTTCTGTCTCCCTGCATTGGACTAGAATTGGCCTTGAAATGAGTAAATACAAAACGATACTATGGTGCATTCACATGTTCGATATTCTACTAACACAAAGATAATAAAACAGAAAGAAAATAAGATTGAACTAACATATCCTCCCCCTTTGCCAATTGCGCTCCCCTCCCACTGCTGCCCGAGTTATAACCCAGGGCCCAAGATCTCTGTCTGCCAGCTGTCAATGCAAAATTCTTTCCACCCATGGTGGTGTTTGCCATGTGTAGGCAGGGGCAGTGGGAAAAAGTTTATAGAAACTTTGACTTCCAGTCATCACTTGTAAGTGTTCCATGCACATTCACACAGTCAACCAAAAGCATATGTTCCGACAAGTTCACACTCTCCCACTCCCCTCCTCGGCATCCTCAGGGTTACGTAGAAGAGACTAGAACAGAAAGCTGTTTCTGGTTTTTGTTTTTGTTTCTATTTTTATTCTTTATTTTAAAGAAGGCAGTTCTTGGAAGCAATTGGCTAAACCTCTCACCGAATATTAAGATTTAAAAACACAATGGGTGACCTAAAGAGGCCAATCAAGTAGTAAGGAAACCAGAAAATGCCAAATAACCAAGCATAGCATTATTCTCAAAGGGGGTGGAAAGTCTACACAGAAATTAAGCCCAAGAAATACTGAGTTGATTTACAGCTGATCTAACTAATGTATTTCAGAGGGAGGAACAACTTTCCTCCTATGACTATACCTCATGAGTTTGCAATGCATATTATAAATGATGCAATGAGAGACGGGATCCATATTTCCTGGTGTTAACTCTTGGAAAAGAATGTGATCATCTAAGGGTTGCAAAGGAGATTCTTTATCTGTGTATTAATATCTAAGTTACTGGCGTTTCTGAGGTTGGAAGGCATTTATCTTGTTAAAGCCATTTCTTATTCATCATCATCATTGTCATAATAAAAGTAAAATTTCTTGATTGCCTGCTCTACTTAAAGGCAAATTAGATCTTACTGGAGCAAAGTCTCTCTGGGTCAGGATTGTTGGGCTTGATGCTGCGAACACTCTCCTGGCTGAGCTCCTAAGCAGATCACTCAGCTGCTACAAATGTTCTACCTTCATTAAACAAGAGCCTAAATTGTGTAGGATTTTTGGCTCTTAGGGTGTGTTTGGGAACATATTTTCTTCAACATCTGTTGAACCGGCCACTGTGGATTCATTGAGTACGAGAACAGTCATTCCCCAGGCTCTCCTGTCAGTGTACATCACATGGTATGGCATTTGCACAACAGAGAAATAAGCAAGTTCATTCAAGATGAGCTCAGGAATACACTGATTGCACCAGTCACACACCAGAGTTATTGATTTCATCACGGATCATAACTTGTAAGTAACAGTAGCTATAGTAATTGACATCATGCTTTATATGCCACAGGTCAATTGCAGAGATGATATATCTGTGTTCAGTAGCTACCCTAGTGATCTCTATCTCCTGGTATTCACATGCAACCTGAACAGGGCTGACTGGTATTGCCAAGAGGATATCGTAGAAATAACTGTGTATGACTTCCAAGTCTAGCTCACAAAATATATTGCAGGTTCCATTTTGTTCTCTCCTGGATTACTAACTCTGGGGAAATGAAGCCACCACGTTGTCAGGACACTCAAGCAAAGACAGCCCTTTAGAGAGGTTCACAAAGACAGGACTAGTGGTATCCTGCCACCAGACTTGAAGGCCATATGAATGAGCCATCTTAGAAGCTGATCCTCCAACCTCAGTCAAACTTTCAGAAGACTGCAGCCCTGGCCACTGTGACTGAAATCCCAGGAGATGCCCTGAGCCAGAACTACTCAGCTAAGCCACTTCTGAATTCCTGATCCACAAAAACTTTCATATAGTAAATGTTTACTGTTGAAATTTGGGATTTTTAAATGCATCAATAGGTAACCACTACCTTGTAACTCATGAGCAATGATAACTAACGTCGTAGTTAAAAACAACATTACAGAGGCAGAAAATTTGAGTTCCATTATACAAAAAGAAAAAACAGGCCTGGGGAAGAATGGAACTGATGTTTCATGTGAATTTCACTTATGCCCTTGTTTGGTCTAGTCTACTTCTGACAAGCACAAAAACTAGATAAGGAAATTGGGTTTACAGCAGCTAAGTGATAGTCCAAGAATCCACAGAAGTAGTGAATGGCAAAGCTCGGATTCAAACACAATTCTGTCTGCTTTCAAATTCCCATGCTCTATCCCTGTATAAAGATAAAAGCTTCTCCCAAGATCAATGAAATCTGAAATACTCATCATTTATCACTCTATTCATTCCAAAAAAAGTTTACATGTCTATCATCAGAAATAGTGTTTTATGCCATACAAAATGGGCCATCGTCTCCACAACACAAGGCACATCAGCCTCAATGTGGTTTGCTGAATGCACATTTCAATTTGTTTCTGCACCATGTCTTCCTGTGGGTTCTGAAACAAAAGTGCATTTGGCAAGAATAAGGCAAAAGAAAAATTACTAATAGTGAAGATATTGCTCCCACCACCATCTTAGATGCACCAGTTAATACAAAGTAGATCTGAGATACAAAGCCTACCCAGTCTGGAAGATATGAGACTGTGATAGGCAGGTCCCAGAGCCTAGAATCAGAAGAAGGGTACTGCTAGGCAGATTTTAGCAATGGCAATGTGTGACCAACAGCAATTCCCTGCATTTGTTTTGGCCTCAGTTTTGCCATATGTGAAATGATGGCAATGTACTCACTAGATGTTCTCTAAGATCCACTCAGGCATCCAATGTTATACACGCACAGGCACAGATGCCCACACAAGGCAGGGGCTTGGAGAGGGAGAGAGGGAGAAAAAGAAAGAAAAGGTAATGTAGCTATTTGTTATTTGCCTGCTCAGTATTCATTGCTGCCTCTTTGGGTCATAAGGCCTGATTTGTTTTTATTGCAAAGCCACCCCCTTCCTCTTCTACTCTTAGTCCATGACCCTGGGTGAGTCTCAACTCAGTTCTAGGAGTGGAGAATGTAACTCAGGCTTGGCCAATGAAAGCACTGGCATCCTCCACCTTGATGATTAGGTCAGGGATGGATGCATGACCTAAAGGAGTCCTGTTAAAATAAATCTCAGGACATTGACAGGAGCTACTCTTTCCCAGTGAGATTGAATCTGGAAGGTTGTTGGCTTAGTTGGAGTTGCCACAGTCATTTTGCCACCAGTGGAAAAGTCAGTGAAAGAAGAGCCAAGAGACAGAGAGAAACTAAATCCTGATGACTCACTGGTGTCCCGAGACCAATGATTCTAAGGAGGAATTCTCTTTCAGGCAGTGTTTTTGTTTGGGCTTCTGCACAAGCAGATAATGAGACAAGATTTCTAGTGCAAGTAATTGATTTGGGAGATGATCCCAAGAAAACTAATAGGGAAGTGGGGCAGTGAGACAAAGAAGGGAATGAAACCAGTAAAGGATGATGCGGTAGGCAGAATTTTGGCCCCTAAAGATGTCTCCACCCCAATCCCCGGAATCAGTGACTATGTTAGGTTACAAGTCAAAGGTGAATTAATGTTGCAGATGGAATTAAGTTTGCTAATCACCTGACCTTCTGATAGGGAGAATTTCCTGGAATATCGAGGTGGGCCTAATGCAATCACAAGGTCCTTAAAGGTGGAAGAGGGAGGTCAGAGTCAGAGAGAGATTTGAAGTTGCTGTAATACTGGCTTTGAGGATGGAAGACGGAGTCACAAGCCAAGGAATGCAGGCAGCCAGCAAAAGATGGAAAAGACAAGGAAACAAAATCTTCCCTGGAGACTCCAGAAAGGAATGCACCTCGCTGAAACCTTGATCTTAGCCCATTTCTGACCGCTGACCTTCATAACCATAAAGTAAGAATATTTTAATCCATTAGGTTGTGGTAATCTTTCACAGCAGCCATAGGAAACTAACATGAGTGTGTTATCAAGTCAGTGACTGTATGGGCAGCTGGAGCTCCACCCCGCTGGGAAGCTCTGAGAGACAGTGCAGGGCATGCTTCAAAGTGGCTTCAACCCCAGGTGAGAAAGCTGGGGCATTTGTCTCCCAGCCCACAGTCATCTGTGGTTGAGGGCTGTTTCCAAGCATGCTATCTAGCACTTCCATATTGTCAGAGTGGTATTCATAGATAGACAGCAAGCCCACAGGCAGAAAGTCTCAGGTGTTTGCAATAAGAAGCCTTTGGTGGTCGGGCGCGGTGGCTCACGCCTGTAATCCCAGCACTTTGGGAGGCCGAGGCAGGTGGATCACGAGGTCAGGAGATCGAGACCATACTGGCTAACACAGTGAAACCCCATCTCCACTAAAAATACAAAAAAAATTAGCCGGGCATGGTGGCAGGTGCCTGTACTCCCAGCTACACGGGAGGCTGAGGCAGGAGAATGGCGTGAACCCAGGAGGCGGAGCTTGTAGTGAGCCGAGATCGCACCACTGCACCCCAGCCTGGGCGACTGAGCAAGACTCTGTCTCAAAAAAAAAAAAAAAAGGCCTTTGGTGTATAGAAGAAAAGTCCAAGGACAACAGCATCTGCCACAAGCACCTCTTAGAGATAAGTAGCTGGGCCAGGAGTGGTGGGGTACGGGACATGGATTTTAATTATCATGATAATTGGGGGCTTCTACTGGTATTTATTGGCTGGAGCTGGGTATGTTGAACAACCCACAATATTTGGGATAATTCTGTACCAAGATTTATCTCACCCAACATGCCAGAAGCACCTCCCTAAGAAACACTGGCTGAGACCAAGCCGCTCTCCTCCTAGGCCATTGCATCAGACTAACCAATGTATTTCCTTCTTCCGTGAGCTGGTTTGGAATGAATTCCTCTTCACTTAGCCCAAAGAACTTCAAGTGCTACTCGTAGATGACAGAGAGACAGAGATATATGGAGATCTAGGTATTCCTTTCTGTAAAAATGTCCAACAATTGCTTTCAGAAGAAAAGAGAAAGCCAGCAATCCACAACAGCTTAGACTAGATTCCCATCCATTCTTCACACTTTTTTGCACAGTGTTGAAAGCAACGTAAAATCAGCTCAGCCCAGACAGAACATTCTGTCGTGAAGTAACAGAGACGCATTCCAAAAGGAAGGAAAAGGGGATTGCAATGTGCTTTTTTACTCCCCAAAGCACATACACCATAAGCCGGTAAATGTTCAAAGATCAAAACAAGAGCCAAGCAACCTGCTGCCTAAAGCTTGTCCTGCTAACGCTCATGTCAGCAAATGAAGGACAGTGAGGGAGAAAGACGTTGAGATTTTTAAATGGAAAGGATGGGGGGAAGAAAATATTTTATTTTCTTGCTTTAAAATACTCCGTGGAATTTTTTAGCACCTGTAACCTTTAATTGGCCTTCCATTTGAACTCTGGAGTGGAAGAAGCCGTATTATCAACATGCGTTTCAGAAGCAGGTGACCCTGAAGGAGGGATGTAGAGGGGAGAATCTGGGAAGCTGATGGGACAGGCCCAGGGTGACCCATATATCACTTCTCTCAGGCACCCACCTTAGCGAATTTCTTAAGATACTTCCTGTATTAGCCTCCTGGGGCTGCCATGACAAATGACCACAAGCTGGGTGGCTTCAAACACCAAAATGTGGCTGGGCTCGGTGGCTTACGCCTGTAATCCCAGCATTTTGGGAAGCTGAGTTGGACGGATCACGAGGTCAGGAGTTCAGGACCAGCCTGGCCAACATGGTGAAACCCCGTTTTTACTAAAAATACAAAAATTAGCTGAGCACACTGGCATGCACCTGTAATCCCAGCTACTCGGGAGGCTGAGGCAGGAGAATCGCTTGAACCCGGGAGGCGGAGGTTGCAGTGAGCCAAGATCGCACCACTGCACTCCACCCTGGGCAACAGAATGAGACTCTGTCTCAGAAAAAGAAAACAAAAAACAAAAAACACCAAAATGTGGCTGGGCGCGGTGGCTTATACCTGTAATCCTAGCACTTTGGGAAGCCGAGGCGGACGGATAACTTGAGGTCAGGAATTCGAGACCAGCCTGGTCAACATGGTGAAACCCCATCTCTACTAAAAATACAAAAATTAGCTGCATTTGGTGGCATGTGCCTGTAGTCCCAGCTACTCGGGAGGCTGAGGCAGAAGAATCACTTGAACCTAGGAGCCAAGATCATGCCACTGCACTCCAGCCTGGTTAACAAAGCGAGACTCCATCTCACACAAAAAACAATAATAACATCAAAATGTATTCTCTCCCAGTTCTGGAATCCTGAAGTCTGAAATCAAGACATTGTCTGGGCCCTGCTCTCCCTGAAGCCTCTGCTAAGATTTTTCCCTCACCCTTAGCTTCTGGTAGCTGCCAGCGACCCTTGAACATCCCTTGCTGTATAGACATATCGCGCTGGTCTCCGCCTGTGTTGTCACGTGGTCTTCTCCTTGTGTGTGCATGTCTCTCCATGTCTAAATTTCTGTCTTCTCATAAGAACACCACTCATTGCATTTAGGGCCTACTCTAACCCAGTACAACCTCTTCATAATGTAATTACGTCTGTAATGACCCTACGTCCAAAAAGAGAAGCTCTTTGTCAATGCTCAGCCAGTCTTCATCTAGCTGTCATACCCTGGGCATTTCTTCTAAGTTCCCTGCCTCTGAGTGGAGCCTCATTCCCTGGGTCCCGAGTGCCTTTCCTTCCCTTCCCTTCCCTTCCCAGTTCAGTGCTGCAAGCCGGGTGCCCGAGCTCTCTTGTCAACTGCCTTCTGGCTGAGTTTGGCTGGTGGGAGGCACTGGCAGGGAACTGGTTGAAATATTAGGTTAGTCATATTAAATCACCAATATCTGAACCTTTTTTAACCTGAAAAGGCAATTTCATATAATTTTAAGTAGTTTTTGTTTTGCTGGTTGGACTTCAATTGATAAGGAATTGAGCTTAGCTGTTAAGATTGACCCTGCTAGAAAGATTGGCCAGCAAAGCTGAAAGTCACTCCCCAGTAAGAAGTAAAAACTACCCATTTTTAGTTCAGCATGGGCTAATTTATTGATCATACTCTTTAATTCCCTCCAGGACAAATCGGCCTTGTTAAAACTGCTAGGAAATGAAGCAGACGTTGTCAGGAGCAACATGTTATTTAAGAAGTGAAGGAAATATTGGTTTGATTTATAATAATTTGCATTAATAGTTTTAAATCATAATGTTGTAGAATTTTCTCCTTAGTTCAGCTAAAACCAGGTTCTTGTCACATGACCAGGAAAGATTAGGCTCGCAGACACATAGAAGGCTGAGAAAAATGGAATTTTATTGTTTGAAAAGGAAAAAATAAACACAGCAAAGCGAGAGAGGTTTCTGTAAACAGGCCCACATCTCACAGACTAAATCCCAGGTTACCACCCAGGAACAGGAGAGGCCAGGATCCTCCCCACTGCAAACAACTGGAACTTCCCAAGACCCCGCCCCATCTTCCCAGTGAGCAGGTCGGTTGCAGATTCTCCAGGGAGCCCTTTTTACTTGGCTGTCTCAATAATACCTACCAATAAAAATGCAGTGGAGGTCTTAGGCTTGTGGGAACCTAAACTACCATTCTTTTATTTTAAAACCATGATCTAACATCTAAGTCAATGTATCCTTCTTTCAAGTTGTCTGTTTGAAAGGCTGTGACCTTTTTCCAGGATTAACATCAAAACATCTCTCAAGAACCTCCCTGACACAGCTTTTCAGACCCACCTTTTTAGTCCTAGGATAATCTTACTGACTTTGACAACTCACTTTATTCGTCGGATTAATCGCAAACTGACTCCTCGTTGTTACAAAAGGTTGAGCTCTCCCTTAGATGGAATGCATTGTCACCACTCTTTAATATTCTAAACAAGGCCTGAAAAAAGGTGTTTGCCACATGCTTCAAGCTATCATAGGAGCAAGAGTGTAAGCTCACAAGCCAGCTCCCCAGAAGAGGCCAATTTTTATTTAGAAATTTAAGTTCTGTTACGTTCATTTATTTTTAAAGTACCTTGATTTTATAATTCCACCTGTTTATGACAAAACCACTGTGTTTTTCACAGGAAGCACAAAATTCATTTAGGCAAAGAAGTGTGAAAATGAATGAAGTTCTGCTCCAGCTCAGCTTCAGAGGAACCAAAGCCACTTGTACCACAGAGGATTCGACAAGGTCCAAATGATCCCCAAATGGCTTCCTACTAACTGTCACAGAGCCGAATCACACACCATTAGATTCACTGCTTAGGTTTGGTGTTATTAGAGGGCCTTCCCCAGTATATGGACATGTCATGAGTTGACAAAATGACCCATCACCCTATGGAGTCCACCATCTGTTTTTTTTAGACGGAGTTTTGCTGTTGTTGCCCAGGGTAGAATGCAATGGCGTGATCTCGGCTCACCACAACCTCTGCCTCCCAGGTTCAAGCAATTCTCCTGCCTCAGCCTTCTGAGTAGCTGGGATTACAGGCATGCACCACCACACCTGGCTAATTTTGCCTCACACCTATAATCCCAGCACTTTGGGAGGCCGACCGGGTGGATCACCTGAGGTCGGGAGTTCGAGACCAGCCTGACCAACATGAAGAAACACCGTCTACTAAAAATACAAAATTAGTCCACCATCTTTTATCATCTAGATTAGATAAACTGTGGGAAGCAGAGAGCAGTAGCCTGGGGAAAGGGGCTTGGGTAGACAAGCTTTGATGCATGAGTTGGCTGCAGAAACACCGGAAGCATTAAAGAGTTTAGCATTGAGCTGCTGAGCTCGGGAGGTAGCTGCAGACACAGGGCTCCTGGCTGAGCCCTGGAGGTGGTGGGAACATGGGGCTGTGGCAGCCTCAGGGCCTGTGTCAGCCAGGTGGCCCTTGAGCAGGGGAGCAGAGTCGCTATGAGTGTTATGAGAAAAAAGTTTTACTGTAGAAATTAGACCTTATATAGTTGTGGAGGGAGCTGAAGAAGCCAAAGTCTGAGGGGCAGGGGGTACGAGGAGAGGATCCTTGGTGGTGACACCAGCCAGTCACTTTGAGAAGCCAAACACACCTTGCTGCCAAATGAGGCCACGAAGGTAGAGTTCAGGAAGGGGATTGCCGCTGTCACTGTCACCTCTCTGCAGCCAAACACCTAGGAAGGCCAGCAGTCAGCATCACGGGCTTGGCAGAAGAGAGGACAGAGAACCTCAGCTGAAAACCCCAAGCGACCGCTACATCTACCCACCACCACATCTGGCTGATCAAAAGGCCTCCAGACAGCAACGGCCACGGCTTCATGTCTGCTTTTAAAATCTCACTCAAATTTCCCTTTGGGCTAGCTCTAACTCAAAACCATACGGGGACCTTTCAGCTGTAGATTCTGAAGAAGTTTGTTATGGAAACATGGCCTCATTTGAATAATCGGGGAGTGGATAGGTTAGATTATTGATTGGAAATATTCATTTTTCACCCTCCCATCCTCCCATGAAGGAGAGAGTGTATTTTCCTATTCGTTGAACTTGCTTCAGCCAGTGGAATGAGGCGATTGAGGATGTGCCAATTCTAAGCCTAGGATTAAGAGGCTTCATGGGTTTCCACTCAAATTATTTTGCTCTGCCATGGACATGAGACTAGACTGCCAGGTTGGACTCTTGCTCCTAAGAGGAGGAGAGACATAGGCAGAGCTGAACCACTCCAGCTGAACCCACTATACATCAGCCAAATGCTGGCTGACCCCTAGATGTGTGAGCAAACCTACCAAAATCAGCAGACCCTGACTAATCAACCCAACCTAGATTAGCTGACCCCTTGCTGACTCCCAGATGCATGAATTACATAAATGCCTACTGTTGTATGCTGCTGAGCTTGTGTGGTTGTGTCTTACACCGCATTACTATGGCCATAAGAAACCAGAACAGAAATCGGTACCAGAAGTGGAGTGCTACTCTAACAAAAACCCAAGATATGTTGAATTGGTTTGAGGACCAGTGGAAGGAAGTAGAGAAACCTAAAGAGGCTGAGAAGATGATGAGAAAAAATAACTTGAGGATGCTGAACAGTAATGATTCATGTTAAGGAGTCTGAAATAGAAAATGTACCTAATTAACTTATGAATCTAGGCATGGACATCTCCAGGCAGAATACTGAAAGTGTGGGTTGGTTGCTTTTGACTTCAAAAAAGAGATGAGCTCAGAAAAGAACTGGCCAGTTTGTAAGCAGAATTTGGAGGGAATATGAAGAATTTGGAACGTGCTGAGTTAGAAAATAAAACTATTTCTCATTTCCAGCCTTTCCAGTCAGCAAAATATTTTCAAATTAGGATACAGCCTGGGAGCAATAATCAACCCCAGGGTGCTTCCAGCAAGGCCTGACCTCAGAGTAAAGACCAAATCAAACACACAGTTGCAAGATACATTGTTAAGAACTTCATAAGAATTAAGGTGGAGTCTAGTAATCCTTTCAATTGTTCAAAAAGATTTTTAGAAAACTTAAGGGTGGGGTGTGAGAGTAGTCTGATACACCACCTATAATACCAGTAAGCACATCGAGAAAGGAATATTTTTAAATGAATTATGGATATGGTTTTTGGTACATAGACTAGACTGAAACCAAATATATATAAAACACACAAATTTTTCTAAGAGAGCCAGAAACTGTTCCAAATATAAAAGGATCCCTGGGCCCCTGTATTTGAGTTCTCCAAAACTCTGAAGAGTTCGATAGATAGATGATAGATAGATAGATAGATAGATAGATAGATAGATAGATAGATAGATGATAGATAGATAGATAGATAGATAGATAGATAGATAGATAGATAGACAGACAGACACACACACAGACAGACAGACAGACAGATAGATAGATAGATAGATAGATATGGGGGGTGGAGAAGGATTGATTTTAAGGAATTGGATCATAAAATAGTGGAAGTTGTCAAGTTCAAAATCTGAGTTCTCCAGAACTTTGAAGAGTTCAATATATAGATAGAGAGAGAGACACAGAGATATGGGGGGATGGAGAAGGATTGATTTTAAGGAATTTGATCATATAATTGCGGAAGTTGGCAAGTCCAAAATCTGAGTTCTCCAGAACTCTGAAGAGTTCAGACAGACAGACAGACAGATAGATAGATAGATAGATAGATGATAGATAGATAGATAGATAGATAGATAGACAGATAGATGATAGAGAGAGAGAGAGAGATGATAGATATGGAGGGATGGAGAAGGATTGATTTTAAGGAATTTTAAGGAATTGGATCATATAATTGTGGAAGTTGGCAAGTCCAAAATCTGTAGGGAAGGTCAGAAGGCTTGTGACCCAGGGAAGAGTCAGTGTTGCAGCTCTAGTCCAAAGGCAATTTACAGACAGAATTTTCTCTTCTCCAGAGGAGATAGTCTTTTATCAGCCTTCAGCTGATTGGATGAGGCCCACCCACATTATAGAGGGTCATCTGCATTACTCAAAATCTACTGGTTTAAATATTATTCCCGTCTAAAAATTGACCAAATATCTGGATTCCATGGTCTAGCTAACTTAACACACAAAAGTAACTATCACAGTCCCAACTTTCTTCAAAATGAAAGCCAACTGGGAAAGTTTCTGGGCCACCAATAGAGCATATTTTCTAAAGTCTTTTTCAGAAGCACCCCAGGAGATGATACAAAAGGGAGAGGAACTCAGAGAACAGAGCCAAGACTTGTGCCAAACAACGGAATGAGGAACTAGACTCAGTGACCTGAACCTGGGGCTAATCTGAGAACACTCACCGTCATCAATGCAGGGGAGCCTGGCAATATTTGCCAAGTGACATTTCAAAATTGCTATGGACCAGTGACTAATATGTGCCTCCCATTCTTCTCCCTTTTACCTAGGTGTGTTTACTATAAGTATCTTGTACTCATTTTACTATATTATTCTGAATATGTGTGCAGAGGAGAGAAATCAATGTGTTCTTTTATTTCGAAAGGAGTGAAGAGGAGTTACATCTGGCCCTGATGTAGACCATGAGATCTTGAACTTTGAGTCTAACACCATGATTGGATGAAACTTTTGGAATCTTTCTATTGAGGTTAACATATTTTGATTAATATTATTAATAAGAGGGTGATTGTATCAACTTATTATTCAGACATATTCATTTTCTCCTCTCCTAATACACACACACACACACACACACACAAAATAGCAGAGTATGTATTACTGCCTCTAGACTTTAAGAATACCATATGACTTGCTTTGGTCAACAGAGCAATGTGGAATTGATGGTGTATCAGGCCTGAGCCTAGCCCTTTTGAGGTCTCATGTGTTTCCACTTGCTTTCTTCATGGGAAAACATGTCCAGGTGAGCTTGCTGGTCACATAAGGAAAACAATAGTCACAAGGCAGTGGAGAAGAGCCCAGTGTGGATCAGCTGACCTGCCAATTCACAAATGCATGAGCAAGTCCAGGCAAGATTGGAAAAGCCAAGCCAAATAAGTTGAGCCTAGATTAGATCATCTATCCCCAGACACACGATACACAATAAATAAGCTTTTTGTTGTATAAAGTTGAGATTGTTCTGGGTTAGTCCATTTGTGTTGGTGTAAAGGAAACCTTAGGCTGGGTAATTTATAAAGAAAAGAGGCTTATTTGGCTCACAGTTCTGCAGGCTGTACAAGAAGCATGGCGCTAGCATCTGCTTCTGGTGAGGGCTTCAGGGAGCTTCCGATCACAGTGAAATGGAGAGAGGAGTCAGCATATCACAAGGTAAGAGAGGGAGCAAGAGAAAGGAGAGAAGGTGCCAGGCTCTTTTAAACAACCAAATCTCATGTGCACTAATAGAGTAAGAATTCCCTTATTGCCGCAAGGAAGGGACCAAGCCATTTATGAGAAATATGTCCCCAAGACAAAAAAGTCACTAACCAGACCCCATCTCCAACATTGGGGGTCAAATATCTCCCTCCCTCCCCCTCCCTCCCTCCCTTCCTTCCTTCCTTCCTTCCTTCCTTCCATCCCTGACACAAACACCACTCACCAAACCCCACCTCCAACATTAGGAGTCAAATTTCTTTCTTTCTTTCCTTTCTTCCTTCCCTCCTTCCTTCCTTCTTTCCTTCTTTCTTTCTTTCTTTTTCTTTTCTTTCCTTCCTTCCTTGCTTCTTTCCTTCCTTCTTTCTTTTTCTTTTCTTTCCTTCCTTCCTTCCCTCTTTCCTTCCTTCTCTCTCTCTGTCTTTCTTTCTTTCGACAGGTTCTGGCTTTGTCACCCAGGCTGGAGTGGGGTGTGGTGGCATGACCTCTGCCTCCTAGGCTCAAGCCATCCTCCCACCTCAGCCTCCCGAGTAGCTGGGACTACAGACTCATGCCACCATACCTGGCCATGAATCACATTTCAACATGAGATTTGGAGGGGACAAATATTCAAACTATATCACTTTCTGATTGCTTGTGATATGACATTCTTGTGAGCATGGGACATCTATACAAGAAGTAAGCTGGAAAAAGCTTTAGGAGAATTAATAGGGGAGGGAAAATAATATTTAATGATGGCTTATAAAATTGTACTTTTTTTAATTCTTAGTAAAAAATAAGATGAGATAGAGTATTGACAGATGCCTCATATTTAATGTAATGAAAGCTAAATTCCTGTTCCCACTCCCACCCTTCCACCATCACTGCTTCCCGCTGTCTTCACCAACTTGAAAAATGGCAACTTCATTCTACCAGTTGCTCATGTCAAAGCCTTAAAGTCATCCTTGATTTCTCTCTTTCTCTCACTTCTCAAATCCAATTCACCAGCAAATTCACTTAGTGCTTCCTTTAAAATATATCCAGAATCAAAAAATGTATCTCATCCCTACTACCTGCTTCAAGCCATAATCATCCTTGGTCTTGACTTTGGCCATCCTTTGGCCACCCCTGACATCTTCCTGCTTCTCATGTGCCCCCCTACACTTCATTTTCCAGAGGAGAGCCAGTATCCTTCCAGAACAAGTCAGATCATGCCATTATTTTTCTCACAACCTTACAATGACCGCCCCCCTCCCCCTCATCATTTAGAATAAGATTTCTTACAACAGCCCACAGAGGCCTAAGTGATCTAGATTCTGCCCCTTACCTCTTTGACATCAGCTCTTACCACAGTCACCCTTGCTGGTTCTACTGCAGTGGCATCAGTTTTTGTAGCAGACCCTGTCAGTGCTAAGGCCACATCCCCACAATACTCATGGGTTCTCAACTCATTTGTGCCTTCCTGCTATAAGTACCCGTGGCTCTTGACCTGAGTACTTTCTCTGGCATACTGGGCCCGCACTCAGGAAAGGCACAGTGCTGCAAAGCAGCCCTCAGCTAATGTCAGACTGGATTTGGAGGATCAATATCTCTGCTTCCTCATCCCTTGGGTGGGAAAATACTGAGAGCTTATTTGACACACTGTCCTGGGTCCTGAGCAGGACTGAGCCACTGGTGCCCATGGTGACAGCTTGCTCATTAATGCACCTAGTATTTTATTCTTCCCTTCCCTGTCTCACTTTCCTTCTCTATCAGGCTTTCTGGGATCACCTCCCAAGTATTCTACTTATACTCAAATCCTTGTCTCAGAGTCTGCTTTGGGAAAAACCCAATCCAATATAGCTTTCTTGCTGTTTCCTAAACATGCCAAGTATACTGCAGGGCCTATGCACTGACTTTTAACTCTACCCCTAATGCTCTTCGTCCATATAGCTGAATGGTTCATTCCCATGCTCACTCGGGTCTCCACTCAAATGTTACTTTATCCAAGGCCTTCCCCAACAAGTACACTTTCCCTCATTCTTATTCTTATTCTTTTTTTTTTTTTTTTTTTTTTTTTTGAGACAGAGTTTTGCTCTTGTTCCCCCAGCTGGAGTGCAATAGTGCGATCTCTGCTCACCACAACCTCCGCCTCACAGATTCAAGCAATTCTCCTGCCTCAGCCTCCCGAGTAGCTGGGATTACAGGCATGTGCCACCACGCCCAGATAATTTTGTATTTTTAGTAGAGACAGGGTTTCAGCATGTTGGCCAGGACAGTCTCAACATCTTGACCTTGTGATCCGCCCGCCTCGGCCTCCGAAAGTGCTGGATTACAGGCATGAGCCACTGCACCCGGCCTCATTATTCTTCTGAACACTTTCACCCTGTTCATTTGTTGTTGTTGGCCTTCCCCACTAAAACGTCCGTGTGTGAGAGCAGAGAATTTGCCTGCATTGATCACTGCTGTACATTTCATTCCCAGCACCTAGGACAGTGCTTGGCACATAGTAGGTGCTCAATAAACATTTGTTGAATTAATAGTTGTTTTTTTTTTATTTCTCTCTTTCTCTCACTTCTCACATCCAATTCATCAGCAAATTCACTTGGTGCTTCCTTTAAAATATATGCAGAACCAAAAAAATGTATCTAATCCCTATGACCCTGCTTCAGATATTTTTACAGATTTTATTTTTTTACAGATTTTATTTCACAGATTTATATTTTTAAAGATATTAATGACAATGGCACTTATTGAGGGATTTATATGTTTTGACTCCTTTAACTCTCTTGACAAGTACTACTGCTATCCTCACTTCACAGCTGAAGAAACTGAGGCACAGAGATGCCTCAGTTTCAGCTGGGGTAAGTGGATTACCCCAGCCACACAATCAAGATAAAGGGGAGATAGAATTTGAACCCAGGCAGTTCGGTCCTAGAGTCCACAGTCTTTGCTGTTTTCTTTCTGAGTCCCAGAAGTGTCCACAATTACACTAGACAGCTGATCAGACCACAAACTCCATTCTTTTTTTGGGGCTTGAATTTTTAGTTTTTGGTAATTTTTTTTTCCAATTATGAAAGCAATACATGTTCATTGTAGGAAATGTGAATATTTAAGAAAAAAAAATAAAGAATATTAATCTCTTAGGAATGCTGTTCACATGTGGTTGTTTTTATTCCAGATTTTTTTCATCTAAGTATGTATGTCAAATATTTGATGCAAAATTAGTATCATGCAATATACTTTTACATTTTGTCTTACTTTTTAGAATTTTAATATTGTGGCAGGAAACACTTGTTGTGTTAATATTCTTAGAAAATAGAATTTAAAATGCCTACACAACAGTGCAGTGAACATGATTTTTAATTTATTTAGAAATTTTCTTACCCTTAAGTATTTAGCTTGTCTTAGATTTTGGTTGGGAGTAAATGAACATGTACATAAATTTCTGTGTCCGTTGCTGGATTACTCATTAGGACAATTCCTAGCAGCAGAGCAGCTGAGTCAGAGGGCATGCATGTGGCTGATATGGGGCTTGATTTATACTTGCAAATGGTGCTTCCAAAGTATTTGACCAATATGCATTCCCCCCAGTGGTAGAGAAGACCCCGGTGCAACCTTGCTAGAGGTTGTTTGGCTGAGTCACGCTGCCTCCCCAGCATACACAAAATGGATCTTACAGATGAGAAAATAAGGCTTAGACCAGCTGGGTGACTTATGTGAGATTAGTGACAAAACCAAGCAGGGACAACAAATTGTGTTTCCTCCAAACCAGAAGAAAGAGACACGAACCAAGTGACATCCAACTGGCAGAGATACCACAGCTTGAAATGTCACCTCTCCACCCACCAACTCCACCCCAGCCCCTGGCCACCCACAGACTCTCTTGCAAAGCAAACACAGCATACTATGTCTTCAGCGATTCCAGAAACTTCGCCTCTTGGAACCTGCCGGAACATTTCCAAATCATGGCCAAATTATAATTTCTCTCACCCACACAGTCACCAAATGACCCATGTGATGAGGAATTTGCTATCCACTGCAGACAAGATCCAACACCAATAAAATGTCCTGGCCCCAGGCTGTTCAAAGGAAAGCCTCTGTTTTTAAACCTCGTATTAAAAATAAATACATAAATTTGACAGCTGTCAGCAAGACATATGTGAACTAGAAACTCAGGTCATTGTCTTTTGCCTTTTTCTTAAAACAAGATGGGGTTTCTGTCCTCTATTGTGATTTCAGTCACAGCAGAGGGACCACAGCTTGTTTTAGGATTATAGTCAAAGCTATCACTGGAAGAACAATTTGTATTGCTACGCCAAAGCTGGGCTGCATATTAAAATATTCCCACTTCTCCTTTTGTAACTTGGAGTTTCTCATTTCTTTTTCCCAATGTCTATCAAAAATCATCTTTTTTTAAAAGAATAGCAACTTAGCCCTTGTATCATTAATTTTATTTTTTTCAATCTACTTTAAAAATATATATATACTTAAATATAGAGATTGTCTTAGTCCATTCAGGCTGCTATAATGAAGTATCATAGACTGAGTGGGTCATACACAACAGAACTTTATTTCTCACAGCCTTGGAGGCTGGAAGTCGGAGATCAAGCTGCTGGTATGGTTGGGTTCTGGTGAGGGCTCCCTTCCAGGTTGCAGACCGCTGCCAACTTCTCATTGCATCCTTGCACGGTAGAAAGAGAGCTACCAAGTTCTCTGGCTTCTTCTTATTAAGACGCTAATCCCATTTATGAGGGCTCCACCCTCATGACCTCCCAAACCTCCCAGTACCAAGTACCATCATCTTGGGATTAGAGTTTCAACATATAAATTTTGAGGGGAACATAAATATTCAGTCCATTGCAGATATAATGCATTAATTCTGTTTTCATCATCCACTTTGGAAATAGATATAGTCAAAGATAGATATAATGCATAAGTTTCCAATTCCTTTTTTTTTTTTTTTTTTTTTTGAGACAGAGTTTCGCTCTTGTTGCCCAGGCTGGAGTGCAATGGCGCGATCTACAGCTCACCACAACCTCTGCCTCCTGGGTTCAAGCAATTGTCCTACCTCAGCCTCCCGAGCAGCTGGGATTACAGGCATGTGCCACCACACTCGGCTAATTTTTTATGTATTTTTAGTAGAGACGGGGTTTCTCCATTTTGGTCAGAGTGGTCTCGAACTCCCAACCTCAGGTGATCCACCTGCCTCGGCCTTCCAAAGTGCTGGGATTACAGGCGTGAGCTACCGCGCCTGGCTCCAATTCTTTTTAATTGGTTAGGATCAACTACATCAAGAGGAGCAAACTTCTGTAACCAAATGCAGGGTTTTACAGAGCTTGAGAGGTCTCTGCGATTTGTCATCTTTTAGATATTTAGATATTTTTTCTTTTAATCTTTATACTCTTATTTTGAACTTTCATTTAATTTTTTAGTTGAAATGAAAGTTAGACTTAACTGCAAACACTTTAAGATGAGCTCAGTTTCCTGCTCACATATTGTCTTCAGAACCCCATTCCCCACTGGCATCTGATGCCCAGCCAATTCTCAGTACACATTTGTCATCTGTTTAGTAAAGAAGAAAGCCTCACAGATGTGAAGTGACTTACCTAGGCTGCATCATAAGGCTGACAGAGGCAGGGCCAGAACCGTCTTCTGAGTCAAATCCCGTCCCAACCTCTCTACCCAGAGAGAAAGCCTAGCTAAATTACCTGCAGGCCAGGCCCTGTTCCAGCTGCATGGAATTTTTTTTTTTTTGGCTCGCAATGCACTGGGGGCCATGTTAAGAACATCCTTAGTTTGGTGCAACTTTAGACGGGTGGGTTGTTGTCTAGAAAATATTTTTTCTACTAGAAAATTATTTGTTCAAGCTTTGGGAGAACTTGCAAAAAAATACTTTTAACTTTGTTTAAAAATCATAATTAAAATGCTTCAAAACCCAACCTATGTCCTAATTCCAGTCCTCTCCTCTCTAGAGGAGAGCGTAGGGCTTTTCCTTTCCACCCTGCTGCCCATCCAGTAGCCAGGACCCTTCCCTGGAGAGGTCACCTGCCCACCATCTTGTCCCCTTCAATCTCCAAGTGCAAAGTCACCAGGTGCCAGCTCCCTATGCCCCTCACTCCTCACCTGCATTCTCTCCTGAGGGTGTCTCCTTGCACCCCTCACTCGTGCACATGGGCAGGAAAAGGGAGCCAGTTCCTTGGGCATAGGGCTGCCCCATAGGCAGAAAGATAAAGATCCACGCCCTACTCACCCCACCTCTGCCCAGTCCAAGGGAAGCCATCATCAACCTTCCACCATCTCCTTGGCAAACTCCAATTTTTTAACCCACACATCCAGTATCTATTAAAATATTGATTTGCTTTGTAAATAATATACAAGTGTTTGAATAATTTTATATGTCCTATAAAAACAAAAGTACTGAAATTTGAGATAAAAATAAGTATGAAGAGAAATCCTAATATTTTCTTTCAGTGCCCCCAGGAGACTGCTTATAGAGGTATTTGCTCGCGCACACACACACACACTCCTTGAGGTGTGCACACTCTTCTCAGAACCTTTCCATCCAGTCTGTTCTGGAGCCTGGGTCTGTAGCATCAGTGCTCTGTGTCAGCTACTGGGGAGTGAGGAAGGGTGGGCACCCATCAAACAAGCATTTTAGGCACACTTCACCCATCCTGTCCACCATGGATAGAATGCTAGAGGAAAAAAATTTTCTCATTTTTTTGCCTGTTTCTGCTCTTGTATTTTTATATTACCAAAGCCTATCCTACCCAGCCTTTAGAATTCTAAAGAATACAATTTATGTAATGTATAGCTGAGGGTACAGGATGGCACTCAGTTCAGTATCTGTATTTTTCCTTTTTCCTTTCTTAAAAACAGGGCTTTGCTCTGTCACCGAGGCTGGAGTGCAGTGGCGTGATCACGGTTCACTGCAACCTCAAATTTCTGGGCTCTAGCCATCCTCCCTCCTCAGCCTCCTGAGTAGCTGGAACTACAGGTGCACGCCATCAGACCCAGTTATTTTTAAAATTATATTTGTAGAGACAGGGTCTTGCTCAGGGTGATCTCAAACTCCTGGGCTCAAGCCATCCTCCCACCTCAGTCTCCTGAAGTGCTGGAATTACAGGAGTGAGCCACCATGCCCAGCCTCAGTATATTTTGTTTTGTTTTGTTTTGAGACACAGTCTCGCTCTGTCGCCCAGGCTGGAGTGCAGTGGCACAATCTCGGCTCACTGCAACCTCCACCTCCCGGGTTCAAGCAATTAACCTGCGTCAGCCTCTCGAGTAGCCGGGATTACAGGTGTGCGCCACCACACCCGGCTAATTTTTGTATTTTTAGTAGAGACGGGGTTTCACCATGTCGGCCAGGCTGGTCTCGAACTCCTGACCTCGTGATCCACCCGCCTTGGCCTCCCAAAGTGCTGGGATTACAGGCGTGAGCCACTGCGCCGGGCCAGGCTCAGTATTTTTAAACCCAAATTATTGCCAGAGAAATTGGTATATTTATTCAGAGGAAAAATGCTTGCATTAGTAGGCGAGAATATCTGTCATCGTCACTTTACAGAAAATGGAAAAGGATGAGGACTTTACAAAAACTAGAAATTCCATCTCGGGTGTTTTTCCTCCTCAGCAACGGGACAGGTCGTTCCAGTTTTGGCCAGGCGGTGGCGCTCGAGGCAAATGGTGCCATGAAACGGTCCTTGGATGCACTGACCCTGAAGATGCTCTCAAAGCACGAGTCCGTTCATCAGAGTGGACTTGACACCCATTAGAAACATTCCCGGAGAGCGTTGGTGTGAAGGTGCGGGGAGAGTCGGGGAAGCATCCCTAAGCCCTGCTAGGCGAATCTGTGCTGCTGAGATTACAGGGTCAGCACAAAGCAGAATACAGGACCCGAAAATAATAGCTGCACCGGAAGAATACTTGACCACTGTAAAGAAGGAATTTGATGAAGAGCAGTCACCGAGTGCAGCCCTGGGCCGGCTAAAGGAAAAGAAAAAAAATCACGCAACTGCCGCTCGGCGGCGGGAATGCCAGGCGGGTCAGAGATGGGAAACAGGGTGCTTTGCAGCAGCGGTGCAGGCGCAGGGCAACCCCCTGCCCAGCACTGAAGTCTAGAGCAGGCTCTGCGGGTAAATAGGAGAAAATCCTAGTGAGCCTTATTGTGATTCAACATTTAGAATTTTCCCCGAATTCTGACCTTGAGATTTAATAAAAGGCCTTTTCAAGTTACACTGGTACTCTTTTCATATGGAAATGAATTTGGGGTGATTGTTTTCACTGGTGTCTTATTACCTTACGAAATTATGAGTACCCCTTTGCAAGGAAAAAGACCTTCTGTCCTTTGGATTGCTGTGTAAATATGGGTAATTATCATTCCTATTTAAATAAACTTGAAAAAACAAAAGGAGGCCACGTAGGCAAAAGTTCATTTTGAGGAAGGAAGTTCTCCTAAAAGCAAGGGTAAGTAGATTTTGCTTCAATCTGCATATTTTTCAAGGAAAGACTTTTAAAATGAAATGTTTCTAAAACCTGAAATTTTAAAGGCAAATACATAGTCTTTTTAATAAAGCAAAGCATATTCTGCATTCCCACCTTTTACGAGAATAAAATAAAATATCTAGAGACAAATACATTTGGATTTGTGAAAGGAAAATAAATATTGGGACCACAAAATCACCAAGCTAAGGAGAAAAGTCAAGCTGGAAACTGCTTAGGTCAAACCTGCCTCCCATCCCTCTGCTCACTGAGATGAATGTGTATCTGCTTGCCTCATTTTAAAAAGTTAATCAGAAACTCAAAAGAAGGCAATCATTTGTCTCTTTTTTTTTTTAGACGGAGTTTCGCTCTTGTTGCCCAGGCTTGGGTGCAGTGGCACTATCTCGGCTCACTGCAACCTCCACCTTCCGGTTTCAAGCCATTCTCCTGCCTCAGCCTCCTGAGTAGCTGGGATTACAGGTGCACACCACCACGCCTGGCTAATTTTTGTATCTTTAGTAGAGATGGGATTTCACCATGTTGGCCAGGCTGGTCTCGAACTCCTGACCTCGTGATCCTCCTGCCTCAGCCTCCCAAAGAGCTGGGATTACAGGCGTGAGCCACCACACCTGCTCATTTGTCTCTTAACTACCTATGACTTGGAAACCCCGTCTCTGCTTCAAGTTGTCCTGCCTTTCCAGACCGAACCAAGACACATTTTACGTATGTTGATCAATGTCTCATGTCTCCCCAAAATGTAAAAACCCAAACTATTGCCCCGACCACCTTGAACACATGTCATCAGGACTTCCTGAGGCTGTATCACCAGTGCAAATCCTTATCTATGGCAAAATAAACTTCCTAAATTGACTGAGACTTATCTCAGATAGTTGGGGTTCACAGGTTCATTTTCAATTTCTAGAGAACCTCTAATGGAGTCATAATTATAAAAGTCTCATTCCACTTCTTGGAAATTTGGGGACGGACAGAGAGAGAAGATTGTGATTTACAATGGGGCAATAAGGAAGAATAATGAAAAAAAAAAGAAAGAAAAGATCAGCATCCCCTGCAGGAATAACTATGTTTTATGAAGCTGAGCCATGAAGCAACTAACAGAATCATATCCCACACCTCTCCCAGTAATGCCCAAGTTCAAGACAAGCTTTGCAGTAAGAGCACCTGAGTCTGTCATTTCATGTCCTATTTTTCTGTTTCATTTTGTACCAGTCCCTGGAAAATTCTCTGTGACTTCCTTTTCCAGCACATAAGGGCTCGTGTCTCTGAGAGAAGCCAAGTCCTATCCTCTCCAGATAGAATGAAAAACTAGGACTCCTCCCTACCACCCATTCAGCTCATGTGCACAGGAATTCTCTTCCTTCACTCAACTTTCCCACAACCCCCAGAGCGTATGTGGATGTTGGGTTGTTATCTATTAATTGTGTGATTTGGAAAAGGGCAGCAAAATGGAAAGCATATTGCTCATATGTGTCCTGGGGAGCTGCTCGAAAAACACCTACACAGAAAATACAGTTGACGCTCTATTTTTTCCAGCTGCACCCCTTCTTCACAACAGATGTATACTTCGGTGAAATACTGCTGGTCTGTAAAAAGGAAAGGTTTATTTCTAAAACAGTGTAGTCATTCTCTCCAAAGTTATACCATAACCCAATTTAAAACAGGGTGGGAAGCAACCCACTGAAATTTTGAACCAGCTCTAAATTAGAGTCCAGAAAAACAAATGCCTAAATAGTTAATTATGGGAAAGTCCATCCAGGCTTTGGATATCATGTACAGATCTTTCTATTTTTTTCCAAATAAAGAATAATGAAAAGAAATTAGCGGTAGAGTATTTCTGATTAAATACCCAGAATAAATACTCTATGTAAAAAAGACAGTATAGATTCAGTGGCAGAGAATACAGTTTCTGGAAGTAGATTTCCTAGGTCCAAATCCCAACACTTCAATTTACTAGAGTGGTGACCTTGGGCAGTCATTCAACCTTTCGGTGACTCAATTTCCTAACCTCCAAAGTAGAGATAAGAAAATTGCCTCTTGAGATAGCTGTGTGGTATGGGTTAATACATGTGAAGTATTTGGGATAGGTTCTGTGCTAGGAAAATATAAAGTGCTCAGCGTATTTTCCCATATTATTGTTTCTCTTAACTGATAACTTTTTCTCAACACACAGATAAAAAAAACTTTACTTTTATCGTGTTTCAACAGCCATGTCTAAAATACCATGTTCTGTAGGGTTTTCAAAATTGTATGTCACTTCACTAGCAAGAAGGGTAAGATGGCTATATGATTTGGAGACGTTCCATACAATAAGTGTAAAACTGTTAATATTTTTAATGTGTTTTGATGTTCTTGGAAACAATCTAAATATCCTACAATAGGGAAAGAGGAAACGGTTAAAAAAGTATGGAAGATGGCCATATATTATGGGCGCAGTGGCTCAAATCTATAATCCCAGCACTTTGAGAGGCCAAGGTGGGTGAATTACTTGAGGTTGGAAGTTCTAGACCAGCCTGGCCAACATGGTGAAACCCCATCTCTACTAAAAATACAAAAATTAGCCAGGTGTGGTGGCACGCACCTGTAATCCCAGCTACTTGGGAGACTGAGGCAGGAGAATAGCTTCAACCTGGGAGGCAGAGGTTGTGCTGAGCCGAGATCTCACCATTGCACTCCAGACCAGGCAACAAAGCAAGACTACATCTCAAAAAAAAAAAAAAGAAAGAAAGAAAGAAAAAAGAAAAACAAAGAAAAGAAGTTACAGAAGGGGCAGAGGATTTAAATAATACAAATAAATGCTTGTGTGTCAAGTGAAGCAAAAAGTGTAAATATTTTATAAGTGGTAAACTCTCATATTATAAAATGGATAGGGATAGACTGAAAGTTATATGCTAAAATGCTACTAGTGGCTTCTGCAAGTGGTGGGACGTGGGTAATTTTTGTTTTCTCAGTTCTACTTTTACTGACTTGCCAAATTTTTCACAAGATTAACCGAACACTTACTCTGGGCAAAGCACAGCTCTAAGTGTTTCACATGTGTTAGTCCATTTGTGCTGCTATAACAAAATACCACAGACTGAATAATGTGTAAAGAACAGAAATTTACTTCTCATGGTTCTGAAGGCTGGAACGTCCAAGACAGAGGTGCTGGTGGGTTTGGTGTCCAGTAAGGGCTTCTCTCTTGGCTTCCAAGATGGTGCCTTGTTGCTCTCTGGAGGGGTCTCCTATGGCAGAAGGAATGGAAAGGCCAAAAGGGCCTAAACTAGTTCCCACTGGGCCTTTTATAAGGCACTAATCTATTCTAATCCACTGGGATTTAATCACATCCCCAAAGGCCTCATCTTTCAATGCCATTGATATGGTTTGGCTGTGTCCCCACCCAAATCTCACCTTAAATTTTAATAATTCCCATGTGTCAAGGGCAGGGGGAGATAATTGAATCACGTAGGCAATTTCTCTTACACTGTTCTCGTGATAGTGAATAAGTCTCATGAGATCTGACGGTTTTATAAATAGGAGTTCCCCTCCACAAGCTCTCTTGCCTGCTGCCATGTAAGACGTGCCTTTCTCCTCCTTTGCCTTCTGCCATGATTATGAGGCCTCCCCAGCCATGTGAACTGTGAGTCCATTAAACCTCTTTTTCTTTACAAATTACCCAGTCTTGGGTATGTCTTTATTAGCAGCGTGAGAACAGACTAACACAGACATCAAAGTGGGATTAAGTTGCTACATGGATTTTAGAGGAGACACATTTAAACCATAGCAACATATATTAATTTATTTCCCTCTCGCAGAGGCCATTTTACTTAGGTGGTTTATTGTTGCCATTTTACAGATGGAAAAAAGAAGAGAGAGTGAGAACAAATAACCTGCCCACAGCTCTATCCTTGGTAAGTGAGGTAGCCAAGATTCTGAAGCAGGCTTCTGACTCCAGAGTGCTCCTAACCACCAGTCTACACTGCATCTTTACACACACATCACTTCGAAATAAGAAGAAAGTTCATTTTAAAGAATTTAATTTTGCCAGACAAATAATTTGACGAAATATGGTATTTACTTTAGAATACATTATTCATACGTATGATATTATGGATTTAGTTTTCATGCAGCCCAATATAGTATCTGAAAAATATTAGATTTCTATGGCTTGTTTTGATTTTTCTGAAATACTATTCCTTTCAAATTTCTTTGGTGGAAGTAACTTCTAGAAATACAAATCCAGATTTACCCTCTAAACAAACACAAAGGACATAAATCTTTTTATATTAAAAGAAATGTACTTTTAAAAGCATATTTGGGTGAGGATATATTGAAATATGTCTCTGCAATTCATATCTGGAAGTGGCCCAGTGGAGAAGAGAATTACGGGATGAGTAGGTAATGAGGACTGACTTCTACTTATTTAAGAATCATAAGGCTTCATTAAATTCCAAGGTTTACTTCATTTTCTATCTTCTTTAAACATCAAGTTTAAGAATTTGAACCAAAAAGTAGAAGAAAATAATTCTTTATTTAAAAATATATTTAATTTAACATCATAAGTGAACCATAGCAAAGTCTTAAAAAAAATAATTGTGGCAAATTGGTCTGAGATTCCACCATTATGACAGATTACAATGACCAAGGGCATTCGCCTCTGTCAATTGATATTCTAATGTCTTCATTCAGCAAATATTTACTGGACATCTTCCATTGTGCCAGCCACTGATCTAAGATTTAAAAGCATTTGGCAAATTCTTTTTGAATTGGCTACTCAGTCCAGGAGTTTGAGGTTAAATAGAGTCTACAGATGTTTAGACCTAAGGAAAGCAGACATCAGGGTTATGTTGAACCTTCCAGTGTCAACCCTCAACAAAGCTTTCTTTTGAAGAGGTAAATGGGAAGCATAAAGATTTTCCTTGAAAATCTTGATAGACGATGGCACAAAGTAGGTGAGGGTTTGGATGGTGATGGGGGGTGAAGCCTAGCAACTGAGTTTATGAAAGATTCTGGGAAAGCCTTACCCATTCAATGTGCTAGAAATAAACCTAAAATAAGTGGCACCATTCAAGCAATGACATTTTGAGAATTAAAACATAGCCAAGTCTGAAAGCAGGACACACCCTCACTAACTCAAGAGAACCTTGACATAAAACAATGCCCTCCTGACTTTCCTCTTGCTTCTCTTTGCCTGTTTGTTTAATCAAATTACGCTGCAGCCGTCCTACAACTGCATAGTGATTTCTGAAAGGACTCCACTGGAGTTCATTCCATTTGCATCAGTCAAAGAAGCTGTCTTTCCCTTCAAATTGCCTTCCCTATAGCCTTCAGAATTGTAACAAGGGATGGCTTTTGTCTTCCAGCCTTAACAGGAAGATAAAAGTGAAACAATTTCCTTCTCTCTGTAACCAGTCTCACATGATGATCTGCCCAGGAAACTGTAGGTATATTGTAAAATATTACTGCTCCGCAGATAAAAAATGGTTGTGGTGAGATGCCAAGAAGTCTTTATATATACACATATATATATACACACATATATATATATACACATATATATACACACATATATATACACATATATATACACATATATACACACATATATATACACACATATATACACACATATATATATACATATATATATATCTGATTTTCTCTCTATCTCTCTTTCTTTCCTTCTTTCTTTCTTTTCTTCTTTCCCATTTTCCTTCCTTCTCTCCTTCCTTGCTCTAGATTTAACATTAAAACTGACATGATGCCACAAGTTTGAGCACAACATGTCTAAGAACGAGTTCTTAGGAGATGCGCCTGGGCCCCAAGAAACACAATGATGATGTGCTCCTGGGCCTGGAATCTCAAGGCTCAAGGAGCTCCACAGTCCTGACCCAGGTGATGAGGAGGAAAGCTCTTCACTCCTTCAGACCTCTAATTCCACACCTGGAAAAAAGAAAGACGAATTGGACAAGAGTCTCCCCAAGTCTCCTCTTGTTCTTACCTTGTAGTTCTAGAATAATGGAATGTCGGGAGCCCACGTAAGCTGCCTTCCTCCAACAAATGTGCACTGGGGTAGACCCCTCCTTCTTTCCACCTTGCTGGGTTGTACTCAGAAGCGTCTCTGCTCTTGGCTCTCCTTGACCATGCTATGGCCAACCACACCCTCCCTGAAGGATGGTGGTATGAGTCGCTCGCCATCAACAGCTCCCACCTTCCCCTTGGGTTCTTCAGCACCTTCTTAAAGTCCCCGGCAAGAGGAGAGAGAACCTAATACTTATCCATCAATGTAATGGGTATATAGGAATGAGGTGTAATCACCTTTATATATTCATAATTTAATCCTCCCAGCAGCCCAATGAAAGCCAATCAACCATTCATGGATCCAACAAATATTTCAGAGCCTATTTCTTGTGTGGTTGATAGTGGAGCCTGCGTCTCCAGTGGGGACACAGTAGAGCTGAACTGCCATCCAGGAGGTGACTCTCAAGCGGGAAACAGGAAACAAGAGAGCACACAAATAAAAAGACAGCAGGAAGGGAGGTGCACTTAGATTAAGTGAAGGGGCACCTTAAAGGGAAGGGGCATTAAGTAAGAGACCTGAGGGGTTGAGGAAGCCAACATTGCAGGTGAGAGTACAGGCCAAGGACTCAGGGAGCCTGGTGATCTCAGGCTCAAAACCTTAGTGTGGCTGGAACTAAGGGGAAAAAAACATGATAACATTCCCAAGGTAAGCAGGGCCTCAGATGCTGGGCAGCAAATGTGGGTTTTATCCTGAGTACAAAGAGCAGTCATGTGCCAAGGAGCCCAGTGCTGCTTCCACTGCAAATATCTAGGTTCCAAGAGCCCCTCAACCCATCTCCTCCCTGGACAAAGATCCACCCTCAAGCTACTTCTCATATCATTGGCTTGCATGTCGCTGACTCTCAAGCATGCTCCTAGTCATATCCAGGACTTGTTCTTCAAGTCTTATCTTTTATTGTAGCACAAAACCTTTTGGCCTCTGTTACGCAAATTCAAGATACCAGTCATTTGAGGAAGAAGTAGAGAAGGGAGGGAAAACAGGGTCTTCTTCCCCAGCTGCCCTAACTTGTTTCTGCAAAAGACTAATGTGTTTCCAAACTCTCCGAGCACAAGAGCTCCCAGGCAATTACTTTGGCAATTACTTTAGGGAAGCCAATGATAAACTTCCATTGAATTGCTGGGTTTATGAAACGATAGTGTTTCCACAAGTGTAGACTGCAGAAGTTTTGAGAGGTATCAAAACTTATTACATAAAGGTTTGGCAATATGGAATTTATAGAAATTAAGTAGGTCTCTTGACTACAGGACTTCTCAGACCCTTAATCTGCAACTGCAGGGCAGGAGTCTCTGGATCATCATGGCAGCTATTTTGGTCCCATGCCCCTGGACTCTGCTGGTCTGCTTTCTCATCTCTATCTAGAGTACTGTATAAGCACCAGGAAGGCAGAGATTGTATCTTAAATATTGCATGTCTTGAATGGTGTCTCAAGCATAGTGAGATCTCAATTATTAACAAATACTTATTAATAAATAAATGAAGGAGTCACTAGCAGGTGATTATTTTCCAAACTTCTCATATTTTTTTCATGGAACACATCTTTGGACTCTTGTTCTAAAGAAAAGACCCCTTAGGAATGCTTCTAAGGAACGCTGCTTCAGGAAAAAATGACAACAAAACTATGATGTTGTCCACGTTCTTTACCTAATATGGAAGAACCTAGAATTCATTATTACATTTGGTACTTTTTTCTCGTAGGGAACTTGTGTCCTCTAAAATTTATTTAAACTGAAAATGTCATCGTCATCATCAGTCAAGATAGCCATCTTGCTTTGTTCCTCTGTTCTCTGTCTCTGTCTCTCTCTCATTCTCTTTCTCTCTCTCTCTCATTCTCTCTCTCTGTCTCTCATTCTCTCTCTCTCTCTCTCCCATTCTCTCTCTTACATACACACTCACCTACACAATGATGCATGGCCATAATCATTAAAAATTATTTTCAGATTAGAAAATTCAGAGAAGAAAACAACTATTGGTAATCCCACAGTTAAAATGTTGGCATTTTTCTTTCTCCTGGTCTTCCTTCTTTGCTTTTTTTTTTCTGAAATCATGCTTTTTTTTTTTTTTTTTTTTTTTGAGACAGAGTCTCACTGTGTCACCCAGGCTGGAGTGCAGTGGCGTGATCTCGGCTCACTGCAACCTCTGCCTCCTGGGTTCAAGCGATTCTCCTGCCTCAGCCTCCTGAGTAGCTGGGATCACAGGTGCATGCTACCACACCCGGCTAATTTTTGTGTTTTCGGTAGAGACAGGGTTTCACCATACTGGCCAGGCTGGTCTTGAACTCCTGACCTCATGATCTGTCCGCCTTGTCCTCCCAAAGTGCTGAGATTACAGGCATGAGCCACCACGCCCAGCCCCAAATCACGCTTTTCATGCACACACTGGACATGCCATGGGAGGGACCTACCAGATACCTTCCTCCTTTCTCTCTCAGAAGCCTGGTGTGCTCTGCATGCCCACAGCCCCATTCTTGGGCCAATCCAAAGTGGCTCCTTTTGCATGAGGAACTGACCAGAGGCACGCTGGAGCCACTGAGCCAAGCTGACTTGAGCTTCCTGCATACCCGGGCATCTCAAAGGCTGGAAGCTGCTCTTGAGAGTGAATTTCCTAGAAGCTAAAACCCTCCCACTGCAAAAAGATCCTTCTTTTTCCCACCACAGTAAAAAATCTAATTCCTTTTCCTTCTTCTTTCTTATTCTGCGTGTAGTATAATGTCTTTAAAAGCTGTTGCAAAAATAACTGCTCGATATGTCACTCCAGGACACTAATTGTTTAGTAGGATACACATTTCCTGAATTCATTGCAGGGTTATAGGTCAGTTGATTTATTATTATTTGTGCAAAAGCAAATGGCTTTTGAAGTGAAGCTGCTTCCTGGCAACAGAGGAAGATCCCAGCCCTCGGAATGTGCATCTGCAGCTTACGCCCGGACGCATCCCGGGACAAGGCTGTGGTCTTTCACAGCACCTGACTGGGTCTGGCTCTCTCACATTGCACACTTAGCAAAGACCTGAACAACTGAGGCAGGCGAGTGTTCAGACATTTTTTCTACTCACTCTTTTTTTTTTTTTTTTTTTTTTTTGAGATGGAGTCTCGCTCTGTCGCCCAGGCTGGAGTGCAGTGGCGCGATCTCCGCTCACTGCAAGCTCTGTGTCCCGAGTTCACGCCATTCTCCTGCCTCAGCCTCCCGGGTAGCTGGGACTACAGGTGCCCACCACCACGCCTGGCTAATTTTTTTTGTATTTCTAGTAGAGACGGGATTTCACCGTGTTAGCCAGGGTGGTCTCGATCGCCTGACCTCGTGATCTACCTGCTTCGGCCTCACAAAGTGCTGGGATTACAGGTGTGAGCCACCGCGCCTAGCCCCTGCTCACCCTCGACAGAGTGAACAAGCACTCTTCCCCCCTCCCCAAAACACTGAATCCCAGCATTCATAACGTGCAAGCCTTTCACAGAAAAGCGTTACAATCTTCTAATTAAATTAGGTGCTTGTGGGAAACAGCACAATTAAAACCAGAAAATAATTTAGGAAGATTAAACCCATTAGGGTAGGACTTTTCTTCTTCAGTGGAGAGGAAATACAATTAGGTGAACTAACTTATTAAAAACACCTACACAGATATCTAAACACCTCCCAAATGCACTGAAATGCTTTGCTCCCTGTGAGGCAGAAAGACTCCACTTCCTTTTCTCCCAAATCAAATTAGAAAGCCCAACTCAATGATTCCCCAGGAGAAATATTTACACCTCAAAATAGATTGAAGGAAATTTAATCTGAAGCTGCCCAGAAATTACCATAGAACTAAGTTATTTCCGTCATTTTAGGGTGGTAAGCTCATGATTTCATGATAAGAGCTCCCATTCTATCACCTAAATTTATATAAACCTTAAAGAATAAACAAAGGGGTAGAGATCTACTTTTCAGGATATGGACAGAAAAGTTCTTGTGGTCTTAAGTAATTACAATATAAAGATGGGTATAGATATGACCTGACACATTATACAATAGATAATTTAGGTATAATATAGACTTAATGGGCAGGGCACAGTGGCTCATGCCTGTAATCCCAGCATTTAGGGAGGCCAAGGCAGGTGGATTGATTACTTAAGGTAAGGAGTTTGAGACCAGCCTTGCCAACATGGTGAAACCCCGTCTCTACTAAAAATACAAAAATTCGTCAGGCACGGTGGTGCATACCCATAGTCCCAGCTACTCAGGAGGCTGAGGCAGGAGAATCGCTTGAATCTGGGAGGCAGAGTTTGCAGTGAGCTGAGATCGCGCCATTGCCTTCCACCTGGGTGACAGAGCAAGACTCTGTCTCATAAACAAACAAAAAAAGATCAAAAACAAACAAACAACCAAAAAATCCTTAATGAACATGTATGTTTAACGATATATATATTGGATCATGGGGACGGTTTCCTCCATGCTGTTCTTGTGATAGTAAGTGAGTTCTCATGAGATCTGATGGTTTTAAAAGTGGTATTTTCTCCTTCGCTCTCTCTCTCTCTCTCTCCTGCCACCATGTAAAACATGCCTGCTTCCCCTTTGCCTTCCACCATAATTGTAAGTTTCCTGAGGCCTTCCCAGCCTTGTGGAACTGTGAGTCAATCAGACCTCTTTTCTTTCTAAATTACCCAGTCTCAGACAATCCTTTATACCAGTGTGAGACTGGACTAATACACACACCAGTGTCATATGTCCAGTACGTGGCTAGGCCTGCATAGAAACCCCTCATTCCTGAACCACATGATAAGAGCTTACATCATTTCTTTGGTAGGTGGGAAAGGTGGTCTCTAGAGCAAGGAAGCAGCACTAGTACCCCAGTTCATGACCGTATTTCATAAAGCAGTGTCATGTACTCCTGTCATCACTGTTAGATAATAAAGGTACGCAGTCCTTGCTTTGGTCCTATGTGCGGAAATTTTAGTTGGAAGCTGAACCAGACTTAGAAACGCATAAGACAAGTCAACAATGCCTAGAAAGATGCTTTAGTAGTGTACATCTCTCTCAGTTCATTCTCACATTGCTATAAAGAGATACCGGAGACTGGGTAATTTATAGAGAAAAAAGGTTTCATTGGCTCACAGTTCCACAGGCTGCACAGGAAGCATGGCAGCATCTGCTCCACTCCGGGGGAGGCCTCAGGAAACTTTCAATCACAGCGGAAGGCAAAAGGGAAGCAAGCACATTGTACATGGCAGGGACATGTGGAGGAGGGGGGTGGTGCTAAACACTTTTAAACAACCAAATCTCGTGAGAACTCACTCACTATACAGTGCCAAAGAGGGAAGGTGCTAAACCATTCATGAGGACTCCATCCCCATGACCCATTCGCGTCCCACCAGGTCCCACCTCCAACACTGGGGATTACAATTCAACATGAGATTTGGGTGGGGACACAGACCCAAACCATATCAACATCATAGGATGAGAAGAAGCAGCCAGGCATTTTTTGAACTACTCTTGATAAATTCTTTACAGATAAATAAAACACTTTAATGTTTGGAATGTTTAAATCACAGTGTATGAAACGAATATTAGTTACTTCATTTCTTTTTATTTCCCTATACTGTACATTTATAACTGACGCTAAGACAACCTTGAATGTTTTGACAAAATGGTTTAAAGGTCACAGAACACTCACAAATTTCCTGTTAATTATTAAAACTGTTTTGCCCAGTTTCAGCTTGCACCATCACTTTTATGGCCCTGCTGTAAGGTGCAAATGCTATATTTGTTAAGTATCTATACATGTGGAGTGTGTTCATTTCCTACAAGGCTGATCACAACGCTAGACAAAAGTGTGCCCCTCCCCTGCTCCTCAGACCCTGGTGGGTTCTGCTTCTCCATGCATTCTGGGCTGGCTTCCATCTCCAGAAGTGATTCTTCTCCTATGCTCCTTTCCTTACACTCCCTAGTAATGGCTTAGCTACACAGCCTTCCCACCTCTCAGTCTCGTTCCTGCCTCCACTTCCTCCTGAAGCTCCTGAAACAAACCCAGGCTGTTCTTTTTTTTTTTTTTGAGATGGAGTCTTACTCTGTTGCCCAGGCTGGATTGCAGTGGTGTGATCTCAGCTTGCTGCAACCTCTGCCTCCCAGGTTCAAGCAATCCTCCCACCTCAGCCTCCCGAGTAACTGGAGTTACAGCCACATGCCACCATGCCTGGCTAATTTTTGTATTTTTAGTAGAGATGAGGTTTCACCATGTTGGCTAGGCTGGTCTCGAATTCTTGACCTCAGATGATCCGCCCCCTTCAGCCTCCCAAAGCGCTGGGATTATAGGCGTGAGCCACATGCCTGGCTCCATGCTGTTCTTAACACCCTTCTATTCCACGACAATAAGAGCTAATGTGTCGAGTGCATGCTTGCTTGTAAGTCATTTTAGCCTCACCCTCGCAAACTCTGACAAGGAGGGTGATACTAGTATCACTCCCATTTGGCAGAAGAAACTGAGGCACAGAGAAAGTAGGTCACTTGTTCAGGCCACCAGAAAGTGTCAAGGCAGGCTTCAGACCCAGGTGGCCTGGCTTCTGAACCTGTGGGCTGGACCGGCCCACCTGGCTGCCCTTCTGTGGTCCTTGCCTGTAGTCATTTTTGCTATTGGGCCCAGGGGCACAAGCTACTCATGAGACTTCCAAAAAATACTTAAAATTGGGGAAAGGAAAAATACAGATAGTCTCCAGAATATGAAAACTGCAAAAACAAAACCAATCCATTTAAGTGTGTAGACAATATAATATTTATGGCCTTTAAAAATAACTAAATTTGGTGTTTAAAAATTTCCATTCTATTATAAAAATAACACGACTTTGAAAGCATTCCCTAGTGTACAGATTAATTGGCTAGACATCAGAGCCAAACACAGGATAACTTACGTTTGTTTTTTGTTTGCTTTTTTGTTTTTTTGTGTGAGATGGAGTTTCTCTCTTGTCACCCAGGCTGGAGTGCAGTGGCGTGATCTCGGCTCACTGCAACCTCCGCCTCCCGGGTTCAAGGGATACTCCTGTCTCAGCCTCCTGAGTTGCTGGGATTACAGGCACACACCACCACACCTGGCTAATTTTTTGTATTTTTAGTAGAGACAAGGTTTCACCATATTGGTTCTCGCTGGCCTTGAACTCCTGACCTCAGGTGATCCACCCGTCTTGGCCTTCCAAAGTGTTGAGATTATAGGTGTGAGGCACCATGTCCAGCCTACTTATGTTTTTAAATAAATTTATAAAATCATTTCAAATTATTTTATGCCCAAATACATATGCATGTGATGTGAAATGTGGTTGCCTTTTCAAATGTGTGACTTGACATAGGCAGGGGTCTCAGCTTTAAGAAAAAGGAGAACTGAAGGCCTCAACATGGCCTTATCTTTCCCTGGGCCCATAGCTCCTGTGTAGATGGTCCCAGACCAGTTACAACTGGATCCGCATGTCCAGCTCCTGCCGGGGACCACCCCAGCTGTGCCTCCCCAGACAGCAGGGACAGGCTCGGGCACCTTGTCCAAGGCAGAAAGACATCAGAGGTAAGGGTGCCTGGATTCAAACTGTCATTCTCCTGCCAAGGAAAAAGATGACCTTGGGGGCTTACTTAAGCTTGCTGATCTCAAACATGCCTGCTTCAAGGGGCTGTTTGTGAAGATTGCCTACCTGAAAGGAAGAAGCTGGGGCAAAATTAATCCAAGTAGATAATTTATTTGGGCCAAGCTTGAGGATTGCAACCCGAGAGCATAGATTCAAGTTGTCCTGAATCTACACTCCAAAGAATGCAGGTAGACATGGATTTTTAAAAACAAGAGAAGAGGCAGGGAATTGGCTGATACAAAATTGTTTGCCAGGAATTCTCTTGGTGTACACAAATAACATTGAAGAGCAATTGGTTATACATGGTTAAGCTATAGTTTGTGGTTTACAGCGTCCCCTGTGGCATTATTAGGTTAATCTACAGCTATCTGTGGCAATAGCAATAGTTTAAAGAGATGAACACACAGCTCAAAGTGGGAAAGTGGAGCATGGTTGCTGTCTCATTTTAATGCCTCTGTGGGCCTGATAATTTGAAAGGGCTCACGTTCCTCATATGAAAGTTCTTTTCTTTCCTCTGGATTGAGTTCACACACAGCACATGGAGTATGACCTGTACATTCATTCACTCAAAACAAAAAACAAAACAAAAAAATAGCTCCAGGCAGTGGCTCATGCCTGTCATCCCGTACTTTGGGAGGCCAAGGCAGGAGGATCTCTTCAGGCCAGGAGTTGGAGACCAGCCTGGACAATATAGCAAGATCTCATCTCTATTTAAAAAAAGTTTTTTTTAAATTAGCCAGGCGTGGTAGTGTGTGCCTGTGGTCCCAGCTACTTGGGATGCTGAGGTAGGAGGATCAATTGAGTCCAAGAATTTGAGGCTGCGGTGAGCTGAGATTGTACCACTGCACTCCAGCCTGGATGACTGAGCAAGATCCTGTCACAAAAAACAAACAAACAAACAAACAAACAAAAAACTATGCAGCAGCAACTATGTGCTTGGCCCTGTTCTGTACCCTGGGATACAGCTGCAAACAAAGGTCCTGCTCTTATGGAGCTCACATCTTGTGAGGGAGAAACAGGAGATGGAGATGTAGCGTGCTCAGGGTAATGAGTGCTGAGGGAAGAAGTGGGCTGGAGAAACGGATTGGGACCCAGGAAGGCATCACTGACGCAGGTTATATGAGTGCCATAGTTTGGATTTGTGTCCCTGCCCAAATCTCATGTCGAACTGGAGGAGGGGCCTGGTGGGAGGTGAACGGATCATGGGGGCGGATTTCCTCCTGGCTGTTCTCGTGATAGTGAGTGAGTTCTCGTGAGATCTGATGCTTTAAGACTGAGTTGCGCTTCCCGGTCAGGTGTGGTGGCTCACACCTGTAATCCCAGCACTTTGGGAGGCCGAGGCAGGTGGATCACGATGTCAGGAGGTGAAGACCATCCTGGCCAACATGGTGAAACCCCGTCTCTACTAAAAATACAAACATAGCTGGGTGTGGTGGCGTGCACTTGTAATCCCAGCTACTCAGGAGGCTGAAGCAGGAGAATCGCCTGAACCGGGGAGGCGGAGATTGCAGTGAGCTGAGATCGCGCCACTGCGCTCCAGCCTCGCAACAGAGAGACTCTGTCAAAAAAAAAAAAAAAAAAAAGTGCATGTGGCGCTTCTCTCCTTGCTCCCTCTCTCTCGTGCCACCGTGTGAAGAAGGCCCTTGCTTCCCCTTCTCCTTCCGCCATGATTGTAAGTTTCCTGACGCCTCCCAGTCATGCTTCCTGTACAGCCTGCAGAACTGCGAGTCAATGAAATCCCTTTTCTCCACAAATTACCCAGTCTCAGGTAGTTCCTTACAGCAGCGTGGGAACAGACTCAAGCGCTGAAGCAAGCAAGGCAGTTAGCAAGGAGCAGGCTGGGAAGAGCATTCCAGGCAGAGGGAACAGCCGGGGCCAGGGCCTTGAGACAGACGTGAGCCAGGATATCTGAGGAACAGTAGAGAAGCCAGTGTGGCTGGAGCTAAATGAGGAGCAATGTGTGAGTTCCCTGGGGCGGCCAAAACAAACACCACAGACGGGGGCCTTCAACCACAGACACTGATTTCCTCACAGCTCTGGAGGCGAAAAGTCCAAGAAAACTGCACGGAGTATCTATGAGGCCCTGATGGAGACCTGACCTGGTCCACACCCATGGCTTGGCAAGCTAGATGGGGTGAATTTTCACCTGCCACAGCCGCAAGTCAAAGCCACCAGCTTCTCTCTTCTCCTTCCCATTGCTCCTGACAGCCAGGGTTAATATTTTTCCTCATGTGAACAGGGAGGCACCCACCTGAGAATCCCCTCAGCCCACATAAGCTCTGCAGAGAGGGCTGTGTTGCTCCGGTTCCCACCTGGACATGAGCACTTTGAAGGGCAGCTTCCCTCCCAGGGTCTGGCTGAGCTCAGGGTAGGCGTCAGTCTGCATGGATTGGATGGAGGAAGGCTGTGTGTGGCAGGAGATGACGCTGCCCTTGGGCTGTGTGGTTTCTCTCTGTTCCGAGCCCAGTTCCTCCACCTTAGCAGAATAGCACCTCTCCATCTGGTTCTCATCTTTGAGAACGTTTCTTGGGATGAAAGCCACGATGTTGGACATGAACAACCTGGTTGCCAAGTTGTTTGCATTTTTGCCTCCTCTCCTCTCTGAAGGGAAAAGCTGTCCTTGTTTGGGGCCACTTCAGACCCCAGTGAGCAAAAGGAGTGATGTTTAGGGGAAGGCAGGGAGAGCAGAAACTTGCATATTCCACACTTTCTGTGGCTGGGCACTAGGATGGGCCTTTCTCATGTCTGATGGGATGGGAGAAGAGAGAGGTCTCCATCCAGCACCAGTTACATCACACACATAAGCGACCTGGGGTATTAGTGGCTAGGAGTGCAGGTTCCAGATACAGACTCTGTCTCGATACCTCTCAGATATAGTCTCTGCAGGATCCTGTTCCTCCCCTACCACTCATGAAGCCACTTTTCCCCCCAGGAGCCTTGGTGGCCTCCTGTCTAAAGTGGGGATGGCACACAAATCTGTGTCCTTGTGACAGTCCCATGAGAGAAGCAGATAGACCCTGTGTACACACGGGCCTGCAGGGAGAACCGCTCTACATGTGGCGACACCCCTTCCTCCCAGAATGGTCTCCTCTGCATTCCTGCTGTCACCGCAGTGTCCCACCTGATTCCCCAGGACACAGCTGACTGGAGATCAGCCCTGGACTAGCACCCACCCCCCGCCAGGGGTGGGTACGCTTTCTCGGAGGCCCCCATGGGGAGACAAAATGGAAAACCACACCCGACACTCAACCTGCAGTGGGCCACTCATTCCCAAGGCAATTCTGCTGTTTATATCTCCGGGAGAAATGCATTTCCTTTGTTTTCGAAAAAGCAGATGGCCAGGTGTCATTGGCAGAGGGGCTGCAGCGAGGGCAGTGAGGGAGAGGAGAGGAAATGAATGGACAGTGCAGAGGGCAGGCCAGGTGGCCCACAACCAGGCAGACAGCTCACGTCGCCTCTTCTGGAAACAGGGACTGCATGACCAATCTGTGCTTGTGCCTCTCTGGCACACAATGGACAATTTTGGAAAACTTCAAAAGAAAGAGCCAAGTTGATTTTGCTAAAAATGTGAAGTTTCTCTCTCTCTCTATCTATCTCTTTAATGCAATGCATAGTTTATCATTTTCTTGTCTTTAGTATTAATTAAAGACTGGACTAAATTTGTTTAAACAAGCTCTAAAATATTAAAATAAGAAGAAGGCAAAGTACATAGCGTTTCCAAGTCCAGGGAACATTCTGTTCCCTGGGCTTCAGTTTATAACTGAATGTGCTTTATGTTTAGAAAACAAACTATAGCTTGTAAAATGAATGTGGAAATAATCTAAAGTATGAGGCCTCCATTATTTATTATGTAATTGGAGAAAATTCTGGCTGGGAGAAATCTTTAGCAGAAAGCCAAGATGATCCCTACTCAATCATTCTTAAAGAAAATTAACATGTATCTATTTCTTTGATAATATTTCACTGGCAGGCAGTTCCTCTTCTAGGCTGCTATGAGCAAATTGCCAAGTTGGGTGTCACCCGTATAATCATTATCATGGGAAACCGTCAGAGTTCCTTGGGCAAGAGAATCAAACATTTCAAATGTTGACATTTTGTTAAGTAGGTTTTTTATAAAGTCTTACATTTAGAACTTTTGTTCTAAATTTAGAACTTTTCAGAACATGTTGTCTCCAAAATCAGTAATCATTCAATGACGCCCAAGACCATGTTTTTGAGAACCTTCTATACTCTAAAGCATTTTGATAATATTATTCCATAAGCTGCCCCTTTTTTATTAAATGCGTATCACAATCTTTTCAAACTATGAATATGGTACTGGTTCATTCAAGAGAAAGAAGCTCTGCCCAGTGCAGTGGCTCACACTATAATCCAATCACTTTTAGAGGCAGGAGGATCACTTGAGGCCAAGAATCGGAGACCAACCTAGGGGGCAACAAAGTAAGACACTATCTCTACAAAAATATTTAAAAGTTAGCCAGGGGTGGTGGCACATACCTGTGGTCCTGCCTACTCAGGAGGCTGAGGCGGGAGGATCCCTTGATCCCAGGAGTTCAAGGCTGCAGTGAGCTACACTCCATCCTGGGTGACAGAGTGAGATGCTGTCTCTTAAAAAAAAAAAAAAAAAAAAAAAAGTCATTGGTGATGACTTTCTTTATTGCCTTTCATTAACAAAGTAATTTCCCCATAGATGCCTCCCTCCCGCCATCTAGGACTTGTGGAGGTCGAAAATCTCATGAATGAATGTTGACTTTTATAAAATGTTCTTCCTGCACCACTTGTGCCTTGAGAAGCTCTGTGGAGTGTGGGGTCATTCTCAACTTTCTTGAGGAGGGGATGTCTCCAACACCCCCAACTCCACTGTAGGCACCCTCTTCCCTTAAGCTGCTTTAATTTTTTTTCACTTAATATTCACTCAACTATATTCTTAACAAGAAAATAAATTCCAAGAGGACAGGGACTTTTCTGCCTTGCTCACTTCTGTATCCAAGCTTTTAGAAAAGCACCTGGCACATGGTAGGTGCTCAATAAATATTTGTGGTGATACTTATTAAGAAATGGAGTGACAAAAGGCACTGTGAATTCATTAACATTAAAAATATTTTGTCTTATTGCATGCAATTAATGCATGCATATAAAAGTTGTGGCACGTAAGTGTATGCGTTATTATTTAATCCCTGTTATAGGTTTCTGAACCCCTGGGAGTAACTCCAAGGATCAGAGATTGAGAACTACCTATATCAGGGGGAACAAGTACTAAATTGAAGTGCTGTAGACTTGATTCTATTACAGGCTGAGCATCTTTTATTTGAAATGGTTGGGGCCAGAAGTGTTTTGGATTTCAGATTATTTTGGATTTTGGAATATTTGAATTATACTTACCAATTGAGCATCCCAAATCCAAACATCTGAAATCTAAATGTTCCAATGAACCTATCATTAAAGCATCTTGTCAGTACTCAGAAAATTTCAGATTTTGAAACATTTTGGATTTTTGGATTTGGGATGCTTAACCTGTACCTGCTAGGTAACTCTGAACAACACCACTTAATTTTCCCGAGTCTTGGTTTAATTGTGTGGCAGATGGGAGTAATAATAGCTGATTTACCTACTCAACATAGCTGAAAATAGAATGATATGTATATATGCAAATACATTTTGTAAACTACAAAGAACCATACACATATAGATTATTTTTGCTACTATAATAAAACATAGGTCTTGGGTCCGTAATCTCAGCAAAGCAGAGGACTGCTGCCTGCAGCTTTAGTCAATTTGATCACCATAGTCTGTCATCACCATCATTATAATAGAAACACTTACTCTCCCTGGGGTCTGTTGACCATCCCATGTGCAAAAAAACCCTATACAAATTTGCCCTGAATGTAGACTCCCCATTGGCCACAGTGGTAGTTTATTAGCTTCATGCTGTGTGGAGTCAATGACTCATAGAAGGCACATTTTTCACCTCTTAGCCTTGGCAGCAACGACCAGTTGCTCAAAATCTGCTAACAGGCTCCCTCAGCTATTTCCTGTTGTGTTGCAGTAACACCGCTTTTTCTTTAGGCCACATTAAATTTTAAAACACATTAGAAACATTTCATCTCTGGCCTTCCTCTTCTAGTCATTGCAAAAAAAAAAAAAAAAAAGTGCTGTAGCAAACATGAGGATTATGATGATTGGTTAGTTTCCCTCCATTTTAACCAATGAAATGTGTTCCTTATCACTATGGTTACATAACAACTAGCTCCCACAGGTGGAATCCAGCCTCACCAAAGCACCTGGGATAGTTCGTCTATTCCTGCTCACTGATTATATCTAAATCACCAATAATGACCCAAATAACTTCGTATTTTTAAAAGTTATAGAGGTTATGTTATTTTTAGCCACTTCTATTGTGAAATATACTTCACATACAGAAAACTGTGCAAATCAGAAATGTCTAGCTCAATGAATAGCACATAGATTTCCTTGCTCTTCTTCAGCTATACCCACCTAAGCATGACCCCTCAATACTATAGTTTACTTCTGTCTGGTTTTTTTTTTTTTTTTTTTTTTTTTGAGACGGAGTCTCGCTCTGTCACCCAGGCTGGAGTGCAGTGGCGCGATCTCGGCTCATTGCAAGCTTCCGCCTCCCGGGTTCACGTGATTCTCCTGCCTCAGCCTCCCCAGTAGCTGGGACTACAGGCGCCTGCCACCACTCCCGGCTAATTTTTTTTCTGTATTTTTTAGTAGAGACAGGGTTTCACTGTGTTAGCCAGGATGGTCTCGATCTCCTGACCTCGTGATCCACCCGCCTCGGCCTCCCAAAGTGTAGAGATTACAGGCGTGAGCCACCGCGCCCAGCCCCTGTCTGTTTTTTAAAGTATATTAATGGGATTCTGTGATATGTTTTCTCCGGTATCTGGCTTCTTTTGCACGTCATTCTGTTTATGAGGCTCATTCATGTTCATGTAACTGTGGTCCAATTTCTTCACTGCAGTGAAGCTGTTTATTATATTTAAAAAACCATTTTCATGAATCCATTTCATTGTTGATGGACAGTTGGGTTGTTTCCAGTCTAAAGCTGCTATACACACTGCTGCTGTGAAGATCGCTGTACAAGTCTCGTGCTAAAAATAGGCATGCTTTTCTGCTGAGTATCTACCTAGGAGTGGAATTACTATGAAAGAAGGAATGCACATCTTCACTTTAATAGATAATACCAAACCTCTTCCTTTAGTGACTAGAACCAAATGTATGATATGAGAGAATTTCCATCACTCTCCATTGTCATCAGCCCCTGGCATGGACATTCCCTTTAATCTTAGCCACCTTGGTGAGTGTATTTGGAATCTCAATGTTTTTAATTTGCACTTTTCTGATTACTTATGAGTCTGGGCCTCTTTCCCTATATTTATTGACCATTTGAATATTGTTCTTTGTCAGGTATCTTCAAGTGTCATCCATTTCTCTCTTTTATTTTATTTATTTATGAACTGGGGTCTCACTCTGTTGTCCAGGCTGGACTGCAGTGGAGCTCACTGCAACCTTAAACTCCAAGTGATCTTCCCTCCTCAGCCTACAGGCATGAGCCTCCATGCCTGACTATTTGTAAAATTATTATTTTTTGTAAAGATGGAGGTCTTGCCATATTGCCCAGGCTTGTCTTAAACTCCCAGCTTCAAGCAGTCCTCTCACCTTGGCCTCTCAAAGTGCTGGGACTACAGACCATTTTTCTTTTTAAAATATTATTTGGGTAGATTTATTTATTTATTTATTTATTTATTTATTTATTTATGAGATAGAGTCTTGCTCTGTCGCCCAGGCTGGAGTGCAGTGGCATGATCTTGGCTCACTGCAAGCTCCACCTCCCAGGTTCATGCCATTCTCCTGCCTCAGCCTCCCACATAGCTGGGACTACAGGCGCCCGCCACCACGCCCGGCTAATTTTTTTTGTATTTTTAGTAGAGACGGGGTTTCACCATATTAGCCAGGATGGTCTCGATCTCCTGACCTCGTGATCTGCCCACCTTGGCCTCCCAAAGTGCTGGGATTACGGGCATAAGCCACCATGCCCAGCTGGGTAGATTTATTTTTCTAGGAATTTGTCCATGATTGTCTTGATTTTTAAATGTTTTGTTAAAAAGTTTGCTATAATATTCTCTTACCATAGAAATTGAAGTGTTATCTTCTCTTTAATTCCTGGTATCAATTGTGTTGTCTTTCTTTTTTCCTTGTTCTTTTTTCTCCCTTAATTTATCTTGTCAGGGATTTATCAATTTTATGAGCTTTTTAAAAGGAATATCTTTTGGCTTTGTGAATTCTCTCTATTAAGTGCTTGTTATACAGACATATTACACACCCATCAATTTCTGCTATTTATTTTATTTTATTTTATTTTTTGAGATGGAGTCTTGTTCTGTCACCCAGGCTAGAGTGCCATAGTGCTATCTCAGCTCATAGCACCCTCCGCCTCCTGGGTTCAAATGATTCTCCTGCCTCAGCCTCCCAAATACCTGAGATTACAGGTGTGTGCCACCATGCCCAGCTTATTTTTGTATTTTTAATAAAGACAGGGTTTCACTATGTTAGCCAGGCTGGTCTAGAACTCCTGACCTCAAGTGATCCTCCTGCCTTGGCCTCTCAAAGTGCTGGGATTACAGGTGTGAGCCACCGTGCCCAGCAATTTCTGCTTTTGTTATTAACACTTCCATTCCCCTCTTGGCAAGCCCTGGGTTCTATATTTTTGGCCCCATGAGGCTCATCCTCTCAATCTTTTGTGTGTGTGTGTGAGATGGAGTCTCGCTCTGTCGCCCAGGCTGGAGTGTAGTGGCGCAGTCTCAGCTTACTGTAACCTCCACCTCCTGGGTTCAGGTGATTCTCCTGCCTCAGTCTCCCAAGTAGCTGGAAGTACAGGCACACGCCACCACGCCCAGCTAACTTTTTGTATTTTTTTAGTAGAGACTGGGTTTTGTCATGTTGGCCAGTCTGGTCTTGAACTCCTGACCTCAGGTGATCCACCTGGCTTGGCCTCCCAAAGTGCTAGGATTACAGGCCTGAGCCACCATGCCCAGCCTCATCTTCTCAATCTTTTAGATCCCCTGCAGACATCAGAAGAGGAGAGGAGAGGAGAGGAGAGAAGAGGACCGGACCTAAAACCCAGGCTCACAATCTCAGGCTTTCTTCCTCTTCTGCATCTTCACTATTTTTTGTCAGCTTTTTTATGCTTTCAGGTAGGTTTTTTAAACCTATTTTCATCAGATTTTCTGGCTTTCCTGGATTACCTTATCCACTGTTACAACATAGAATTCCTCCCTCCCACTCCACCACAGGTACATATGTGCACGTGTGTGTGCATGTGTGTGTGTGTATGCTGTAGTGGCAAAATAATGTGTTGATTATAGAATCCATGTTCTGAAATAAGCATGACATACGTTTTCTTGCTCATTAACTTGAGGATCAGCGTGAACAATAATTGTAAAACTGCATTGTTGGATTGAGATAGACCCTTCCAGGTCACTTTACAAGGAACTCACAGGATTCTTCACGAGTGCGTTTATAGGCATGGTCTGCTATTGGCCTAAATGAGATTCTGCTTCTTCCAGGATACAGAGCTCTTTTTTCCATCTTCTTTGGCTTGGTTTTCCCCATGTTATTCTGGCCCCTTGCTGATCTGCACTGATGTGGCTTGCTTTCCTATTTCAGGACCCTTGACCAATTGCAAATCATTTTTGGACTCTGCTAATGAATTGCTCACCATTCACTTCCATGACTGATTGATTTTCATGAAATAAGAGAAACGGCTTGTCTTTAAAGCCAGGAACCCTGAGCCTAGTTCCTTTGACACGCTGTAGTGACAGGAAAACAGGTAGCCAAACCCACCCTTTGGGCTAAAAAAAGCCATTTCTAAAATGAAATCCAAACTGAAAACGGACTTCCCCAAGTGGCCAGAAACATGAGCACTATGCCACATCCCTCTGTAACTCTCCCTTCCTTCCCCATCTGAAGCTTCAATAATTGAGCCTGCTGAAATGAACTGATAATAGATTATAAAGAGAAAAGCCTTAAAACTAACGGCAAAAACAGCAATTACTTTTGCACTGACCTCATATTAACATGCAGGGGCACAAGAGTCACACAAAATATGAAACTCAAAGAAGGGCCAAATGGTTGAAGTTTAAATACCCTCTTCACAGGGGAAAGGTAAGTAGGGGTGTAGGCAATTTTTGAGGAAGAGTAAGTGATTTTTAAGGCCCAAAGAACAGAAAATGTCCTGAGACAAACCTTCTGGGCTCTGGGTGAGGTGCCAACAATTTACGGGAAAGTGAGAGGCCAAACTACAATGTGAACACAGGTTGCCTTATTATGCAGATAAAGTCTCTCAGGTACCAGCCCTCAATAGAATAGAGGAAAATTCTCTCTGGGCAAACATGGTGAGGAAATTTTTTTCCTTTGGTGATGAATATTCCCTGGTAATGAGATTTTAGACAGGGGATTGAAGGAAACATCTCTTCCCCATCTTGCTGCACTCAATTTCTTGTGATCTGGTCTTCTTTAACCACTTTACTCTGCTTTTATAGACATTACACTGTTTCTCTGCGGCTGGGATGACCATTAGGTACATCCTCATGGTCTATTTTTCAATTATGTGATAACATTCTATCTTCCTAAATGTTATGGCAAGTTTATGAATAAATTTAAGAAGCACAAGTTTCCAGAGTGCCTACCAACTAATGGCAGATTCTACAAGTCACAGAAATCATCAGTCTCATCTTTAACCGTATCCTAAGCATGTTTTTCTTCAGTGGTGGAAGTTCTCAGGAGATTTCACAAGTTTCCATCCCTCCATTATTCCTTTAAACCCATTGTGCACACCTACATGGGCAGTAGATACCTTGCCCTGCCACAGCCCAAACAGGAATTGCTTTAAAGTGTTGATACATTGTATGTGTTTTTGTGTGTGCATGTATATATGAAATGAAACAATTCTTGAAGTCCAAACGAAGAGAAATATCACCCATAATTCCACCATCATAAAACAACCAACATTAATACTTTGATTTTTCTCTTTTCAATATTTTTTTTCTACCATGTCTTTGCCATGGTAGAACTAGTCTTTAAGGAGAAAGACTAGTTTTTCCTTAAATTTCCATTTCCTTGGAAAGATTGTTGCTGGGACTATTTCTTATTAACTAGTTGCATTTCCTGTTTTGGTTTTTTTTGTTGTTGTTGTTTAGGATTTTTGGTGTTTCCTTTTATTATTTTTTGAGACGAGGTCTTGCTCTGTTACCTAGACTAGAGTGCAATAGCATGATCACAGCTCACTGCAGCCTCAACCTCCCAGGCTCAAGTGATCCTCTCACATTAGCCTCCCAAGTAGCTGAGACCACAGGGTAAAGTAAAGGGTAAAGACTGACCAGGAAAGGGGATGGGAGTGGGGAGAAAAACCATATTAAACTGAATTATACCTTCCACCTTACCTTGTATTATGATCAAAAGAAATCCCTCTGCTGTCCTTTCCTCCTGACACTCTTCCCACAGGCATGCACCATCATGCCTGGCTAATTTTGTAAGTTTTTTGTGGAAACAGGGGTCCCACTATGTTGCCCAGGCTGGTATCGAACTCCTGTGCTCAAGTGAAGTGTTTTCAAAATGACATATTTCTATATCTTACAATTTTCCTGAGTTTTGGTGTTAATTAAATGTACAATTAAATCTTTTGGTTTTTAAAAATATAGAGAGCATTTTCCACTGTTTAATTCTATACTGTTTTTTAAAAAGAAAACCTGAAGAGTGCAAGCCTGTAGAGTAGGAAAAGGGGAGGAATGATATTTATCTTACTCCTCCTTCCAGATGCAGTTTCGTACATCTTAACACTAAATGCTCATTCTACTGAATTCTCACTTTAAGAATGTTCTATTATATTTTAAACTCTTTATAGGCATATTGATTTTGTGCTGAAAGAGATTAAACAGCCCTCATGAGTTTTAAGCAAATTCTCTTAGTCAGTAAATTCATTTCCTCTTTCATTCATGTCCCAATGCCCAGTCAACATTTTTTTGTGTGCCTGTATTACTTAACCAACAAAGATTTTGGAAACAATCTTTGGATAATACAATATTTGATTTCTCATAATGTAACCTAAAGATCCACGTGATTTTGTTTTTTTGTCAGCCCGTGCCACCCCTTGGTTTGGAGGAAAGAGACCCCCCCAGTCCCCAGCCTTTTGAGGGGTGGGACTCCTGGAATTTTCATCCCGTGCCTTCATGGGGATTTCTCCTGTATTTAGTATTTGTTCACCCGACACAGACTCGCAGTGCCTAATGCATTCCAGGCACCGTGCTGAGTGCCAGGAATAAAGAAACATCTGTACGTGGTACAGTCTGGATGGGGCAAGAAACCACCAACATGATAAGCAAATGAATGTATAATGTAACAAAACGTGGGTTGTGCCCTGAAGAAAAATAAAGGGTAAAGACTGACCAGGAAAGGGGATGGGAGTTGGGAGAAAAACTGTATTAAACTGAATTATACCTTCCACCTTACCTTGTATTATGATCAAAAGAAATCCCTCTGCTGTCCTTTCCTCCTGACACTTCCCACACACACACATGCACACACACACACACGCACAACTGTAAACCCCTGACAACAGTGGTGACATCTATTTCACCTTTGTACACCCCCAAAGCTGAACACAGCTATGCATGACTGACACAATTTTGTTAAACCAAAGAAAATCTTTTCATGATGTCTCCATTAATTTCATGTGGCCAATCAGCCATTCCTGGAAGTTTCTTGAATTCTCTGGAGATCCCTTCTGCCTTTAGGCATCTTCTGTCTACTCAGCGAGTAGTTCCTGGGGCTTTCCTAATGGCAGTTCTGCTTATCCGATATCTGCTGGATGTCATTCAGAAAAATGACATTGGAGGCTGAGGCCTCAAAGTTTAGCTCCATATTCTTGGTCACATTTCAGATATTCACTTAAACACAGCCCTGTCTGCGATGCCAACAGACTTTAGCTCAATTTATTATCAGAGGGCGATCTGGCACGCCCACACAGCTCCACAAATGCCTCTGACTATCTAATAACTCAGCATTAAACACCACGTTCCCTGAGAGGCTGTGGAGGCCAGGCAGGGAGGGCCTCTCCCTTCTAAAAAAAGGAGCCTCTTCCAGGGCTCACAACTAAATGTCAAGTTTGGCAAAAGATAAAAATAGAAGTCTTTGTTTCACACTTGCAAAAAGGCTCAAACTTTCACGTGTGCTTCTGTTTATATTAAATAAAAAGCCCATTTTTCTTGGGATAAAGGCATCTTAAGAAAAGTTGTAGGGAGAAGAGACTAGGTCCTTTCTTAACCGGAATTCAGCTGATTAGACCCTGGCCAGACTTTTCAGTCAGACCCAGAAAGAGAAAACAGTGCCAATCCGAATGATTCAGCTCAATCTGTTCAAAACAACAAATCATGAAACAGCATCATGGACAGGCATGTTATGATAAAATTCTGCTAACATGGCTTTTGCTGCAAAGTGGGAAATGGTTCTAGGAACTTACAGTTTTAATAAGATAAACAATGCATCAAATGGAGGTCTGAGATGGAGATCTGGGCTTCGACCTGCAGAAATAAGAATTGAAGCCTGTTGGGTGCTTTGCTGCTGGTAGTGTGCTCTCACGTGCCTTTTCCAGCTGGCTGTCACCTGATTCTCAGACACCTCTGAGAGTTAGGTGGTGTTCTCATGTACATGTTAGAGATAAGGAAACCCAATCTCTGACAGCTGTCTATCCACCTGTTTGGAAGGGGCTGAACTGTGTTCCCCCCAAGCTCATCTGTTGAAGCTTTAACCCCCAGTACTTCAAAGAGTGTCTTTATTCAGAGATAGTCTTTCAAGAGATAATTAAGATGCAGTGAAGTCATTAGCGTGGGCCCTAATCCGATCTGACTGGTGTCCTAACAGGAAGAGGAGATTAGAACACAGACATGACCATGTAAGGACACAGGGAGAAGGCGGCCGTCTGTAAGCCAAGGAGGGAGGCTCAGAAGAAACGAACCCTGCTCACACCTGGATCCCAGACTTCTAGACTCCAGGACGGAGAAAATAAACGTTGTTGAAGCTGCCTACCCCATGGTACTTTATTATGGAAGCCCTAGCACACTAATACGTTAAGATTAGGTCTCTGAAGGCAGAATGGGGCTTTTGCTATTTTGATGAAAGTTCTTCGGATTCTGCAAAGCTGACCTCATATTCTGAGATGATTTTGGTAGAAGGCACACAGGCCACCTGCTCACTCCCTACTCCTCTCATTCCTCCGCACTTTCCCTCCTATTTTCATCCTCTTCCCTCTCCCTTTCTCCTTCTTTCACACCAGGGGGATATGTTTGCCAACCATCCGCAAAGTGCCTATTGTGTTTCACATAAACGCTTTTAAGTTATGTAACTCATGCTATTTATCTCATCATGATTTGACTCTTTTCATTTTGGATAGTTTTCAAGATCAATCCTTGTTGCAGGATGAATATTTAACCTGTTACTTTTTTTTTGGAGACAAGTTCTTGCTCTGTCGCTCAGGTGGGATTGCAGTGGCATGATCACAGCTCACTGCAGCCTCAAACTCCTGGGCTCAGGTGATCCTCCCACCTCAGCCTCACGAGTAGCTGGGACTACAGGCATGCACCACCTCACACAGCTAATTTTATTTATTTTTTTAATAGAGATGGGGTCTTGCTATGTTGCCCAGGCTGGTCTTGAACTCCTGGCCTCAAGGAATTCTCCCACCTCAGTCTCCCAAAGGACTGGGATTACAGGTGTGGGCCACCACGCCTGGCCTAACCTGCAACTTCTAATTGCTACCTCAACATTTCCGAAAATGCCTTTATTCTGCCTGTGCACTGGATTGATAGTTTCTATAGGTGTAGAAGCCCAGGCTGAAAACCACCTTCCTGCAGAAAGCCCCATCCTCTTGTCATTCCCAGAGCAGCTGCAGGGAAAGCTACAGCCATTCTGAGTCCTGAGTCTTCATGTGTTGCCTTTTTTTCTTCTCCCTGGAAGCTTGTAAAATCTTCTTCCTGTCCTCACTGTTCTGAAATTGCACAGCAACGAGGCTTCATGTAGGTCTATTTTTATCTCTTGTACTAGGTCCTTTAGACCTGCAAGCTGGTGTTATTCATTTCTGGAAAAGTTTCTTGAATTGTATTTTAAAGACTTACCAGCTTCTTTGTTCTCTCCTCCTGGAATTCATCTGGAAGCGCATTTCCTGGTCTGGGCCTTCAATTTCATACATTCTCTCCCTTTTCTTCTCTCTTTTCACTTTGCTCTATTTTCTAATAGAATTTTCCAGCCACGCCTTCTAATTCTTGTACTGGGTCTTTCATTTTGGCTATCATGTTACTTTCCCCAAGCTTGCCCAGTGCTTGTTATTTTCCTAATGTTGCTTTTTTATGGTCTCTCACTTTTTTTTTTTTTTCTTTTGAAACAGAGTCTTGCTCTGTCGCCCAGGCTGGAGTGCAGTGGTGCGATCTCGCTCACTGCAAGCTCCGCCTCCCAGGTTCACGCCATTCTCCTGCCTCAGCCTCCTGAGTAGCTGGGACTACAGGCGTCCGCCACCATGCCCGGCTAATTTTTTGTATTTTTAGTAGAGATGGGGTTTCACCATGTCAGCCAGGATGGTCTCGATCTCCTGTATGGTCTCTCATTCTTGATGCATAGAAGAAAACTCGTCTCATCTCTCTAAAGGTGTTAACAGTAGGTATAGTCTCGGTTTCCTCCAGGTTTCTTTTGACTTTTATTTTTACTGAGATACAATTCACATAACATGAAATTTGGCCTTCTTAAGGATATTCACACAGCTGTGCAACCACCACCATCATTTATCCCAGCCTATTTTTATCACCTTAATAAGAAGCTCCATACCTGTTAATATTCATTCCCCATCTCCACCTCTCCCCAGCCCCTGGGAAGCACTAATCAATTTTTCCATGTCTATAGATTTATCTGTTCTGGAAATTTCATATAAATGACATAATACAATTTCTGGTCTTTTTTTTTTTTTTTAAGATGGAATGTTGCTCTTGTTGCCAAGGCTGGAGTACAGTGGCATGGTCTCAGCTCACTGTAGCCTCCACCTCCTGGATTCAAGCCATTCTCCTGCCTCAGCCTCCTGAGTAGCTGGGATTACAGGCACCCACTACCATGCCCGCCTAAATTTTTGTACTTTTAGTAGAGATGGGGTTTCACCATGTAGGCCAGGCTGGTCTCAACCTCCTGGCCTCAGGTGATCCGCCCGCCTCGGCCTCCCAAAGTGCTGGGATTACAGGCATGAGCCACTGCGCCCAGCCGATTTCTGGTCTTTTGTGTTCGGCCTTTTTCACTTAGTACAGTGTTTTCGAGGTTCATCCATGTTGTAGCCTGTGTCAGTACTTCATTCCTTTTTAAGGCTGAATAATGGTCCATGGTATGAAGAGACCACATGTTGCTTATTCATGCATCTCTGGACAGACACCTGGGTTGTTTTCCACCTGTTGGCTGTTGTGGATCGTGCTGCTGTGAACACGGGTGCACAAACTCAATGCGGATTTGACTCGCACTTCCCTGGTAGTTAATGGTAACAATACCCAACATCTTTTCATGGGCTTATTAGCCCAAATTGTTTTTAAAACTTTTTCATGTGCTTTTACCTTTCACATTTGTTACCTCCAGCAGGTCCTTGGTGGTCCGCCAGTCCTTGGCTGCTTTGCTGTCCATTTTCTTTAAGTTGGCAAAAATGTTTTTTTTTCTTTTTTTAATTTTTTAAAATTATACTTTAAGTTCTGGGATACATGTGCAGAATGTGCAGGTTTGTTACATAGTTATACACATGCCGTGGTGGTTTGCTGCACCCATCAACCCATCACCTACATTAGGTATTTCTCCTAATGCTATCCCTCCTCTAGCCTAACACGCCCCAGTGTGTGATGTTCCCCTCCCTGTGTCCATGTGTTCTCATTGTTCAACTCCCACTTATGAATGAGAATATGCGGTGTTTGGTTTTCTGAAGCCATCATTCTCAGCAAATTAACACATTTTTTTTTTCTTTTTTTGAGACAGAGTCTCGCTGTGTTGCCCAGGCTGGAGTGCAGTAGCATAATTTCTGATCACCACAACCTCCACCTCCTGGGTTCAAGTGATTCTGGTGTCTCAGCCTCCCATGTATCTAGGACTACAGGCATGCGCCACCGCACCTGGCTAATCTTTATATTTTTAGTAGAGGGTGGGTTTTGCCATGTCGGCCAGCCTGGTCTCGAACTCCTGACCTCAAGTGATCCACCCACCTCGGGCTCCCAAAGTGCTGGGATTACCGGTGAGAGTCACCATGCCCAGCCTGTCTGTTCATTTTTAATCTGGGGAAACCCAAAAGCAGATTTAGGCATTTGCACAGGGGCACATCCACCAAGAGCTCTCCTGTAGCATGCTCTGCCTGAACCATTTATTAGGAGACTCCTGATGTAATTTTTTTTTCTGGACCAGAGAAGATCCTTCCAGTCTGCAGCCTGGAAGGTAAATGTCTAGTTGCCATCTTAGGGAGCTCAGGGGCTCTAAATTCTGCTGTGTGTCTGCTTCCTCAATGCCCTGTTTTCTGTATAGTCCTACCTGCCTGTGGTCCTCCATGCCAGTAATTGCAGTTACAGCTTCTCCAAAGAATAAATCCCCAAGTTCAGCCAGGGTAAATGAGGAGCGGGCATCCAGGGATCCAACTGCCTCCCAAACAACTTTTTTTTTTTGAGGTGGAGTCTCGCTCTATCGCCCAGGCTGGAGTGCAGTGGCGCGATCTTGGCTCACTGCAAGCTCTGCCTCCTGGGTTCACGCCATTCTCCTGCCTCAGCCTCCCCAGTAGCTGGGACTACAGGCGCCTGCCACCACGCCTGGCTAATTTTTTGTATTTTTTAGCAAAGACGGGGTTTCACCATGTTAGCTGGGATGGTCTCAATCTCCTGACCTCATGATCCACCCACCTCGGCCTCCCAAAGTGCTGGGATTACAGGCGTGAGCCACCGCACCCAGCCCCCAAACAACTTTCATCCTGTCCTCCTTCCTTAGGACTCCTCCACTCCCACTTCTGGAGGCACTGGGTCCTGAATATCAATGTTCTGCTGTGCAAATCAGGCAATTTCCGCACAGCTAGTGTAGGATTTGGCTTTCTTAAATTGGCCAAGGCCAGCTCCACTATCCACCTGTGCTCCAGCCTCTAAAATCCACACCCTGTTCTCTCTTCTCCTGGTTTCCCCATCTATCCTTGGGGATTTACAACTTAAAAAAAAAATCTCTTTATTGAAGATAGTCGAGTTCCCTCTTCACCACGTTTACCTAGGAGCCTTCCTAGTGAAATCTTTAATTTTCACATTGCGTTCCATGTTTTACAACAATTGTCTCATGAGATAATTTTCATGAGAACCTCTGGGGAAGATGCTATAGTCACCTCCCAGTGAAGAGGAAATTGAAACTCAGAAAGTTTCAGGGAGGCATCCACATCTGCACATGGCAATGTGGAGCTGGGACTTGAGCCCACATGTCTGACTGCAGAGCTGCACTAGCCCTGAACTAAACGGTGCAGTCCTTGCCAGTTACTTTGTGGCTAGGCCTTGCCACAGTGGCTCAATGAAACCAGCACTTCCTGGTGCAGGGAGAGGAGGACCTGCAATGTCCAGGGTACCATGCTGATGGGCAGTGGGAAGCTGTGCCCAGTGACAGCCCTGGTCATCAGAGATAAGAGGGGACAAATGGCAGTGCAGAATTGGAAAGATGTCTTGAGCCAGCACTGTGCCAAGGCACTTAAACAGGACATGGGTAAGGGTGGGGGCGTCCTCCTCCCCATGGGGGTCTGTTCGGCTCCAATGGGGGCAATAGAGAACTGCAGCTATTTGAGCATTGATGAGTACTGCTCTTGAAGATTCTGTGACTTCTGTTATGACAATTTTCAATCTCTATTCCATTGAAATGCCCTCCCTGCAACAATTCATAGCCAAATTGCTTCCAGAGATAATTGGTGGAGATCACAGGTTGCTAGATTGATAGTCTTTGTTAATGGATCCAGGAATTATGGAAGTTTCACCTTGGAAGGGACCTGGAGACCTTCTAGACCAACGTGTTTCTCTTGGGGAAACTCAGAGAGGCCAAAGGCCAGACTCAAGGTGCAAGGCTGGTAAGCAGCAGCTTTGGAAACATTTTTGTGGGGAGAGCAGGAAGACGTGGGGGAAAGATGGCTCAGGAGCATGTAGGGGGCATGGGGAAGGGGTCCACGAAATGCCAGCTCATGGGGCTGAGTAGGAAACCTTGTAAAGGACTCAGCTCCCTCCCAAACTCCATATCTAGGGCCAATCAGGAAGATGCAGCAATGGCCACCGTCAGAAAAGGAAACCTGCAGAGGACATCTGTTATCGATATTTTGAAGCCCTAACTTCTGGGACCTCAGAATGTGACCTTATTTGGAAATTGGAAATAGAATCCTTGCCAGTGAAATTACTTAAGTTGAAGTCATATGAGAAAGGGTGGGCCCTTCATCCAAGAAGATTGGTGTCTTTATAAGAAAAGAAGAAGAGACACAGACATAAAGGGTAGAGGACAGCCATGTATGTGATGATGAAGGCAGAGACTAGAGGGATGAGTCTGCAAGCCAAGGAATGCAACGATGGCTGGCAACACCAGACACTCAAAGAGATAAGAAAGGATCCTTCCCTACAGTCTTCAGAAAGAGCAAGGCCCTGCTAACATGTTGATCTTGGACTTCTGGCCTCCAGAACCATGAGGGGGTTCTGGTGGTTTATGGTGCTTTGTTGCACCACCTGGTTTATGGTGCTTTGTTGTAGCAGCCCTTGGAAAGGTAATTGAATGTTCTGTGAGGTGTCATGAGGGTGGGACCTGGAATTAGCTCTGCTGCTCTGCATGGCATCGCTTTTTTTGTCCTTAGTTTGATTCCCCTTATTAAAAGTAACTGGAGGCCGGGTGCAGTGGCTCACATCTGGAATCCCAGCACTTCAGGAGGCCGATGCAGGTGGATGGCTTGAGGCCAGGAGTTCAAGAGTAGCCTGAGCAACATGGAGAAACCCTGTGTCTACAAAAAATAAAAATAAAAATACAAAAATTAGCTGGGCATGGTGGCGCACACCTATAGTCCCAGCTACTCAGGAGGCTGAAGTGGGAGGATTGCTTGAGCCTAGAAGGTAAAGGCTGCAGTGAGTTGAGATCGCAGCACTGCACTCCAGCCTGGGCAACAGAGTGAGACCGTGTCTCAAAAACAAAACAAAACAAAAAAACAAACAGTAATTGCTTTTAAACCCAAACCTAGGTGATAGTGAGTGTTTGTGTGCTAACTTCCGGTGAGCACTCACATGCCTAGCTCGCTGGAGTCCTATGTTCCCAGGCTTGCCTCTGTCTGCCTGTTCCCCCCTAGGTCTCCACCCACAGAGGTAGCCGTGGCTCTGCAGCTCTGGAGCCTCAGGGCTGGAAGCAGATGAGGAGAGGCCTTTGTTTATCCTGCTCAACCAATGCCCCTGCTGCCACACAGAAGAAACGGTGGACGTGTTTAGAAAATGATACCAAGTTTACCCCTGAAACGCAATTGCATATCCTGTGCAGGCTGAGTGAGGCAAGGTGAAACTATTGACTGGTATCACTTGAGATAGAGCCAACTGTTCAAACTGAAACTAAAAGACAGCATGGTCCCTCTGAGGAAAAAAGGGCAGAAGTAAAAGCACAAAATTGTCACTTGTATAGTGGCAAACAAAAAAGAAAGAGAAAATAGGTTTCACTTATTTAAATTATAAAAGTAGTTAGTACGTGCTGATTCAAAAAGCTTAAAAGATACAGAAGTGTATAAGATAGAAACAGAACTGCGTCTGCCTCCACCTCCTCCTGTGCCCACAAGCCAGCCCTCCACATTCAGACTCCACAGAAGCAACTGTTTTAATGTGTGGTAAACATATTTAGAAGAACTTTCTCTGCTGTGCATAAAAACATGCTCTAACATCATTTGGTTTCACTTCATTTTATTTTAAAACCACAGTATTCAATGACTTGCTTTTTTACTCACTAGTATATTATGGGCAACTTTTCATAGCAATGAATACAGATTTATCTCAGAACGTAATCTTGAGTCAATTTCAGAATAACTCTGTGGGATACATGGGTGATTATAAATTCACAACGTGCCTTGGGGGAATATACCACCTGTTTCTATGGACGCAATTTGCAGTACGTTAATTTGGCGCACCACAAAGGCTGGATGGTTATCAATAGATTGGGTCAAGAAGAGAAGTATACAAAACATTCAGCTAGTTTTAAAGCTAAGGTTTGTCACCACAAGTGTATGAAGTGTCTCTTCCGTGAGTTGGAGAAAGTGATTATTAGAGGAACCTCAATAAAGGTCAACAGTTACAGATGATTTGAAATTTTGCCAACGTAGAAAACAGTTGGAAAACCAGTGGAAATTATATTTTTTATCTTGAGTCAAGTAGGAAATAAACTTAATTTACATAGTGTAAGAATGGTTGATATACAATGTAATCCTAAATCTTAAAATTGCTGGAGATAAATCACAAAGAAAACCAAAAAGATCCAAAAAAAAAAAAAAAGGAGTTAAAAGAGAAGATTTTATCTTCTTTCAGAGGATAAACAATCTCAAGATTCCATAATTCTTTGAATGTCTCAGAAAAACAAAATTCGTTCAAGCTATTTCAGACATTTGGAAGAACAAAATTAATTTTCCCCACCCAGATGAATCATTCTATCAGAGGTTCTCAACTGGGGGCGATTTTGCCCCCCACCCCCAGGGGACATTTGGCAATGTCTGGAAACATCTTCGATTGTCACCACTGGGGGCAAACGGTGGGAGGATGTGCTGCAGTCTTAGTAGGTGGAGGCCAGGGATGCTGCTCAACATCCTACAACGCACGGGACGACCCCCGCCACGGAGAATGATCCGGCCTCAAATGCCAACAGTGCTGAGGCCAAGAAACTCTATGTGATACTTTCCTAAAGGGATTGCTTTCTGTTTCATTATCTTATTTAATCAACTTCATAAACACATCAGAAACGTAGGTCACATCATTTTCTTGTGAATCTAAACCAGTCTAGCTTAAAACACCCTAACCTTCCTCCAAAACAAAATAGAAGTGAACAATTTGTATGAGAGTGACTCACATGTAAAACTATGAAGTGAGATAAACAGTAATGCCCGAAACATACAGCAGACCTTCCAGGCAGGCAAGAGATGACTTCAGACATTGGAGGGTAGGTCGCGTCTCCCGCAACGAATCCAGAAACCATCCTGCAACTCACAAGAAACCTACTTGTAGCTTGAAAAGGATTCTGAGCCAGGAGAACCAGGTTAAAATTATTTCCAACATAAAGGAAAGGAACAGGAACTTAGCCTCTTACGTGCTTAATCACCTAATAAGACACACACACACACTCGCACATAAATCACACACACACACACACACATACTTAAAATACTTATTTTGGATTCTTGTGAATAAAATCCAGCTCAAGTCTATGGGAAAAAAAAAAAATCATGGCCAGAAAAGTCTTTCCATTTTCACTGGGTATCAGCCAATAAATCTTAGCCTCTGATGCTCTACTGAGTTCAGCCTCTCACTTTCCCACCCTGCTCCCATCCCACCCCCACACCGAATCAGTGCCAGCTCTGGATTTTACACTCGTAAGCTCAGCTCAGGCCCTGGTAGAGGTGGAGCATCTCGTTGCCTTATTCATACCTGCTTTGAAAGATACCCTTGTCTTACTCAGTTGGAAGCTCTATAAGCCCCCCATGAAGGCCAAAGAATGTGAAACATCACAAACAGCACAGCATCGTGTACATAAACTGCTTATTTAAGAGCGGGCAGTCATAGACTGTGGGTGATCTGGGAGATGCATCAATAGATTTCCTGTGGCCTCAGAAAAATCCACGCAGTAACCACAGCAGAGAGATGACAAAGAGTCGGTTACAGGAGGCCTCTGCCCAGGGAGGGTAGCCACCTACCCTGTGCGGTTCAGGCAGAGCACAAAGGCTCCTCCCAGGGCCCTGGGGAAGGCTGAATCCAGTCTGCCCCTGGCTTGCCTAGCTTGGCCCTGGGCAGAGCATGTTTCCTCCACCCCTCACAGGGGCGCAGGTTACTTGTACCAGCCCGATGCAAATGCTTTGGTGAATGGGCTACCCTAAAACAGAGGATGATGAAGAACGATGGCCATTCCCAGAGTATAATGAGGGGTTCCCTTTAAGTAAGCTTTGCTCTGCCCTCTGCGTTTTCATTAGAAACCAGAAAACTGCTGAGTCTTATTTGTGTTTAAGCCATCATAAACTAAATAATCAGTTCCTATTAATGACCCTAATTATTCGGCTCCTATTTTTAAATGCTGGTCTTTCAGCCTGCTCTATGTGGGTGGTTTTAATTAAGCCTAATTGTAGATACGTCACATCCAAACAGACACCCTACTCAAATGATTAATAGAGCTTGGAATCTAGTTCACTAAATAGGGGTTTGCAATGGGATGATGGTGTCTATCAAGCTGAAACATATCATATAAATTATTTCTCTGATAACTATAATGGCAGAGAGACTTGTTTATTAGAGTCATTTAGGATTAGGCCACCACTGGTCTCAGAAGCTACATTCTCAGAGCAGTTGTCAAGTTTGCTGAAAGATTGTTTTCTTAAATTAGCTCTAAGTTGGAATGTACTGGTTTTTCTTTTGCATTTATATGCCCAGAGGCCTTCTTCTTTAAAAGTGTCTTCTGACATGGCAAAATAACTATCATTTAAGAAGCACTAATCTTAAGTAAAAACAAACAAACGAACGACTCACCTTCAATGCAAAGACCGATTGCTCCTCTTTAGCCCTTCCCTAGAAATCAGCTTTTGATCACTGACCACGCACTCTCAAGCTTCTGATTCCCCTAAAATCTCACCTGATTTTCCAACACCTCTGAGAGCTTGGCATTGCCACTTTTTACACATGAGAGGTGAGGATATCGAACCTCTGAAAGGTTATCTTACCAGCCTGGGATCTCCTGGGGCAGAGTTGGGCTTAAGAATCACCTGCTTGAGATTTCACCTGCAATTGCCTGACCCAGGGGCCTCTGACTTCTTGGGTTAAAGCATCATCCATGCACCTTGTCACTCTACATGGGCAGAGCAAGCCAACCCAGAAGCCAATCAGGAGCCACCATAACAAACACAGCCGTGACTCAGCTCTCCACCTGCACATCTGCAGTCCACGTTGGACACTCGACGCCCACAAAGGATTTGAAATTTTCCCAAGGGCCTCTCACAGGACACATAAAGGCAAATACAAACTGTCCTCAGTGCTGTGCTACAGAATACATTATCCATTGGTTGATCACACAGATCCAGTGAAATATTGTCAGGGCGTTCATTTGAAAACTGTTGTTGCCATGATGTGCTTGTAGTGCCGTCTGTCAGAGCAGATATCGACTCATTCAAATCCAGCAGCATAAGACAAATGACCAGTAGAGACAGTTGTTTCCAGGGTAGGGTCTCTATTATTTTTAGCAAATTTTTCCCTGTAGGGTTATGTTTCGGATGCTTCGATGGGCAGATTAAGATGTACTATGACAGTGATAGAGAATTAGCAGTGGATAGAATTGAAATTATGTCTCATTTCAGGTGTGGTCTTCACCAGGTCTCACTCATTGGCCTTAATTGTCAACTGAATTGAAAGGGGGTCCTTGTAGTAAAGGTCAGGATTTGGGAGGCTCAGAAAATCAAGAGCTGATTGCTGTCCATGGACAGATGTGACCTTTAGGTGTTTGGCCACCCAGCCCAGTTGACTTGCATGAAATGTGTAGAGAGGCTAGAGCCACAGACTTTGGTTAAATTTATCTGATAGAATTCTGAATTCCTTCTGTGTTATCTTGAATTGCTTTGAATTTTCTCAACACAGCTATTTTGAATTCTCTGTCTCAAAGGTCACATATCTCTTTCTCCACTGATGCCTTATTTAGTTCACTTAGTGAGGTCATGTTTTCCTGGGTAGTGTTGATCTTGTAGATATTCTTTGGTGTCTGGGCCTTGAAGAGTTAGGTATTTATTGTATCTTCACTGTCTGGAGCCACAGACTTTGGAATCAGACACACCTGATTATACATCTCAGCTCCTCTATTATTCACTCTGTGACTCCAGACATGTTACACCACCTCTCTGAGCTTCTGATTCCCTGCATCCGTAAAACTACACAGTCATACTTAATTATTGAATCATTGTAAGGTTTAAATTAATTAATGGAGACAAAATGTCTTACTCATAATAAACACCAGTAGATGTCAAAGGGAGAGAGTGTCTTTTTTATCTGAGCATTTGTACTGAAATGGGAACATTATGATAGCAGTGGATAGCAAAGCCAAAGTAACCATAATTTTTACATATCCCTTAATGAACTGACCATGGAGAGAAATAATTGACACTCAAACCCCCTTCACATCTACCATCAGCCTTAACGGTAGTCGGTTGGGTCAATGTCTGTGCCAGTCTTAGTAACAAATGAAGATTGAAAACACTGCAAATACAGTGCAAACTGATGACAATGTGAAACTCCAAATCTTGCCTATGATATAAGGTTCCCTGAAGTTAAAGAAAGTGATGGAGGAACTACCATAATTGTTCAGTGTGCAGTGAAAGCTGATGTTACTGTTATAATCTAAAATTCATTAATAAAATCCCAAATTGGCTGGGTGCTATGGCTCACTCCTGTAATCCCAGCACTTTGGGAGGCTGAGTCAGGCAGATCACTTGAGGTCAGGAGTTTGAGACCAGCCTGGGCAACATGGAGAAATCCGATCTCTACTAAAAATACAAAAATTAGCCTGGTGTGGTGGCACACACCTGCATTCCCAACTACTTGGGAGGCTAAGGCAGGAGAATCGCTTGAACCCGGGAAGCAGAGGTTGCAGTGAGCCAAGATCGTGCCACTGCACTCCAGCGTGGGCAACACAGTGAGACTCTTGTCTCAAAATAATAATTATAATCCCAAATTACTTCTTTCCTTATTTTAAGTTTTATTTTTCAAGACAAAGTTTCAGCTGTCACACTGCCCTTGTTGGTTCTATGAAATCATGTTCCCCCTTTTAAGTAAATTCACTTTAGGTGGACTTTTCTAGTAAAAATTACTCTTTGAAGACAGAGGTCTATGTATATATAAACTTACATGTGTCATTTCACAGAATAAGGAAGAAATGGTTTCACAAATTATATCTCATCAATATGAACTCTCTTTGGGCACAAACACAGGATAAACACCTGTCAGATAGGATTAAAGTGCCTGTGTGCCACTGATGAACGGGATGAAGAGAGAAGGAAGATAATAAGAAGAGAAGGCAAGAAGAAGAAGAATCAAACAGACAGAAATGGAACTTCCCTCAAAGGTGGTGCAGACCTGCCTGGGGCCCCTGAGAGCAGGAAGGCTTTCCTCCTGAATCTAGCAGAGCTCTTCTCACCATGTGGCCAGAGTCTGCCTTGTGCATGAATGTCATTGCCTAAGTGACTTTGAGATACAGATGGAGCGTGGTTTCACCCTCAGTCTCTTCTCCTCTGGTTCATGCCCATGTCTGATTCCTGGGCATCGCTTTGCTTCAGAAAGCCACCTCCAGTCTTTCCCACCCACTTCCAATTTGCCCTTGCCCCTTCTTCCAAGCCAAGGCAGTGGTTGTGTAAACATAGCTGTGTGTACAACACTCAGCTTTTACACTGGTCTCCGTTGAATGAGTAATCACATTACCAACCTCCTAAGCAAGTTGGCTCCCTCAGGACTGCCGTCTTCCAGCCCTCGTAGTATGAAAATGATTCATTAGTCCATTCATCACAATAACATGAGTCACATGTTATGAAAAGCTAGAAGGATGTATTTTGTGTACACTGAAATCTAAGGTTTGCAAATTTCTGCAATTTAACTTTATTGAGGAGGGAGTGGGGTAGAAATGAATTCCACATTTTTTCAAAGTACGAAAACACACATCAGGCAACATCTGCTTAAATCAGTCTCCAAGGACTCAATGTAAATGGTTGTTGATATAAATAGATGTGCTTTTAAGCAAAGACAGATGTCCCAGCCCCAAATGTTAAGAAAACAATTAAGTTCAAAGACATGTTGGTTTTCATTTCTTTCCCAATAGGTGAATCTTCACTGGGCTATGACAATGAGGGTGGAAGAGAGAACACTGTGTTTCCCAGTGGAAAGGCATGTTGTGCCGTGGGTGGCAGATGTGAGCCGCACACATGCAGGATGGCGTCCACTTGCCTCTCTAGTGTTGCTCGAGAGGCCTGGGTCATGACGCCTTCCCTTACTCATGCATTCTCATGGCACTTGCTGATTAATTTGAAGACTCCCCTATTCAGAACTCCTCAGAATATTATTTCAGGGAATACTAAGTGGGAGGCATTAGGAAATAAGTCCCCGGAATTTGGGGATCCATGGGAGAAGAAACTAGAAGCCAGCAGGACTCTGGAGCAAGAATGGGCTATGGGACAATGGTCTTCAGTAGGAATGGGCCTGCATCTCGTTCTCCCAGAGCAAGGATCTGAAATCCAAAAGATGATCAACAAATCTGCATTTCAGCAAGAGGAACATTCCCAGTGAGCTTATCAGGAAAGCTAGCACCAGGCAGAAAGGGTCATTTCTACGTAGAGAAATTCACATAGTTTGTGTCAGGCACTTTGCCAGAAAGCATTTTGACATAAATTCCCTCGCTGAATGTGAGGGATGCAATGAAGAATTTAAAGTTTCGCAGGAATTAGTGACATAAGGCAAGTTCACATTTTGACCATACCACACTTTACATGGTAGAAAATTCTACCCCACGTGCCCAAAGCAGGTCTTCCCTTCCTTCTGAGAAGCCGAGGCAAAGACCTTCCTGGCCTTTGGGCCAAGCTTTCCCAGGAAGGGAAGGAAACTGTAGCTGCTTTGGAGGGTTCCTCGGACTAAATTGGGGGTGCCAATGCTGGAAGATAACACAGGCTGGCAGGCCACTCCCCACCCCAGGCCCCAGCCAGAGCCCCATCCCAGGCTCTGTGGTACAGGCAGGGGGAGGATGGCTGGTGTCCTTCACCTCGAGGGCATGGCCACCTTTCTGACATCACCTGGGAGGGGGCACCCTGGCTGGCTGAGGTTTAAGGTAGAAAAACCTAGCTCCTTTGTTGTTTCTCATGAAGCCAAATGATCTGGAACTTGGTTCTTTCTCAAATGGTCAGAAAAAAAGTCAAAACAAAGCCCCCATCACAAATCACCTCAGGACACATGTCACACTCTTCCTGGGCCTGAGCACTATTAGTGATTAGAAACGACCACTCGATTGTGAGCACACAGGCTGGGCAGGCTGTCAGAAGTTGCAAAAGCAGTCTCTGGTTGTGTCAGGCGGATACCAGAATCAGTCAGTGATCTCAAAGTCTCGTATCCATGCTGCCAGACATCTGTGAGTATTAGGATAAAATGTCTTATTAATTAGACATTCACATGAGGCCACAAGCAATGCTTGGCATTTGTAGATGTAGTGTAGATAGATAAGCTACCCCATGCTCTCTTCCTGGACACACAGGAGGACCACCTTTCCAAGCCTCCCTTTCCTCCCATTGGGTTCTGGTGAGGGGTGTGTGGGCAGAGGTGATGGGAGTCCTGTAGACCTGGCCATAAAGCACTCTGAGTGATCTTTGACACACTTTCTTCCGCTTCTGTGACAACCCTGGATGCTGTGTATTGGCCATGGTGGCTTCACAAGACGTAAGGAGACTAGATCCCTGGGTTATCACATGGAGAAGAACCCAGCAGAGCTGCTCAGGCTGCATCAGAATGGGGATGAGGGGAAGCAAACCTTTGCGACATTACAACACAGAGATTAGGAGATTGTTGGCGCAGCTAACATTTACTATTCTGATGCATGCATCTTGTTTCTGGGAAGTATGGATGGATACCACCAAGCAAGGTGCTTTGAAGTAGTTTGTTTATTGGCATTTTCCAGATCAAGTGTATAGTTTAAAATCAGTCCCCCAAAAAATCACAGTTGGTAAGAGAAAGAGAAGCCCAAGAATGAAAGGAGTGTGATACTGCTCACTTTGGGACTGAGTCCCATTAGATTCCTAGAGTAACAAGAAACTGAAAGGGTTACTCAGTTCATTCTCTAATTCTGAGCATAGCTGTGCCCAGATCATCCTTGAGGGACAGTCTGTTTCCTATTCCCAAATGCAGCCAAGCATGAAATTCCACAGCCCAGCCTAGTAATTTAGTGACTCAAAACCCGGGCCCTGGGAGCTCTTTCTGAGGGCCAATCCAAGCCCCTTGCTGGGCTGTATCTTTCTCCCATTTCTCCTTTTCCCTTAGGAAACACACTGTTGCTTACAATTTTGATATGGTGTGTCTGCGTTTATTTGATTACTAACAGCATGTGAATTCCCCATCACTCTTTATCCTTGAAGTAAAATAATGCATTTCCCTTAAATTTATTTAATCCATCCAGCAATTCCTGACTATGCACCCAGCTCTACTCCGGGGAAGAGAAGGCTCAGTCTCTGCCTTCTAAGAGGTAAGATAGATACATTAAAAAGTAAACAGGATATTGTTACATGTTACAATGAATGGGAAGGACCTTATGAAGAAGAAGACATGAGCTCCAATCTGGAGGGCTTCCCAGAAGAGTTGGGCTCCCAGGGGCCCTGAAAGATGCTAAGAACTTAGAAGAGTCAAGAGAGAAGTTAGGATATTAGGAGAGAATTCTAGAGGCCAGGATGAATGTGGGGAAGGATGGTGAGAAAACCAGCTTGGTTGGAGTAGAAACTTCCACTGGGGAATGGACAAGAAGGGCTTGAGGGGAAGAAGAGTAAGAGCCAGTCTTGGAGGATGTGGTAGGTGGAATAATGGCCCTCCAAGGGTATCCAAGTCCTAATCCCTGAAACCTGTAAATATGTGGCCTTACATGGTCAAAGGGACTTTGCAGATGTGATTAAATGCAGGACCTCGAGGTGGGGAGATGATTCTAGATTATTCAGATGTTCCCGAAATGTAATCACAAGCATCTTTAGAAGAGAGAGACAAGTCTCAGACTCAAAGAGAGAGATGAGGTAATGGAAGCAGAGGTTGGGGAGAGAGAGTTCAAGACACTATACTGCTTGAAGATGAAGGGGGTCCCTGAGCCAAAGGATGCAGGTACCTGTAGAAGCTGGGAAGGGCCAAAAAATGAATTCTCTGCTGGAGGCTCCAGAAGGCATGCAGCCTTGCAGGTACCTTGGTTTTAGGAATTCTGACCTCTAAAATTGTAAGATCATATATTTGTGTTGCTTTAAACCACTATGCTTGTTGTCATTTGTTACCATGGCCAGAAGAAATGAATGCAGACAATTTCAAATTTGAAGCTGATGAGACTTTAACCTGTCAAAAAATTGGAGTCTTGGACTCAGAAGGTCTTTGAACAGAGTCATGAAATCACTCATTCATCATGTGTGTGTGGTGTGAGCTCTACATAAGTGCCACAAAACACATCCTTGCTGATATTGGTCCCCGAGAACCCCAGCGTGGATGACAGTGCAGCACACAGATGAAACTGGTAGAGTATTTTCTGGATGAATGAGCAAATAAGCAGTAAATGCTGCAATCTCTCTGGTTGAAGTCCTCAATTCCTCTTGCCTGAACCATTTCAATATCCACCTCATAAGCCTCCAGGCTCCGATCTTGTCTCCATTCCAACCTGCTGCCAGGGTCTTCCTCCCATTCAAGTAGTTATGTACATTTCATCCAAATAAAATTCAAATTCCTTAAAATAGTATATAGCTCTTTTTACTTCCCTGGGCAACATCAGAAGAAGAATTGTCTTGGATCACACATAAAATATACTAACACTAACAACAGCTGATGAGCTAAAAAAAAAAAAAATCACACACAAAAAAATCATAATGTCTTAAGAAAGTATTGGGCCATAAGTGGCCTCTGTGCTGTGGGTTGGACAAGCTTGGTCTAAAGCCTTCTATGGCCTCAGTCTATCATCCGAGCAGAAACCACCAACACCCACATTGTTTCCTGTCTGTGTTGGCAGAACTTCACTATTAAGTTGCCCTCTCTAATATGACTTTACTATTCTAAGAAATCGTTGCCCAGGAAATAAAAGTTACTAATTGTATTGTTTCAGGAACTTCCCAGAAAAACTAATTTAAGTGATTATCAAACTACTCAACTCTTCAATAACTAGTATCAAGGATTATTTACTCTCCAATACACTTCTGAGAACCCTGCCTTAAAACCCTCACCTTGCTGTCTTCACCAATCCTGAACCATTATATCATGATCCTTAATCCTATTCAAGCTTCTTTCCGCATTGAAAGACCTGCCAAACCCCCTAAACCTTACAAATAGCCCAACTTTGTCATACTCACGGAAAATACTATGCAGACTTTGTTGAGATAGTTGTGTTGCTTACCGTGGGAAGCAGTAAACTCAGCTTTGCCTGACCAGCAGGTTATTGGGGTGATGTTTTTGGGGAGTCAGTACTGGACACCTAAGTAAACTTGTTACTTCATGCTTCCCTCTTCTAGAAGGCAGAATAATGGCTGTCCAAAGATGTCCACATCTTAATCCTAGGAACCTGTAAATATATTTCCTTACATAGCAAGGGGGAATTAAGGTAGCAGATAGATTTAATGTTGCTAATCAGCTGACTTTGAAATGATGAGATCATTGATACAGTTTGAATATATGTCCCTGTCAAATCTCATGTTGAATTGTAATCCCCAGTGTTGGAAATGGGGCCTGGTGGGAGGCGATTGCATCGTGGGGGCGGATCCCTCATGGCTTGGTGCTGTTGTGATAATGAGTGAATTCTCAGGAGATCTGGTTTTTAAGTGTGTGGCACCTTCCCCCCACTCGCTCTCTCTTTCCCTCATTCTCACCATGTGAGATGCCTGCTTCATCTTCTTCCACCATGATTGGAAGCTTCCTGAGGCCTCCCCAGAAGCCAACCAGATACAGTCACTATGCTTCCTACATAGCCTGCAGAACCGTGAGCCAAATAAACCTCTTTTCTTTATAAATTACCCAGGCTTAGGTATTTCTTTAGAGCACTGCAAGAATGGCCTAATACAATTATCCTAGATTCTCCAGGTGGGAACCCATGTAAACACAAGGATCTTTACATGTGGAAGGGGGAAATTGAAAGAGTCAGTGTCAAATCAATGAGATGCAGGAAAGACTCAACCAAACATTGCTGACACTGAAGATGGAGGATGGGGCCACAAGCCAAAGAATGGGCAGCCTTAGAAGCTGAAAAAGGCATGAAATGCCTTTCTACCTGGAGCCTCCAGAAAGGAATGCAACCCTGCCAACACCTAGATTTTAGCCTGGCAAGATCTGTATTAGACCTCTGGCCTCCAGAACTGTAAGATAATCTTGTGTTGTTTTAACCCAGCAAATGTCTGTTCATTTGTTTTGGCAGTGGTAGAAAACCAGCATATCTCTCCTTGCTGATGCTCCTTTCTCCATCTGAAATCTCAATCTGATCTCACTCTTCTGCCTGTTGAAATCCTGCCTACCCTTTCATTACAATGGCAGATCCACCTCCTCCAAAATACACTTCCCTGAACACTCCTTTTCTGAATTCTGTCAGTATCTGGTTTGTTCTCCTTTATTATTTATTATTATTACTTTTTGAGATGGAGTTTTGCTCTTGTTGCCCAGGCTGGAGTGCAATGGTGTGATCTCGGCTCACTGCAATCTCTGCCTCCCAGGTTCAAGCGATTCTCCTGCCTCAGCCTCTCGAATAGCTGGGATTACAGGCATGCACTACCATGCCCGGCTAATTTTGTATTTTTTTAGTAGAGACAGGGTTTCTCCATTTTGGTCAGGATGGACTCAAGCTCCTGACCTCAGGTGATCTGCCCACCTTGGCCTCCCAAAGTGCTGGGATTATAGGTGTGAGCCACCATGCCCAGCCTGCTCTCCTTTATTTTATACGATCACATTTACTAGGGTATGTAGCGTATATCTTCTATGTCTTATAGATAACTTTTGCACAGCTGAATGGTAAAGATTTGTCTACTGTTTCAATGTAACCATACCATTATCCCTTTAGCTAGCTAAATAACGTCCATGGTGGGTACAGAAGTATCCTGACAGAAGTCATGTATTTGAGGAATGAAATGTAAGTTCTTCATTAATTAAGGCTGGGAGAATCTTCCTCTTTTGGAAACTAATATATCAACTTGAAAGTCAATTCTAATAAGAAGGTTGAAAGAGTGATATGGAAAGGAATTTGTGAATAATAGAAAAGAAATCAAAAGAACACTTTCTGTAAGGCTAGCTTCTCCACTGGGCATCAGGGCTGTTGCTTTGAGCCTATAGCTTTTCTAGCGCCTATGAAAATATTTGAAAGCCCAGACAAGAAAGAAACATTAGGAAGTTAAAATAGGTTCATCAAATGTCTACAAAATGTAACCTTATCTCAACTCATTAATTGAATTTTGCATACATACAAATTTCATTACATTTGAAAAAAATGTGTAAGTTTGTTTTTCTCGCTTCATCAGAATTCAGAATTCTCAAGTATGCACCAGGAATGAAAATAACTACTTTTCACCAACTAATTTTAAAAGCAATGTTTTCTCTTAATTGTTTCAAATTACTTTACATTTGAAAATATTTAAGATGAGAAGTAGATGCATTTTAACATATGTGATGGAATGTATCATGGAGCCTCCAAAATTGAGAGACCCTACAGCCTACCCAGGGCTTAAAGCAGCCGTGTTAGTTACTGGGCAGAAAGGAATGGGGTGTGGCTGACAGGTAATGTGGACGATGGTGGTAATAATAGTGACTCATGTTCCTTGCACACTTACCATGTGTCCTTTATTTCTTACATCATTTTTTAAAAATTGAGGGCCAGGCGTGGTGGCTCACTCCTGTAATCCCAGCACTTTGGGAGGCCGAGGCAGGCAGATCATGAGGTCAGGAGATCAAGGCCACCCTGGCTAACACAGTGAAACCCCGTCTCTACTAAAAATACAAAAAATTAGCCAGGTGTGATGGCAGGAGCCTGTAGTCCCAGCTACTTGGGAGGCTAAGGCAGGAGAATCGCTTGAACCTAGGGGGCAGAGGTTGCAGTGAGCCAAGATTGCACCCCTGCTCTCCAGCCTGGGCAACAGAGCAAGACTCCATCTCAAAAAAAAAAAAATTTGACGTAAAATCACATAACATACAAGTAACCATTTTAAATGCACAATTTAGTGCATTCACAGTGTTGGGCAGCTACCACCTATCTCTAGTTTCCAGTCTTTTTCATCACCCCAGAAAAATTCCCCATAACTGTCAAACAAGAACTCTCCACTTCTTCCTCCCTTTAGCCCCTGGAAACCACCAATCTGCTTTCTGTTTCTATAGATGTGCCTATTCTGGACATTTCATATAAATAGAATCATACAAGTGACTTTCTGTTTCTGACTTCTTTCACTTTGCATGTTTTCAAGGTTCATTCATGTTGTAACATATGTCAGTTCTTCCCTCATTTTTATGGCTGAATAATATTTTGTTGTGTGTATTTTGGGCTATTATGAATAATTCTGCTGTGAACATTTGTATACATGTTTCTGTATGGGCATTTTTTTTTTTTTTTTTTTTTTTTTTTTTTTTTTTTTTTTTTGAGACAGGGTCTCACTCTGTCACCCAGGCTCTGGAGTACATTGGTGCAATCATGGCTCACTGCAGCCTTGAACTCCTGGGCTCAAGTGATCCTCCCACCTTGGCCTCCCAAGCTGCTGGAACTACAGGCATGTGCCACCATACCCAGCTAATTTTTGTATTTTTTGTAGAGACAAGATTTTGCCACGTTGTCCAGGCTGGTTTCGAACCTCTGAGCCAAACGATCCACCCGCCTCAGCTTCCCAAAGAGCTGGGATTACAGCCTCCAGCCACTGCTCCCAGCCACATTTTGATTTCTCTTAAGTATACATACTGGGAGTGAGACTGCTGGATCATATAAGTCTGTGCTTAACTTTTTGAGGAATGATTCCTTTCATCTTTTCAACAGCAATATGGGAATTGGAAATCAGTGTGATCATGTGCCCAAGGTGACACTCCAGTAAGAGGTGGAGTGGAATTTACAGTCAAGCCATTCTGATTCAAGAGCCCCTGTCCTTGCACTCAGTCAAGATGTCTCATTAGTGTACATGAAATAGAGACAGTGGTGGGAGCTGAGGGCTGCACACAGGGCACAGCAAGAGGTAGAAGCTAGCAAGTGTAGGATGTGTTCAGGTGCATTCAGAATCGAGGACTATGAGGGTGGGCAGGGGCCAGATTCTTGAGAATCCTGAAGGACAGCGGAGTAGGAAGCCGTGGCTCCAAAGTCAGGCAGTCAGAAGTAGATGGGCTTTGAGGACCAATGGCACCAGGGTGTGTCATTGGGACCTTTTAGGAACTCAGGTAAAAAATGATGGCCAAGAGTAGGCAAGGTTAGAGAGTTCATCCTCAGGCACAGACAGGGCAAAGTGTGCGACACCGTGGACTGCCTTTGTGACTTTTATGATTAGATTGAGAGAATCACCACCTCTTAGCAGAGAGAGCAACAAACAATGCAAACAATGCAAACACAGACACACAAAAAAGGAGAAACAATAGCCCTCATCACCACAGCCCTAGTGGTGACAGCAATTAAGGAAATTATATAGAGAAGTTGGAGGAGCCTGTGCAACCAGCACACAGAAATGTTGTGAACCCATTGAGATGTATGGACTTTCCCTGACATGCAACCAGAAGTTTGTCATTTTAGGAGTCCTGAAGACTTCTTGAAGATCTGATGTGCAGGCCTGGATCTCAAGTTTATTTATTTTTCTGTTCTTCATCTTGCATATTAAGATGGATGCTTTTCTTACTAATTTTCAGCCTTGCCCTTTTTCCCCAATATGTATAAACAATTTCAAGCTATAAATGTGCTTCTAGGTTCTGCTTTAGCTGCGCATCCTCTTTCTTTCTTTTTTTTTTGTGAGATGGAGGCTGGAGTGCAGTGGCATGATCTCGGCTCACTGCAACCTCTGCCTCCCAGATTCATGCCATTCTCCTGCCTCAGCCTCCCAAGTAGCTGGGACTACAGGTGCCCGCCACCATACCCAGCTAATTTTTTGTATTTTTTAGTAGAGATGGGGTTTCACCATGTTAGCCAGGGTGGTCTCAATCTCCTGACCTCACGATCCACCCACCTCGGCCTCCCAAACTGCTGGGATTACAGGCGTGAGCCACCGTGCTCGGCCTCCTTTTTCATATTTAGTATTTTCCTAATCATTCAGTTGTAAATATTTTTAATGTCCATTATGATTTCTTCTTCCACCTTTTGCTTTGATTATCTATTGCTGAATTCCAAAAAAAAAAAAAAAACTTAGCTTAAAATGACAATCATTTCATTCTATCTCATGATATTGTGGGTCATGAATTGGGACAGGTTTCAGCTGGATGATTCTCCTGCTCTTCTGAACATTAACTAAGGGAACTAGTGATCTTCAGCTGGTAGATGGGCTGGTCTGGAGGGTCCAAGGACTTTCACTCACATGTTGGCATCTGGGTGCAGATGGCTGGATGGCTAGCTCCGTGAGACTGCTGGACAGTGGCTACCTCTGGCCTCAGCAGCTTGGCAGGCTCAGGATGGTTGGACCAACTCAAAGCAGCTCAGATTCCCAGAGAGAGAGGAACCGGCCAGTCTGGGAATTGAATCTAGAAATTAGCAAAGCAAAATTCCACCATAGTCTGTTGCTTGAAGCAACACAGAAAGGCCTCCCAGATCATCGGAAGGCACACAGCTCCTGCTGCTGAATGGGAATAGTGGAAAAATATTTCTGATCATTCTTTTTGGAGTGAATTGTGTCCCCCAAAAATTCATATGTTGAAATCCCCCAGAACCTCATAACATGACTTTTTTGCAGGTAGGGCTTTTATAGAGGTAATTAAATTAAAATGGGGTGGTTAGGGTGAGCTTTAGTCCAGCATGACTGGATTAGAAGAGGAGATTCTGACACAGACACACAGGCAGAAAGTCCATGTGAGGACAGTGAGCCCTCTTCTGCAAGCCAAAGAGGGAGGCCTCACAAGGAATCAAGCCTGTCGTCACCTCAATCTTAGACCTTTTGCCTCTAGAACTGTAAGAAAATAAGTCTAATGTTTAAGTCACCCGGTCTGTGGCGTTAGTTATGGCAGCCCTAGCAAACTAATACACTATCTTTAATCCATACATTAATGAATTCTTCATAATTACCTTTCTTTTTCTTTTTCTTTTTTTTTTTTTTTTTTTTTTGAGATGGAGTCTCACTCTGTCGTCCAGGTTGGAGTACAGTGGCGCAGTCTCAGCTCACTGCAACCTCTGCCTCCTGGGTTCAAGCAATTCTCCTGCATCAACCTCCTGAGGAGCTGGGATTACAGGTGCGTGCCACCACGCCCGGCTAATTTTTGTGTTTTTAGTAGAGACGAAGTTTCCCCATGTTGGTCAGGCTGGTCTCGAACTCCTGACCTCATGATCCATCCACCTTGGCCTCCCAAAGTGTTGGGATTACAGGCGTGAGCCACCGCGCCTGGCCCATAGTTACCTTTCTTAAACTCCAATCACATGGGTTTCTAATTTAATAGCACGGTGACTAGAGAATGTGGTCTGTCATGTATCAAGCATTTGAAATTGATTGAGGCTTCCGTTTTAGCCTTTGTGTATGTGTAAGATATTGGAAAATATTCTTGGTAAAATTTACCAGAAGATGTATTCTGCAGTCACTGTTTAAAAAACAAGTGAAGATGGTGGTTAAAATAACCAAAACAACTAAACGTGTGCGGAAATAAACAAAGACCACCCAAAGGAGAGCAGGCGGAGGCGATCCATTCAGAACTTGCTGTAGCATAGGAGTGAGACACTGTCATTTGTGTTTGGCAGAAACTCAAAGGCAGGCTGTTGATCAAGTTTTTATCATGAGGGCAGGTTTCAAGGCTTCCATTCATTTTTCACTGATGGTTTACTTTGGGCTTACCAGGAAAATCACTCACTGTTAACCAATCATTAGCTTCTATGTAAATCAAAATATTAATAGTTGCCCAGGCGCAGGAGCTCACACCTGCAATCCCAGCACCTTGGGAGCCTGAGGCAAACAAATTGCTTGAGCCCAGGAGTTCAAGAGCAGCCTGGGCGACATGGCGAAACCCACCTCTAAAAAAATACAAAAATTAGCCTGGCATGGTGGCATGCACCTGTAGTCCCAGCTTCTCGGGAGGTTGAGGTAAGAGGATGGCTTGAGCCTGGGAGGTCAAGGCTGTAGTGAGCCGTGTTCATACCTCTGAACTCCAGCCTGGGTGACAAAGGGAGACCCTGTCTTAAAACAAACAACAACAAAAAACAGTCTCTATTTACATAACTTAAAGAAGACCTTTGGAGAAGGTAGAAACAGACTTTGCTGCCCTCTCTGAGCAAACATTGTCTCATTAATCCTCCCCACAACCCAACAAGGAGGTTTGACCTACTGAGTTCCATTTTAGGAGATAAGAAGCCGCTGTATGCCTCAGTTGGCTACCCAGTCTGGGGGCAGTAAGCCCCCACTTGCTATAATAGGTTGTGATTATCTGATGTATTGAAATGAACTTTAAAAAGTCATTTCTATTCTGCTACACAGCAGTGGGGCAGAGCAGAAACAAGGAAATTATATCTTCCGCTTCGATTGTTTTTCATTTTTACTTTGTGTTTCTAGATTCTCAAACTTCCATCACTCTAACAGATTCTCAAATTAGAGGGGAAAACAATCTTACTTTACATAAAAACACCAAATTGATCCTTTATGGATGCAGTGTGGTCAATGACAGCATTTGTTTTCCCAGCATAGATTGTGCTGATGCATTGTGTATGTGGCCTGGTCTGTAGCCTGTGTCATTGATAGATGACTGAGAGACAGAGAGAGAGAGAGATTGTCAGGAGGGTTAATGATCCTCACAACACAACTGGGGTAGGTGCTGTGGTCCCCACATTACAGCCGAGGCCCAGAGAGAGTCAGTACCTCACCCAAGGTCACACAGCTTGTGAACAGCAAAGCCATAATTTGATCAACTCTGCTAGTCTGCCTGTCAAAATATATCCAAAACGAAACTTACTTTTTGTATAGCATGAGCATTTAATTCCATGGGTTGCTATTGCATTGAATTATGCCGTAGTGTGACACAAACTAAAATATCCAGTTGCTAAATTAAATAATAAATAAATAATGGGTCTGCGTGCTGTTTATCGGTCCAAATGTGGCTGCATTTTTTGGCCAACTATGTCTTTTAAGATTACATCCTAACATTAAGTTTTTGTTGGTTTCTAATCCCAGCTTTGGCAGTTTTGGACAAAAGCTATGGGCATAATATCCTCTTGGCCCTCCAGGCAGGGGTGCTGCAGATTCTGGGCTGGGGGTCAGTGGGGGCAGCTTACAAAATGTTTTTCTGTGAGGGCCTCGGCTGAAATAGAGGGGAACACTGCTGAGCTCCGGCCTCTGTGTCTATATCTTGACTGACTTTGTTTAATTTTTTTTTCTGAAATGTCTGTGTGACCTGACAAGTCTGAGACTACCACAAAGTGGCCACAAAATTTGTTTAAATGTTGTCTGTCAAGTTGGAAATTTTATTTTAAAATTCATGGTGCAATGGCATTTTAATAAACCTTATTTTTCCTTCTGCAGTCTGTTTCTGGATGCCGGCAGTCATTCAGAAACATTTGCTGAGCACCTTGTACCTGCTGAATGAACCCACGTGAAGGGGAGCCAGGAGTGCGGATCATTAAAAAGCCTGTACTTTCTCACTCCCCATTTGACACCCCAGAGAGAAAATGCATGCTCCTGATTTGGGTAGATCTAGAATGTTCTTATGAATATGGTAGGTGGAGCAAGGGATCCAAGTTCTTATGATACATGATAAGAAAGGCCCTAGCTTGGTCAGACACAAATAAAAGCTGAGCTTTTCATCTAAACTCCCTCACACCATCACCCCCTTACCAACCAGTACAGAGAGCTTAACATCTCTATACCAGATAGTGAATGTTTCTAATAAGAATGGCAAATTCTTATTGTGAGAGAGATAAGGGCATTCGAGTGTTAATTCAAGAGAAATACGTATATGGTTCTTTAAATGATTTATTTACTAATAGCATTAAGTATGGTTTAAAGAATTTACATATCCTAATTCTCGTCTATATACATTTTTTGGATTTTAAAGTGACAACTTGTCTAAGTTGGCATTAGTATTAAGCCCTCACATGAGACAGTATTTATAGCATAAGATTTTTGCCATCTATTTTTAATTGTAGTGCTGTTTTATCAATAAGATCAATTAAATAGTTGAACATTTGAAAAGAAGAAACATGAAAACTAATTTCTAATTGTACAGTATTGAATACATGAAAGTTCCCTTAAACTTACTCCAGAGTCTCAATAAACATGGTAAGTATGTAATAATTCACATTTACAACTGCCATAAAAACCCTATCAACCAAATTATTTTATGACATCAAAATGATCTGAAAAAAATTGAGGAACTAAAATTTTTAAAAATAGGTTCTCAGTTAGAGCTATTAAAAGGATAAATTTTAAACTCTGGAGTTGGCCTTCCTGGTTCCAGGAGCAGCCTGTTGGCCTTGTCTCGCAAAGCTCAGTTCCTTTCCTCCATTCCAGAAGACCCTCAAGACTGCCCCATGCACCTGGTTTTACATTTTTAAATGTTAAAAGGAAGACCACCGTGAAAGACTGGCATGTTAATAGTAGGTTAAGGCGACAGGTGCTGGGGCTCCAGCTTAGAGATCCCCACAGATTCCATGCTCCCAGGGCTGGCTGCAGCCATCTGCCCCCACCCACCCCCACCTGGCCCAGCCCTCCCCTCCTGGAGGTGGAATCGTGGCTTGCACAATCCCCGCTGGGCCCCTGAGGGAGGCGCACCATATTGATTTTTTGGACTTCGTTTCTGTGTGTCTCACCAGTCTTTGCCGGGCACAGTGACTCACTGGCGTCCCTTTCAGGACTTTCTCCCTCCTGATAACATCTAAATGACTCATGCCTACACCACCTGGAGAGCTCAGGGAAGGCACAGTTTGTTCAGGCCACCCTCACTCCAAGGGCCAGCCCTTTTTTGGAATAGAAACTAAAAGTTGGTAGCTTCCATTTGTAGTTCCATCTAACAGAAGAGCCGACCCACTCACATTAGCTGGCTCATGACTAAGGTAACCAATGCCTCCCGGAACACAGACTCAACTGGCAACTCCAGCACTGAAGGTCAAGGTGAGTCAAAGGCACTCATGCAGAAGGGTGGATGCTCTTCCAAGTGTGACTGGCTGGCCTGCAGCGGCTCACTACCTCCCCTCCTCCCGTCAAGATTCAGCTGCAGTTTAAATCACCTTTGTTCCATTCATCAAAGAGGAATATTTACTGTTATTGTAATGACTCTTCTCACAGTACACAAGGCTACACCTGAAACACATAGGCCTTTCAGAAAGCACAAAGGAGCATTGTGCAAGCCCCCGCCCCGTGGGATGGATGGGGGCGTAGACACGCCAGTTAACAGCCGGGCTTTGCAGGCCAGCAAGACTTATCTGTGGCCGCACCATGGCCACTGAGCTTGTACCTTACTTCTTTTAAAAATTGCTCCCTCATTATAAGCAGAGTTAAATACCTGCACATGTGATTTGTGTTGAAATAATAAAGCAACAAATACACATCAAGCTGGGGAGAGAATCTTGGCTAAGGTAGGAAGTCGTGGGTCTGGTCTCAATCTGTGCTGCTGACCAACTGTGAGACCTCAGAACTCACTGTCCACTCAGGACCACAGTGTCTCATGTGAAAGGACGAGGATACTGGAACACACCAGAGAGCCATGGTTCTCAATGTGTGGTCCAGAGGCCCTCAGGGGTCCCTGAGCCTCTTTCTAGGGATCTGTGAGGTCAAAACTACTTTCATAAGTATGGTTTGCCTTTTTCACTTTCACTCCTCATGCTTGAACAATGGAGTCTTCTAAAGGCTTCCTGACATGTGATGCTACAATGGATGGAATCCAGAGGTGGATAGGAGAAGCCACTGCCTTCTATTAAACCAGAAATGAAGAACATTTGCAGAAATGTACAACAATGCCATGCTTCCCATTAATTATTTTGTTCTTGCTTTAGAATATGTTACTTTTCATTGAAAAATGTTACTCATATGATTTTATGTAAAAGGTTTATCGTTGTTACTTTTAAATACATATTTTAAGTGTTTTTTAGTTTTGATTTCTAATATGGCAAAAATTGGTAAAATCACATAGACAAGGGCTTTTGGGGATCCTCAAAACTTTTTAAGAGTGTAAAGGGATCCAGAGACCAAAAAGTTTGATAACCACTAACCAAAAACTTTGACAACCATCACCTTGAAGGGTCCTTGGACTTTCTGGAATTTGGATCTCCCTTGCCTTGTTCAGTTTTCTCTCTTTAGCCGTCTCGTACTTACTGCCATTTCAGTTCCTAAGTACCTGACTAATTAATTATGCTTATTGTTTACCATGTGTGTTCCCCTCCCATATAAACTCCATGCAGACTGAGATATTTGTCCATGATGTTCATCAGTGCATCCCAGGTTGCCTAGAACTGGGCCTGGCCCTTAGCAGGCACTTGATCCATGTTTTTGGATGGGAGGGAGGAGAAAGGAGAGGAGAGGGCAAAGCTCTTTCAGTATCTGTATAATGGACAGAGCAAGGTGCACCACCTTGGTGTGATAGAAGAGATGGAGACAGGAGGAAGGAAGCTCTGCACAGGATCACATGGTAGGTGGCAAAGCCAGGGCTCCATCACAGCTTCTGTTGTCACATGACTCTGTTATCTGACCCTTTAAGGCAGCCCCTTCTGCTCCAACAGAGCTTCAGGGTAACTGAGTGCCCTGCAATTGGTGTTAGCAGAGAATCTGTGTCCAGTTGATCCCTAAAAGTTTGAACTTTTCCCAATTCAAACTGGGAAACTCCCCAAAATGAGTGGAGAGGAACACTCATTCCCCAGTGCATAAGTTCCTGATAAATGACCTCATAAATAAATGACCTCCCTTTGTAGGAGGTTGGCTGGAAGGCTCAGATGCACATGGCTGCTGGAAGTGAGGTCCTCCCACAAGAGAACCAACACGTCCTTCAAGGGTCTCTGGGTCTGTGAACAGACATGGGCATCAGGATTGGTTGAGGGGCTTCCAGGTTCAATCCTGGTGTCACAGGTGGGGCCCATTCACCAGACCAGAGTGTCGCCAGCCAGGGCATGCCAGCAGGTGTGCCCTTTGTGGCTGCCTATGGCTTTTAATCCTGAAAAGCTCAGGATTAAGTAGCCAGGAGCACAACCCAGGCCTTGCTGCCTCTTCTGGACATCTCTGGGAGTGAAAAGGGAGTTCTATGCTTAGCCCAGGACCTGAGTTTGTAGAGTTCGTTTCAATCTCAGCCTCTCCCATCAGCCTCCTGGTGACTCCTCTAAGAGGTCTCAGTGCTTCCTTCACCCTCAATACTCAAGGCCTTGGCGAAAGGGAATTTTTCTGAGACTTGAAGTGTAGAGTCACGAGGGAGAAACAATCAAGCAAAATTGACCATTATCGCCCAGGAGATAAGACCCAGGAGTCAGTTCAGAGAACGCGGACATGACCGTAGAATTGAGTACATAGCAGGCCATGCCCTCAGTGGATATCCAATAAATTGCAATGGACATATGTTTTCTTTTCTGTGCACTCTCTTGCCCTTCTCTTGGCTGGATCTTGGGGCTTCTGGGAGAGTGATGGAGAGGGGACTATTGGAAGAAGAGGCTGAGAGCACAGATGAAAGTCATCCCATCTGTTTGGATTTCATTTTAAGAGCAGTGCAGAGGCATTGAGTGTTTTTAAGCAGAGAATAACATTAAGGAATGTACAGGTGTACTTCGGAGATATTGCAGGCTCAGTTCCACACTGCAGCAATAAAGCAATTATCGCAATAAAGAAAGTCATATAAATATTTCAGGTTTCTCGGTGCATATAAAAGTTATATTCACACTATATTGTAGTCTAGTGTGCAATAGCATTATGTCTAAAAAACAATGTACATCCCTTAATTTAAAAATACTTTATTGCTAGAAAGTGCTAATAATCATCTGAGTCTTTGTCAAGTCATAATCTTCTTGCTGGTGGGTGGTCTTATGCAGCCTCCTCATACCTCTCAGTCGTCACAAAATTGAAGAGAGTTAGAGTCTTGCTCTGGATTAGGCTCTGGCTTAAGGGAATGTTGTGGCTGGTTTGATGTTCTATCCAGACCACTCAAACTCTCTGCGTCAGCATAAGGCTGTTTCACTTTCTTACCATTCATGTGTTCGCTGGAGTAGCACTTTTAATTTACTTGAAGAACTTTCTCTTTGCATCCACAACTTGGCTAACTATTTGGCACAAGAGGCCTGGCTTTTGGCCTATCTTGGTTTCGACATGTCTTCCTCACTCAGCTTAATCATTTCTAGTTTTTTATTTAAAGTGGGATACATGTGACCCTTCCTTTCACTTGAACACTTGAAGGCCACTGTAGGCTTATTAACTGGCCTAATTTCAATATTGTTGTGTCTCAAGGAATAAGGAGGTCCAAGGAGAAGGAGAGACACAGGGAAATGCCCAGACAGTGGAGCAGTCAGAACACATACACATTTATTGATTCCGTTCGCCGTTTTCTCTGGGTACAGTTTGCAGTTCCCCAAAACAATTATAATAATAATATCAAGGACCACTGACCACAGACCACCACAAGAGATAGAATAATAATAAATTTGTGCAAATAAACAATAAAAAAACATTGTGAGAATTACCAAAATGGGACACGGAGATAGGAAGTGAGCCCATGCTTTTGGAGACATGGCACCAATGGACCTGCTGTATAACACAACCTTCAGTTTATAAAGAACACGGTGTCTGTAAAGTACGATAAGGTGAAGCACAGTAAAACAAGGTGTGCCGGTGTTGGGGAGCACATCTGGCTCCCCAGTGTGCTCCCCAGATGCCTGGCATAGTATTGACTGAAAGAAAGATAACAGATGGAGGGTATCTGAAAAGTAACTGCCAGATGCTATGGTGCCTGCTCCTGTGCAGTCAGGGAGAAGAGAAAGAAGAGACTGATTATCAAAGAAATTCCAAAGCTGGAATCCACAGACCCCCATTCCAGATTCATTAAAAGTGGACAAGAGATAGGGGAGTCTGAGGATTGTCCCTGGTTGACTGGAAGGTCACTCAGGAGGAAGGAGTGTACCTCGGAGATGGACAAGGATGGGCCTTCTGCTTGTCCTACAGGTGCCCATTCTCAGCACAGGCTCATCCAGCCAAAGACTACATTTCCCAGCCTCCCTTGCAACTAGATGACGTGACGTGACAAAATCCAGACCAAAGGGCCTGCCACGTGCAATTCTGATTAGTGCCCTTAGGAAGATGAGCCTCTGCTTCTCTTTCCTCCTTTCCTAGGGAGGAATGCGAATGTGGTAGGGAGACATCTTCAACCAGGAGAATGAGGACACAGCAAGGTGGGAGGATCCTAAGTCCCAAAACTACCACAACATCACCAAGCCAACAAACCAGCCTAGGGTCACCTTCCCCAAATGTTATGGGACTGAATAATAAACCTCTATTTCTTTTTTTTTTTTCTTTCGAAACAGGGTCTTGCTCTGTAACCCAGGCTGGAGTGCAGTGGCACAATCTTGGCTCACTGCAACATCCACCTCTCAGGTTCAAGTAATTCTCATGCCTCAGCCTCCCAAGTTGTTGGGATTATAGGTGCCCACCACCACATCTTGCTAATTTTTGTAATCTTAGTAGAGCCAGGGTTTTGCCATGTTGCCCAGGCTGTTCTCAAACTCCTGACCTCAAGTAATCCACCTGCCCCGGCTTCCCAAAGTGCTGGGATTACACAGGAGTGAGCCACTGCACCTGGCCAAACCTCTATTTCATTTAAGCCCCTGTATGTGTGGCCTCCTGTTACTGATGTTATTTTCACATGTTATTCTACGTGAGGGGCAGAACAACTTGCTTTTGTTGTATTTCAAGTGATTGTATCGCTGAACCAACCACTCTCGGAGCCACACTTCCTCTGCCTACAGGCTCTGTGTTGACTTGTGACATGAAGAACACCTGTGAGGCATCCGCAGCATACATCAGCCCAGGGACGGAGGCCACGGGGGCCTGAGCCTGCAGCCGGCAGTGGCGGACACAGATGCTCCAGCAGGAGTGAGGGGAAACACTCCACCAAATGAAGGCCTCAGGGTCATTCGGACTTCATGGAAACAAGTTGTATCAGGTTTGCTGGCGAAGCAGCTAGGAGGCTGTGGCAGCTGTTATTTATTCTTCAGTAGGACATTTGGCACAATGTCTTGCATCTTCATGGGTAATTAGACAAAAAGAGCTCACCACCCCCAGGTGATGTCAATGCAGAGGGAGAGTCCTAGTGACATACTACGGGCTTGGCCTCAGTCACTATTTGTTCAATGACTTGCTTATCAGGGTTATATGTGGGCCAAAGCAGTTACTAATAGAAGAGACCTTGGATAACAAACTCGAGGGTCATAAAGATCTGGAGAGGCTGGAATGATGCACTGAACCTTCACAGACTCATTCATTCCTCCCCCATCCATTCATTCAGTGAAAGCATAGTCATCGACACCCAGAGGATGCCAGGTGCTCAGGAAGGTGCTGGGACACCACAGGTGACAAGGGTCTTGCTCTCACTGACCCAGCGCTTTCGTATGTGGAGAAAGACAATGAAATACAACAGACCGAGTCAGGTGGATCACCTGAGGTCAGGAATTCAAGACCAGCCTGGCCAACAATGCAAAACCCCATCTCTACTAAAAATACAAGAATTAGCTGGGCATGGTGGCACGTGCCTGTAATCCCAGCTACTTGGGAGGCTGAGGCAGGAGTATCGCTTGAACCCAGGAAGTGGAGGTTGCAGTGAGCCAAGATTGTGCTACTGCACTCCAGCCTGGGGAAGAGAGAAAGACTGTCTCAAAAAAAAAAAAAAAAAAAAAAAAAAAAAAAAAAAAAGATAGATAAAGCAACAAAATCATTTTTGGAGAGATAATGCTGGGAACGCATTATTGGCAGGATGTGATAGTGACATGAAAGTAAGGTTCCTTTCGCTTGGGATCGGCAAGAACTGCCCTGAGCCAGTGACGTTTGCCTCAGATGATGAAAAGAAGCCAGGCTTGAAAGCCAGGTGGAAAGAACTCCAGGGAGGAGGGAGTGCAAAGGCCCCAGGGGGCAGCAACAGGAGTTTTCCAGGAACAGACCCAGGCAGGTACACTGGAGTGTGACCAGCAAAGAGGAGAATGAGGAAGGGGGTGGGGACCAGGTCACAGAGGGCATGGTGAGGAGTTTTGGATTCTCTTCTCTGCAGGGTGAGAAACCTTCTGGGGATTTTGAGGAGAGAGGTGGCGTCATAGGATTAACTTCTCCAAAGGCTACATTGGCTGCTGTGTGCAGGGTGGATTCTAGGAGGTAGAACAGAGGAGAGCTGGGAGGCTCTTGCATGGTGGTGATGACCAGGGCACTAGAGAAGAGACTGTGCTTGAGATATGTTCTGGAAGCAGAGTCCACGGCATTTGCTGATGGTTTATGGGAGTAAAGGAAAAAGAGAAATCCGGGACAACTCCAGGTCTTTTGCTGAGCAACTGGTGGTTGGTGGTACCGGTTCCTGGGACGAGAAGCCCTTTTCTCCATCTCTGCTAATAACTCGCTGGCCTGAGCCAGCCTCGTCACTTGCCTTTAATGCCCCTGTGGTCACATGGCTGGCTGCCCTGCTGCCACCACGCCTCTTCCCCATGGTCTGGGATTGATCGTGTGCAGGGCAGCACCTGGGGTCCACATTAACACTCCCACACACCAACAGATAAGCTGGAAGGAAGCCCCTGTGTGGTTCACACAGAGGAAATAGGTGGGTGGTCACTGTGTGGGACTGTCCTTGGATGGCAGGTCAAGGGCACATCTCTGGTTGAGGAGGGGAATAAGGACACCAGGCAGGGGAGATGCCTGAGTTGAAGGAGTGAGACCAAGGCAGAAGCCCACCCACAGGATGAGGGCTGAGGGAAAGAGGAGGTTCTCATGCACAGTGAAGCAAGAACCAGGGGGCTCTCCGGACCCGGAAGTGACCCTGGGCTGGCCAGGGGACAGTCCAGTCTCTACCAGACCATGGGGCTGGCTGTGGGGGTATTTTAGGTCTCCAGCTTGATGTCTGCAAGGCCAGCTTTTTTTTTTTTTTTTTTTTTTTTTGGAGACAGGGTCTTGCTCTGTCGCCCAGGCTGCAGTGCAGTGGCTCACTGCAACCTCCACCTCCCAGGCTCAAGCAATTCTCCCACCTCAGCTTCCTGAGTAGCTAGGACTACAGGCACGCACCACCATGCCTGGCTAATTCTTGCATTTTTTGTAGAGATGGGGTCTCACCATGTTGTTCGGGCTAAGGCCAGCTTTTTCTTGCTGATGGAGGAAAAGGAACTGGATCAGACTCAAATCTGAGAGGCCCTGGAGGACCCAGCTATGAGAAACTAGCAATGAACCGGAGCAGGAGGGCCAAAGGCAGCCTGCTGGCTTCTTCTCATTTTTCCAGCCTCTGACACCTCACACCATTATGAACATGTAATTGACCTGAATTTGTAAATTCTTATTCTTCTTTTTTATGACTTCTTTCCTGCATGAATGGCAGAGGGTGACTCATCCCCAGGGACGGGGCTCAACCTTTCAACACAAACTTACCACCATGTAAAGCATGCGGCCCCCACTGGCTGAAGCCATTTGATAAATCCCTTTTTCTCATTTTTACAGAGAGAAGGTCTAAGATCCAAGCTACTGCCTAATTCAGCCATTTGCCCTTTAGCCAAGTTTTTCAATGTACTCCACACTTTCTCATCCCTGCTGAGAGCCCCACTTTCCTTGAATGCGTTCCTCTCTTGGCTTCCATCCCTGCCGCCAGCCTCCTCCCTCTCTCTCCCTTACAGGTCACTTCTCATGATGAGATTGGACTTGTTTCCTTAGGCTCTGGTAACAAGTCAGCTTAAAACAGAGAAATGGACCCTTTCACAGTTCTGGAGGCCGGAAGTCTGAAATCAAGGTGTTGGAAGGGCCACTCTCCCTCTGAAGCCCCAGTAGAGGATCCTTCATGGCCTCTTCCAGCTCCTGGGTCCCTGACACTCCCCTGCTTATGCCTGCTTCTCTCCCCACACTGCCTCCGTCCTCACACGGCCATCTCCTCATCTCCCTGTGTCTCTCCTCTGTGTGTCTCTTATAAGGACACTTGTCATTTGACTCAGGACCCACCAGGATAACCCACGATAATCTCATCTTAAGATCCATCACTTACTACAACTGCAAAGTCCTTTTTTTCCAAATAAGGTTACATTCATAGGTTCTAGGGGTTAGGATGTAGATATGTCTTTTCAGGGACCACCATTCAACCCACCTCAGGGAGTCACTGTTATCCCTTGTGGGATGTTAATGCACAGAAGAAAATAAATCCAGTCAAGTCAAAGTAAAATACAAGTTGGGCAGTGGGTAAGTTTCCTTTGCAAGCACATAGCCACAAGAATTAAGGCATTATGTCTTGGCCAAGTTTCAAAACGACGCCTTCAGGGTCTCCAGGTCCTTAGGGTCTTCAGGGCTGCTTTTTGTTTGTTTGTTTGTTTGTTTGTTTTTTAGATGGAATTTTGCTCTTGTCACCCAGGCTGGAGTGCAATGGCACGATCTAGGCTCACTGCAACCTCTGCATCTGGGTTCAAGTGATTCTCCTGCCTCAGCCTCCTGAGTAGCAGGGATTACAGGCACCTGTCACCACACCCGTCTAATTTTTGTATGTTTAGTAGAGACAGGCTTTCGCCATGTTGGCCAGTCTGGTCTTGAACTCCTGACCTCAGATGATCTACCCACCTTTGCCTCCCAAAGTGTGTGAGCCACCGCACCCATCCAGGGCTGCTCTTAAATGATGAAACCAATGGGCTCTACAGCCTCAAATGCCGAGGGTCAAGCTGTGTCCTCTTCTGCCAAGAACAAGGAAGTGGTATGTCTGAGTGATATGTCATTGCTCATTGTCTGCCATCAGGTTGGGACAAAGAGCAGAGGTCTGGGCCTGGCGCTCAGCTTAGCCAGCCAGGCCCCCGGGCCAGGCTGAGTCACTGCGTCCTCACTGCTTAACCCAGGGTAGCAGTGCTCACTCTGCTTATCACAGGGCAAGGGGCGAAGGAGCTGATATCTGGGAAACAGTTTGAAAACTGTGAAGGGCTCCACAGGCAAAGTACCGTTCTGTTTGTTTTAGTGGGGAATCACTGTAGGAAAAAATTAGGAGGATTTTGGTCCTGAATCCTCTAGAAATGTGCTTTGCGACTTTGGGCAAATCATTTAAACTGAAGATAGTAATGCTACTCAAAATCAGTAGTGTTACAGACGTGTCCACCTAGGAAGGGTATAAAGTACTATATAAATATGAAGTTCTATCATTATTATAGTGTTCACCATTTCAGCAAAGTATTGTAAAAGACATTACATAATGCATTTGCATCTTTTTACTGATAAAACTTTTACTATAAGCATTAGTACTTACTAACCAGCATTTTACATTTTCCTTTGAAAGGGCGAAAGTCCTTCCGCAGAATCAAATCGTGTAATTTTTCCAACAGATATTTATTGAGTGCTGTGCATCAGGAATTATTCAAAGCATTGCAGGAAAGTAGTGAACAAAGCAGATATAATTCCTTCCCTAATGGGGTGGAATTTGTGCTGTGGAGACAGAGAATTATTAAGGTAAAAAAGCAAAAAATAAAGAACGTAATGATAAGGGCTTCAGAAAAAAAACTCATTCAGTGTCAGAAAGGAGTTGTTGAAATTTTAGGTGGGGTGGCAGGGAAGGCTTCACCAAAGGTGACTATTTAGTAAAGATCTGCGGCGGTGACTGTAGGAGTCACACGGACTCCTGGGAAGACCCTTCTAGGGAGAGGGAAGAGCTCAGGAGGGAGCCGGCCTGGTGCCCAGGGCAGGAACTGAACATGGAGGCAGAGAGGTCATGTAACTGCCGGAGGCTGGGTCTCAGGGCCTCCAGAGGCCTGGTGGGCTTGGGCTCAGGCCTTTCTTCTGAGTCACACAGGAGCTGTTGGAGGGTTTTACCTGAGGACGGACAGGCTGACTGCTGGTTTAACAGGATCCCTCTGGCTGCTGTGTTGAGAATGGGTATCACGTTTAGAAGCCTCTTGAAATAAGTATTTGAATGCACAAGTCATACTGAAAGTCATTTTTTAAATGTCAAATGCTTGCCTTTTCCCCTAAACTAGAGCAGGTCATTCTTGCAGTGAAATAGTCCACTCACTTTTCTATAGTAGGATGAAAAGAAAGAAACGAGAAGGCACGACTCGCTGTTTCTAGTCAAACATTCTTGCTACCAAGAAACATTCATGCTCCGAGTGGAGAAGGGGCTGCCTGCATCTCGCGCCCTCTGGGTGAGCCCGGCTATATCTTCCTTCACCACCATCTGCTGGGAGGGTGGGAGCTGAGAGGACAAGGACACCTGAGAGAGGCCTGTGATGGGCTGCCCAGTGCCACCCAAGCCCCTACTGCACATATTCTGCCCCCACCCAGGTTGGTCCAGAAGAAGAACATCAAGGGTTGTTACCCAATTCTGGTGTCAAAGACACCCTGAGAGTCCTCCATCGCTACTGACCAGCAGTTTCACATGTACCTACAAACAGAAACGGGGTAATTGGGTTTAATAAAAAAAAATACATTGGCCATAAAAAGGAATGAAGTTCATCCATGCAGTACATGCTACAGCACAAAAGAACCTTGAGAATATTATGCTCAGTGAAAGAAGGCAGTCACAAATGACCACATATTGTATGATTCCATTCTTATGAAGTGTCCAGAACACTTCATAAATGATAAGGCAAATCCATAGTGTCAGAAGATAGATCCGTGGTTGCTTAGGGTTGGGGGTCAGAGGGATAATGGGGTGATAGCTAATCAAAACAGCTTTGTTTTTGAGGTAATGAAAATGTTCTAAAAGGGACTTCAATAATGGTTGTACTTACCTGTGAATATTCTTTTTTTTTAATATTCTTTTTTTTTTTGAGACATAGTCTAACTCACTCTGTCACCCAGGCTGGAGGGCAGTGGCACAATCTTGGCTCACTGCAACCCCCGCCTCCCGGGCTAAAGCGATTCTCCTGCCTCAGCCTCTTGAGTTGCTGGGATTACATGCATGCACCACCACACCCGGCTAATTTTTGTATTTTTAGTAGAGATGGGATTTCACCATGTTGGCCAGGCTGGTCTCAAACTCCTGACCTCAAGTGATCTGCCCGCCTCGGCCTCCCAAAGTGCTAGGATCAAAGGTGTGAGCCCAAAGGTGTAAGCCACCATGCCTGGCCCTTACCTATGAATATTCTAAAAACCACTGGATTGTATAGTCTAAACGGGTTGCTATGGTCTGAATGCATGTGTCCCCTCAAAATTCCTATGTTGAAACCTAACCCCCGAGGTGATGGTGTTGAGGTGGGGCTTTTAGGAGATAACAGATCATGATGGTGGGGTCCTCAAGAATGGGATTCATGCCCTTATGAATCAGGCCTGAGGAGCCCTTTATCCCTTCTGCCATGTGAGGACACAGCAAGAAACAGAGAGCCTCACCAGACACTGAATCTGCTGGTGCCTTGATCTTGGACCTCCCAGCCTCCCAAACCATGAGAAACAAATTTCTGTGGTTTACAAATTCCCCAGTCAAAGGTATTTTGTCATAGCAGGAGAAGTGGACTAAGACATGGATCAATTTTATGGTGAATTATACGTCAGTAAAGGTGTTTCTATAGGTGTCTGTTCACACACATATGCATACATAGATGCACAAACACAAAAATACAATGCTCTTTTGTGACTTCTAAAAAAGTTTAATCACAAATAGAAGTATTTGCACTCAGCCAGGAGAATTTGTAAACATGCCCTTTCATCTCCCATTGTCAAACAAGAAAGAATGGTTTCAAGGCACTGAGACAGAGTGAGTCTGACATGGAAACCCAACCCTACCTTGGGAGCAGGGGCTGACAACCCACCACTAGGATGTGCCCTGTGTATCTGTAGTGTTGTTGGCTCCCTGCACACAGAGCAAGGTCCCGTCCAGGACCATCTGTAGAATTTGCAAGGCCCAATGCAAAATGAAAATGGGCCTCTTATGCAAAACTTATTACAAATTTCAAGATGGTGACCACAAAGAATTAAGCCAAGTGTTTACGCTTTTAAGAGGTATTTCCGTGCTAGAACTGGGTCAGCTCCTATGGCATTCAGTGAGAATCTTCCAGAAGATGAGGGCTGGCGTCCTATGCCTTGAGAGCTAAGAGTGGAGGTGCTGGCCCTCCTCTGGTTCCTCAACCTGCACCAAAGGGGCATGTCCCAGGTGGTGACGACTGGAATTTAGAGGTAAAGGCAGCATTCGCCTGGAGCAGAGAACACAAGGCGAGGCGGGATGACTTTACACACAGCCATAGATAAGAGGTACTAATAGCTCAGTCGGTCTGAAAGAGACACACTTAAAGTCATAAATGGGAAGATGTGGGTGGAAAGTCTTGCAGCAATTGGAAAGCCATTCCTCCAAAGACGTGTTATAACTTAAAAATATTCCAACTTCTGAATGATTTCTTTATACACCTGCTTAAGTCGGTGACATTATTCAGCCTTAACACTTTAAGCCAAGTTTTATTTTGTCACCAAAATGTGAGTTAAGCTAACTTAATCATTTGCTAGACTGACTGGCACAGTAATGACTAACTCTTAGTTTGTGTGAAGACTGGTGGTTCAGTTTTCTAGTTAGCAAAATACATAAGCCGATGCACTGAGGATTATTCAGTTCCATGCATACTGTTGGAATCATTTTGTGATTCAGACAAAAACACACAACTATAAAATCATATATCTGTACAGGTCTGACTCAGTTCAGACACATTTATTTAGGGATTATCAGTTTTACAGAACACAACGGGTCGCTATTACTATTTTGGTTGTTCAGACTTGTCTAAAGCACGTCACTGTGCAGTTTGATATCATGGTGGATTTTCAAGCGGTTTATACCCTCCCAGAGTACTGCCTTATAAGGGAAAATGACTGTGTCAGGGTGGCAGTGTGCTGGACGAGGGGGCAGGAGGCCTGGAGTGTGGCCCCAGCCTTGCCAGGAAATAGGCATTTGACCCTGGGCAAGGAATTGATCCTCCCTGGGTCTCAGTTTCTGCATCTTACAAACCAGACTTGGTCTCAGCCATCAACTCTCTGAAGTTTTTTCCAGTTTTAAAATCCAATGTTTCATTTTCTCATTTCTGACCACCAAAAGCAAGAAAATCACAGTCAAAGACACCATGGTTCCCATTGACAGCACTGGGATTGATTTTATACCTTGTTGTCAACCAAAAGTGCCAGTGTAGGGCAGCAGTGATCAGGGATCCCCGCAGGAGACCAAGCCTTCCAGGGCCAGGGGACCTGCTACTTATTTATCACACACTTAATGACACGCCAGACATTGTTCTAAGTGCTTGGGAGACATTAACAGAGGGAGGCCCAGAGGGGCCCACAGGTGGCCTGCTAGGGAATGGCTGGGCTGGGATTTGACCCCAGGCAGTCTGGGCCCACAGGCTGCCCTTCAGAGGTGAAGACGGTAGCCCTAGCTGGGTACCATGTCTTCATGCCTACAGGGAGTGCAAGGGACAAAGGAGGCTGACAACGAGCAGAAGGAATGAGAAAGAAGCATTAGCAACGTTTTTGACCACCAGCAGAATACCCTATCTGCCATTCCAAGGAATCTCACAGAAGAGACTAGACACTGGCCAACTCTTGCATAATCTTGGTCCACCCTGATGGAGCGGGAGGCAGCTCCACAGCCCCACATCTGCCCAGGATTCTTGGTAGCTGGGCCAGCCTGCAAATGGGCAAGGTTGGTTGGATTCGGAGGTGGGTGGAAGTGGGGATTAAGCTTATCAAGTCCTTGACCCCAACATATATCAGTGAAATAGCCACCACTGCCAGACACCCCAGCAAGCCAGATGCAGGCAGCAGCTTACACATGAGGAAATGATTTCTATCTCTAGGTTCATTCTTTTCTTCCTCCACTCCTCACCAAAATCTCACTGTGCATGTGATTTTGACTGAACTGTGTACTTCACTTTTACTTCTTGAGGGCGGGAACTAACTAAGCCTTATTCATATTTGTCTTCTCAGCATCTGACTCTGTGTTTGCTAAGTGAATAAATGATGCACTGCGGACCAAATGACGTCTGTTTAACTTGCAACTGGAAACCACCACAAACTGCCTGTCGACTATTGATTTGGATTTTAAGGTAAATACAGACATGTTTCTAAGGAGACGTTTTTGTGTGTGTGTGTTTTTTTTTAAAGGATGACTTCGTAAGCTAGCTAATCATTTCTCATAATTATGTCTGGATCCTAAAGAATTCTTTTTCTGCATTTTACTCTCTAGATATTTCATGTTTGTAACACATATATTCTACTGTAATATCCCTTTTCCCCCCTCTTCTGTGAATGTCCCTCTTTCTTAAGGGGAAAGTGTTAACATTGCTCATAACTCAGTCTGCCATAGTGCATCTGATCACTCCACCCTGTGCACCTTCTGACTTTTAATTTCCTTCTAACACCCTCGACTTTTGATCTCCAAGCACAAGCGCTGTACTTTTATTAGGTTTAATTTACTGTAAAGCTCATTGTTCCCTGTGAATCGCACCATAATAGTCAATGAATAATCACTGGCTTCAGCCAGACTGCTTTTTAATTCTGCTGAGTAACTGGGAAGCCAACTAGGATTAAGGACAAAAATGTAAGGAACCCTGATATTGCCCCAGAACTAGGATAAGCCATTTTATTATGAACATGTGACCACCCACGTGCAGAGGTGGATCAGCTACAGGGCAGGACCCAGGGCAAGGGGGCTGCTTGGGGCAGCCACAGACTCTTTGGAAGGGGAAATAGGGAGGACCAGGGACCTGGGTGGGAGGCAGGAGCTTAGGCTTACGATGACTCCAGCACACAGGCCCAGCTTCCTCTTCCCACAGCCTCCACGCTGTCTTAGCTCTGCCATTTGGTCTTCTGGCCAGGATCCCCTTCCCAAGGCTTTCACATATTTAAACCCGCGAGGGGTGGGAATTTTTTTCGTGTATATGATAGTTTTTTCAAAATGTTTTTTATAAAATCCTCCCTGAGGAGAGCTTGGAAAAAGATTCTTAATAGCTAGATCATTTTGAGTCCTTCTCTACCATGTACTCAACACTCTGATATATTCTGCACATTTGGTTCTATGTCATTCACCACAGTCTTAAGGACATAGGTTCCATAATCATCCCTTATTCTGTAGAGGAGGCCCAAGGTTAGTGAGCAGAGGAAGCCTCCACTGTCAGGAACCAGTGGTCTTCAAACTGCTGTGCTCCTCTTTTGATATCTTTCTGCTCATATATGTTGGAAACAGCCCAGCATGAGCAAAGCACCACCTCCTAGCCCCCAGCCTATGCCAGCCCTGCAAAGAGGAAAGATGTCTCCACTCAGGGAGCCCATCAGCGACTCAGGGAACCCTGGAGCACCTGCGACTCAGCACCCATGAACACGAGGGCAGGCATGGTGGGACAAGGCAGTCTGCTTGGGGCAAGTGAGCTTCAGGAAGTAGCTGAGCTTTGGGGAGCAGCTGTCTACACCCAGCTTCTCAGGGCTGTGCAAGTAGCCTGAGGGAGAAAGACCCTATATTAGCTGAAACTGCAGCCCAGATGAGTCAGTATTTTCTGCTACGGTTTTTAAAAAAAATAGTAACATACTCATGTCTCCATGGTAACTTACTATGGATCTGTATTCCATTTATGGAACTCTTTCTTGACCTATCTGTGTTCTCTAATCTGGGCCCGAATTTACACTGAGAAGCCATCAGAATCAATTCAGTCTCCAAGAAATAATCACTTTCCCTATACGTGACTGTTTCAGCCGTATAGATTCTGACTGTGACTCACGCCACGGTGATACCTGGAGACCTTCGGGGACCCAGAAGCATTAAGGTGCACCGATATCTCAATTATCCGGATAACTCTAGACCCACAGTCGCCATGGAAACCTAGAACCCTGAGTCACAGAGAAGCTGGGCCATTCCTCTCCCTTCCCCGTGGTGCCGCAGTCCTTGAGATGTGAGCAGCTTTCAGCCCCGTGGCCTCGCCTAAGCTGGGCTTTCCTATTTCATCCACAACTTCAGGAATCTAAACTTTCCTGCAAAATATTGAGCATGTGACCTGAGTCCAAACAGCCATGGACTCAAGCACCTTCTGATAAAAACGGAAACCACAGTGTAGGGGGTGGTTTTGACCAGGGTTTGAGTCAGATAAACTCAGGTTTCCACCTTGAATTTCTCATTGATCTGACCTGGCAGGTTATTCATCCTAAGGTTCAGGTCCCACCTGTGTAAAGTGGGAGCCGTAAGTCCTCTGAGAGTGACGATGATGTGCGTGGAGTGCCCAGCCCAGAGAGAAATGCGGCCAAGGCGGGTCACCATCTGGGCACCGCTCAGCTCCAGAGGGCGCCACTCCCGCGGAGCCTGCGGGATCAGGGCTTCCCGGGAGCAGCGCGATCAGCACCACGACTCGGGGACACAGCCGGGGCCCGGTTTCTACAGGAAGGGCCTCATTTGGAGCCTTTTTGTGATAGAATGATCATTAGTCCTAAGCCCATTCAGAGGTTCAAGAATGGGGTCGGCTCAATTTCAGGGCCTTATTACCCAAGCCCGGCTGCCCTTCGGTGCCACCAGCACCACTGCTCCGTCGCTGCGGAATTCCAAAGGCAGGTTTGGCGTTAGGGCCTTGGCCCCAGGGAGGACGCCGAGCGCTCCACGGAAAGTCTCCGCCCGGCTCCCAGGGCGCACACTCGCGCGCACGTGGGGCCGAGGCCCTGGTCCCGGGGCCTCGGGGCCAGCAGGCGAGGGACCCAGCCGAGTGACAGCAGAAGGCGGAGGGAAGGATGGGCCGGAAGGTGTCAGCTCCGCCCTGCGCTCCCTCGCCGCCTCCGCCCTCCTCTTCTCACCCCTCGTGCGCTCCCTCTCCTCTCCCTCCGCTCCCCCAACCCTCCTGCTGCCCCCTTCCCTCTCCTCCCGCTTCTCCCCGTCCTGCCTACCTCCCTTCCCCTCCTCTTCTCTCTCCTCCCCTTCCCTCCCCTCTCTCTTCTCTCCTCCCTCCTTCCCTCCCCTCCCCTCCCCTCGGCCGTCCCTCCTTCCTCCTTCCTCCTCCCTCCTCCCTCCTCCTCCCGCTCCTGAAGAGCGCGCCGCGTGGGGGACGGGCCGGTTACTTCCTCCAGCGACTGGCGAGTGCGGTGTCGCTCCAGCTCAGAGCTCCCGGAGCCGCCCGGCCCGCGTCCGGCCTCCCCGATCGTCTCTGGCCCGCGCCCTAGCCCTCGCCCGGCGCGCACCGAGCAGCCGCGGGCGCGGAGCAGCCACCGTCCCGACCGAGCGCCGGCCCTGCCCGCAGCGGCGCGGTAAGAGCTGGGCCCGCGGAGAGCGCCCTGCGCGCGGCTCCAGTCCCATGGAGGGTCACCCGGGGCCCGGGTGGGGGTCGCGGGGGGCACTGACACTCAGATCTCGGGGCGCTGCCGGGGGTGCAGGTAGGGGTGGCGGCTGCTCGGAGGACTCTAGGGGCGCGCGTCTGAGTTCCGCGCCGGCTCGTTTTCCGGTTATGGAGTGGCCTCCGGGGCTGGCGGGGTCGGCCGGGGTTCCTGCGTGCTAGGGCCGCTGTCTTCGGGGTCGCCAAGCTGCGGGCGCTGCTAGGGCGCGCTGGCTTGTTTCGCTCGCTTTTGTTTTTAAAAGGAAACGCGGGCCTGGTAGGGGGTCCTGCCCAGTGGGTGTCCCGGCGAACATGATTTCGCGAACGGGAGTGGGGGCACAGGAGAGCGTGTCCGAGGTGGCCTGGCGCCCCGGCTTTGAGGGTGACTTCCTGGAGCGGCGCCGGGCCCGGAGGATCTGGGGCGCCTAAGACACCTGGAGGCTGCGGCACCGCGGGAACCTGCGGGGCGCGGGTTCCCTGGTCACCTGCTCGCCGCGTCCAGGGCCCGGGCTGGGGACCCCTTGGTCGTGCGAGGAGAGCGTGGGGAACCTGTCGGAAATGAGATCTGGTTGCGCTGGGCTGCCTTTATTTTCTCGTTCCTACAGCATTTGAATGAAGAGGTAACTGAGTGTTTGCTTGTGTGTGTTTGGGTTGCGTGTGTGTTATCCTATTTTATTTTTTACGGCAGAAGACCTTTTATGTTAGCCTGTACACAATTTCAGGGTAGCCTAAAATAGTAGTTGACGCGCTAGTTATTTAGAAAGTAAAGAAATGAGCAGTCCCCTTTGGAGACAGGAGTAATTTATTTTAATTCGCCAGTAAGAGATTATATTTGTTCCATACAATGGAAGCGCCTGTGGGTTATCTGCCTGCCCACACCACCACCAATCAGGGAGATAAGTCTCCACGTTAAGCTTTATTAAAATTCTGAGTAGTAGCGCAGCACAGTAAATGTTAGCACCGACCATCCGCAGGGAAATGTTCAGATACTCATTTCTGGGATTAGTCATTCATCTCTCTAAACTGATCGCTTTCAAAGCGAAAAAAGCAAACTACCTTCAAATGTGTGTTACAAGGTTGTGTTGTTTCTTTTTTTGTTTGTTTGCAAATTTATCTAAATAATCTTACATAAGTGATTACTTGTTCCAATAAGGGTACTGTTGTCAGGCAAATTCTCCTTGTTTTTAAATGTAACCATTCTCAGCTGTTACATTTCTGCTCTTTATCCCTTTTTTTGGGGGGGGTTTAAAAGCAGCGATCCATCAGCAACACCAAACTTGAAATTGATTTATGTGGAAAAACTTGGCTTGTCTGCCACCTAACAAGCCCTGTTGAGTAAAATAAGCAAGCTTAAATTTGATTAGTTGTGTGTCTGCCTGAAACCATTTAGTAGAGCACTTTAATTCTGCATGGTTTTTACAAAACTCATTAAAAGCTGGACAACAAAAGAATTCTATTCTGTAGCTAGTAATTACAGCTCTTTATGTGGGAGTGGTAGGCTGCCTTTTCTCCTGGTATTTGTACACAAAAGCTGGGCAGAGCTTTTCCACTGCCTTCCACATTCATTCTCTGTCCATCTCAGAGAAGCTGAAAAACAGAATCAAGTCAGCAAGCAGTCTGCAAGCCTAAGGAAGAAAAAGAGCTGACCCATCCGGCTCTGGATGGATAACTGGCAACACCCAAGATGTCTATGATTTTGGCCTTCTGTTTGAGGCTTGTTTATTTCTTTAATCAGCGGGTACCAGGACTTATTTCATGCAGAGAGATGACATAAAGCTCTAGAGGAAGGAGCATTTCACATTGGAAGTAGTAGTGAGAAGGGCCTGATCTCATAATATCAGGATGGGGTGTGAAGGGTCCATTCCTCATCATTCATGTTCTCCCTGCACAGAGGACTGTGTGGAGGACTCAGGATTTAGGACCATACTCAACTGGGGTTTGATCTCCACTTTGCCCCGTGGTGGCCCCCCTAGTAGCTGTGTGGATCCTGGGCAGATTGTCCATGTTGCTGGGCCTCCATTGCTTCACTGTATGACGTCTGCCTCTCAGGGATGCAGGAAGATTCAATTAGGTAGGAGTAGATGGTCCCCCAGCACGGGGCTTAGCTCTTAGTAACATTCTGGCAATGGCAGCCATCAGTAGGAGAGACTATTGATTGTTGAGTGAACGTAAGTGACATAATCCACCAAGTGGAGATTCTGAGTGAATGCAGCCATTTTGGACCCAAGACTGCTGCCCCTCTCTGCCCTCCCATAGGACTATTATTTATTGCCAGTGCTGACCAGCCTTTGTTGGCTACCATGATCATTACCTGCACTCCAAGGGTTTTAACAGAATTTTCTGATGCCTCTGGCCTCACCTGCTGCCTTTTAGCCAAGAAGGGTGTGTGTGTGTGTGTGTATGTGTATGTGTGTGTGTGTTGGGTGTATGTTGGGTAGCAGGGTTCTTGGAAGGTCTGGTTTAGCCATAATGTTGATCATAAAGAGAAAATAAGAAAATAAATGCAAATTAAATAGTTTGGTGAGCATATGTTATTTCACCACATCCAGTAAGTTCTATCAGTTGAATGTTGTCTTAATTACTTAAAGTTCTCAGTTGTAAACAGGTAAGAGCACCCAGTGGAGGCCATGGAGCTGGGCTTAGAGCTTTCCTACCAGCCTTCAGTTCCATAGCCATGAACCCGGAGCGGGGGGCGGGGGGAGAGCAAGGAATCGCCCTGGAGGTGAAGGCCACTCATCAGTGCTCACCCAAGGTCTCTGAAAATGAGTTTTAGTTATTCTATTATCTAAGTATCTTTCTTACTGATACGTAACTTACCTGGCTGAACAATTACATTTTAGAGCTCCAAATAAATTTTCAGTCTATTATGGGATTGTCCAATTACAAGCCTCATTGTAATAGCCATGTTAAAAACAATAAAGCAGGTGAAATTGATTTCAGTGTATTTCAAATTAACCTAATATATTCGAAATATTATGTATGTATAAAAATTATTGAGCTTTTCTCTTTCTTCCACTAAGTCGTTGAGAGCTAGTATGTATGTGTAGATTCGTACTAGCCACTGGTTGAGAGCTCTGTAGCCACACATGGCATATTGCTTAGCCCAGGCCTAGTAGAAGATTAAGACTCAGTCAGAGGAAGTAAGGCAGATCCGTGCTTGGAATCAGTTCCTCTTGAAGAAGTGCACAGCCAAGCAACACACAAAGCAGAAATATTTTGAGCTCTGTATTCAAAGCAGGAAGATCTGGGACCATGTAAGGGGGTTTGGTCTTCAGTTCTCCCTTTGATCCCTTCCCTGGGTGTGTGCTTTCTCACAGCCTGGAGAGTGGAAGGGAAGAGAGGGGGCTTCCTGGACTCCTTTCCTTTCTCTGGAAATGACCCCTGCAGCTGTCCTGAAGCTCTCAGGTTGAGCTGATTCTGTCCAGAGCAGACAGGAGGTGGCCAACTGCCCCACTGTACCCACCCAAGTGCTCACCTAAGCTGACCATGGAAATGTGAATGAAAAGCCTGACCCAGGCCCTCTTGCCCTGCTAACCCAGCAAGGAGGCTCTGACCAGCCAGCCAGCAAGTGACTTTTTCTGTGACATCTAAGTGGAATTCAGTGGGGAATCAGCATTATTATTCAATCACCGAAATAGCATATCCCGTTGTGATACTGAGAAATGCTTTCCTCTTGAGACCTTTGGGAGGACAGCCATTTAAATAAGAATTCCCTGCATTCAGTTTTGAATTACCTGTTAGCTGTAGAACTCAGCCAGGATCAAGTCTTGATGCCACCAATGATGAGTTTAGTGTACTTAATCCTTTGCCTCTTTGACTCTTTTTTTTTTTTTCTTTCTTAAGATGAATGATTTCGGAATCAAGAATATGGACCAGGTAGCCCCTGTGGCTAACAGTTACAGAGGGACACTCAAGGTGAGTGAGCAAGTCTTAATTTTTTTTTTTAATTGGAAAACTCGATCTCTAGGAGGAAAGAAAAAAAAGGCCTGGGTCCCAGAAAACTGGTTGTAGCCCTAGCTTTTTAATTTATTGGCCGTGTATCTATAGACTATTTGCTTACTTGCTCTGGTCCTCAGTTTTCTGGTCTGCAGAATGGGTATCTTGATGTGTGTTGTTCTCCTCCACGATATGAAACCAAAGGCCTTTATAGCTTGTTTTCTGAGGTTCCTTCCAGGTGAAAATCCTATAACTCCCAATAAAACAGCTGGAGAGGCTGTCTCTACTGCCTTTTCTGTCCACCCAGGAGTTTCCTTGGTTGATGGGAAGCTGTTTAAGAACTGAAATGAGAGAGAAGAGGCAGACAGACCCAACCGCTACAGCTCCTATCAGAAAGGGCAGCGCCCGTGGAATTGTAGGTAGCCTGTTACTGGCGCAGAGAACAAGCAGGCCTACTTATGTTAAACCAAAAACCGGATGAAAAATGAAAGCGCCCTCTCTGCTGCATAAACATTTTATGTAGCTTCTATCATCATTCCTTTTGGGAACATTCTTTAGTAGCACAAACTGGTAATCTCCCACTTGTCTTCTCCAAATATGACAGCAAGATTTGATTGTTTTCAGCATTATATAGTAAACATGTTTCAGAAGCATGATTTTAAAATTGGCCTTCTCAAAGTTTAGCGTCTCGCATAATGATGATGTACATCTCTGGCATATTACATTTTCCTTTGTATATCGTTATTGAGGTTATTTGTCTGATGTGACCCAAAGAGGCAAAACTCAGCACAGTCCTTTCTGCAGTATTCTAAAGGTCATCAAACTTCAGCCTAGTGAGTTTGCTTGTTTGATTTGGCCAGACATTTTAAGCATGGCAGAAGTGGTACAAGAAATGGTATTAAGTTGAAACCACACCCCTAAGAAAAATCCTTCTATTAATTCAAATAATTTGACGATGCTTATGCGGTTTCTGGATATGGAAAAGAAGCAGTCGTTTTGCTGAAATTGATGTGTTGAAATAGGAAGCACAGATTTGTATTGTCTTTTGGCTTCCTGGCTTTAAAAAAAAAAGAATTTACAGTTAGGAAAGGCATTTCTTAGTCGCCTGGGCAATGCTTGTGGGAACTTTAAAAGTTTATTAGAGGTTTCACCAAAATTAGCTCTGCTCTAAAGTAGTTTGTAAATCCAGATGAGTAATTTGCACTTGCCTGATTGATTGGTTTTCCTCATAGATCTCAGGTAGTTGGTCATCATTGACTTGGATTTTTTTGGGCTGGGCTCCAGCCTCTGCCTGCCCTCTTTTGTAATGCGTCATTCATTGTTCTGCATTTCTAAAAAGAATGCGAGTAACTGATTTTATTTGTAAATGTGTTACACATTTTCTTATTGATGACTCAACAGATGGGTCATTGTATTACACATAACATGGGATTTCCAGCTTATGTTGGAAAAATATAGTCTTTCTTCACGTGTTCCTCAACAATTTAGGCGATGATGAATCCAGATATTATCTGTTACTTTCAAATGAGTCTTACATTAAAAGCTATTTCTTTCATAAATGTTATGTAAGGTGCTCAGAAATCGAGGTAGTGTAAGGTTTTATCTTTCTGTGTGTCTCTTCTCTTCTGCAGATAGTTTAGTTTAACTTTAAACCTATTTCCTTTGGAAATCTTTCCCCTTAGTAGGTGATTTGGGTTTTTTTTGTTTTGTTTTGTTTTGTTTTATTTGTTTTTTTGGTTTTTGGTTTTAAGCAACAGGGTCCTTCTCTGTTGCCCAGGTGGGAGTACCGTGGCTTGATCGTAGTTCACTGCAGAGTTGAACTCCTGGTCTCAAGTGATCCTCTGGCCTCAACCTCATAAAGCACTGGGGTTACAGGCATAAGCCACCCCACCTGGCCTGGGGATGGCGGGGGGGTTCATTTTTAAGACAGTTTACTTTTTATAAAATGAAACGTTAAGGAATTTTGTCATGTATTGCTATTTTCCAAACCATTGGAATTGATGTGGAAAAGCATCTCTAGTTTCAGTTCAATTGTTTCACGGCAAACATTTCAAAATAAATGCTTCCACAGATAAAGTAGTGTATTTCATTGTTTGATTTTCAGTGTTTATCCGGTCATTTGCCTTTTAACTGCATTGTGCTCAGACAGCCTTGTCAAGGGTCATTTTTCTTACACACACAGCCTAGTTGAATTTTTCTCAATGTAACAGGAGGGTCAGGTGTTTGGTAAAGGGGTCTCTGAGGCTCCTCTCGATACCATTGTAAGCTTCTGTTATTTTCAGACTTGTGTATTTAATATATTAACTTAAGTGGATTAGGCCACTAAAATAAATTCCCAGTCACTCCGACTCTGTGAGGTTACTTAAATAAATCCTTTTTTTTTTTTTTTTTTTTGAGATGTAGTCTTGCTCTGTCACCCAGGCTGGAGTGCTGTGGCGCGATCTTGGCTCACTGCAACCTCCGCCTCCTGGGTTCAAGCGATTCTCCTGCCTCAGCCTCCCAAAGTAGCTGGGACTACAGGCGCCCGCCACCAAGCCCGGCTGATTTTTTGTATTTTTAGTAGAGACGGAGTTTCATCATGTTAGCCAGGATGGTCTCGAACTCCTGACCTTGTGAGCCATCTGCCTCAGCCTCCCAAAGTGCTGGGATTACAGGCGTGAGCCATAGTGGCCGGGCACTGTGGCTCATGCCTGTAATCCCAGCACTTTGGGAGAACAAGGCGGGTGGATTACACGAGGTCAGGAGTTTGAGACCAGCCTGGCCAACATGGTGAAACCCTATCTCTACTAAAAATGCAAAAATTATCCAGGCGTGGTGGTGGGCGCCTGTAGTCCCAGCTACTCGGGAGGCTAAGGCAGGAGAATCGCTTGAACCCAGGAGGTGGAGGTTGCAGTGAGCCGAGATTGCACCACTGCACTCTGGCCTGGGTGACAGAGTAATACTCTGTCTCAAAATAATAATAATAATAATCCACAGTAAAATAGAATCATTTCAGTCACTTTGACCATTTTACAAGTCTGTTTTAAGGACTGACTGGTTGATTCCATGTTTGCTTCAAAATTGCCAGTTTAATCAGGGACTACTGGTAGGATTGCCCACGGACCACTTTTACAATAGGTAATTAAATCAGTTTAAATATTGTATTTCCATTTTTTTTTTCCATCTGTTTTTGCAGCGCCAGCCAGCCTTTGACACCTTTGATGGGTCCCTGTTTGCTGTTTTTCCTTCTCTAAATGAAGAGCAAACACTGCAAGAAGTGCCAACAGGCTTGGATTCCATTTCTCATGGTAATTTGTTCCTCAGACTTGACAAATTGTGCATGATTTTCCAAAGTAGTTCAGTTAATAAAGAGATGACAGTTCCTAAGCGAGAAATGTTGGTATCTGGAATCTTTGATATGAATAGCCAGAAGTTCTAGACCTGGGAGAAGGCAGTTTTTCATTTGTATCAACTTGGTGATTCTGATACGGATTCTGATGTCTTGACTGCCAGACGCCCCCCAGTGAGCCGCTGTTAGGAAACTGCAGGGGAATCCCTGAGCTGTCCCTCCTGGATGTTTTCAACATTAGCAAGCAGGTCCTCATCTCCCTGCCCTGGAAAACAGACAGAAGAGTAGACATTAAAACACACCCAAACTTGTAATTTGGGTTTGCATCATTAGTTAAATCATCTCCCCTGCCCTGAGTTTTGGGGCAACAAATTGTTCTTTGTAATCCTTACCCATCTGTAGTTCTTTCTGTAGTTCTTCGTGTCATTGTTTATTCTTCTTAAAAGAATAGCACGTCAGATAATGTTCGTACAATTACTGTGACAGAACTATTAGTTGGAAACATGCCAGAGATGACTGTGTCATATGAAGTAGGTGCTGAGAATACAGGCCAGAAAATTAATTAAAACGCATACACTGGCGTAAGCATAACACTGCATGGCAGCCATTTATCATTCTTGAAATTGCTGAGGGTGTCTGGAGAAGATTGTTTTTCAATAAAAATGGAAGGTGTGGTTCCATTACCGTGCTAAGTGCGGCACATTCATATCACACTCACTTCTCAGCTCTATGCCTAGTTTAATGAAAGTGACTTCCACATGATACAGTCCCTTCAGCCTTCAGACCAGAAACCATGCAATTGTTTTCATTGCCTACAATTTTAAAATAGACTTAGCATTTTCCCTACGCACAACTGCTTTGTGACGCTTTGCAAAATGGAATCAAATTTGAGCTTTATTTTAGATTTTTTTTAAAAGTATAGTTCTGAGACATATATTTTCTCAATTATAGTCAGAAAAGTTTTCTGTTAGTAGTCACGCTGTTTTAAGGAATCATGCCAAGGTTGAGATCAAAATTGTTCTTTTCCAAAAACTAAGATGTCTCTCCTAAATCTCCACCTGATATCACCAACTTGAAGTCCTAATGTCCCCGTGGGGGGTTTCCTTCCAGATTCCGCCAACTGTGAATTGCCTTTGTTAACCCCGTGCAGCAAGGCTGTGATGAGTCAAGCCTTAAAAGCTACCTTCAGTGGCTTCAAAAAGGAACAGCGGCGCCTCGGCATTCCAAAGAGTAAGTACTGCTTTCCTGAGCCTGCACTGGGTGAGAACAACCAACTTGAGTGCAGTTGTTTGATCTTGACTTGTTTGTTAAGCTTTTGCTTGGGGTATTCTGCAGAGAGTAGCATAGATGTCGTTAACCTGAGCCAGTTTCTGTTTCACCCCAATCAACGGAAGACTTGATCCAGAACTCATTAAATATATAGTAGAAGGACACGTTACTGGTGTCTTGAAATGTGCCTGGGTCGTGTCAGAATGGCGACGTGTCATCATGGTATCTTGCTCATTCGTGGGTTCTGGTATATGTCGGTACTTGGTGCATAAATTAGGGATGACAGTGGTCTCACTACCTTTCCACTGTTTTTACCTCATGTGTTCCATCTTTTCTTCTCTCCTGGTAGACCCCTGGCTGTGGAGTGAGCAACAGGTATGCCAGTGGCTTCTCTGGGCCACCAACGAGTTCAGTCTGGTGAACGTGAATCTGCAGAGGTTCGGCATGAATGGCCAGATGCTGTGTAACCTTGGCAAGGAACGCTTTCTGGAGCTGGCACCTGACTTTGTGGGTGACATTCTCTGGGAACATCTGGAGCAAATGATCAAAGGTACCAGCTGAACGTCTTGCTTCTCCTTGTCCAGGATGAGCTGTGGCCGGGCAGACTGATTGGGAAAGTCACGTGGGTGTTCTTCAACCTTAGGGTTGCCACTTGAAATGACATAGAGCACCTTGCCTCAAAATGCCACTCAAGTGAGTCAGGTATATGGCAGTGATTATAGATTTTTATCCCACTTTATGTGAGTGTGTGTGTGTGTATAGCATCAAGTATAGCCACAAGGCAGTAGCCTTAGTCACTAAATTGTTCGCTATTGCTGGCTGTATTCATCACAGGAGTCCATGTTGACTCAGATATGTAGGACAGCAAGAATTCCCATGTCTTCTGAGCTCACCTTACAGATCTAAGAGATATGGCAGCCTTAATGAAAGGGAGCCTTTACTCACATAAACCCTGTGAATTCTACTGTAAATTTTCCTACATCCAAATGGAACGTATTTTGGATGTTGAGGATTGTTGAGGGGGTGGGGTATGTTTTTAAACAAGTGAGAAATTGATATATATTTACACGCTATCATATTGTACAGAAACTGGCCATTGATCAGTAGAAATCTCACCAAAAAAAGAGAAAGTCTTGATTCAAAACTTAAAATAGCAGGGAGACCAATGTTTAAAACACATTGAGTTAAAAAAGAAAAGAAGGCCAGGTGCAGTGGCTCACACCTGTAATCCTAGCACTTTGGGAGGCCGAGGCGGGCAGATTACTTGAGGTTAGGAGTTCAAGACCAGCCTAGCCAATATGGTGAAACCCTGTCTCTACTAAAAATACAAAAAATAAAAATATTAGCTGGGCATAGTGGCACATGCCTGTAATCCCAGATACTCGGAAGGCTGAGGCAGGAGAATCCCTTGAGCCCGGGAGGCAGAGGTTGCAGTGAGTCGAGATCTCACCACTGCACTCCAGCCTGTGTGAGTGAGACTCTGTCGAAAGAAAGGAAGGAAGGAAGGAGGGAGGGAGGGAGGGAAGGAAGGAAGGGAGGGAGGGAGGGAAAGAAAGAGAAAATACAGTAGGGATTATTTAGGTTAAAAAAAATAAGAAAATAAGTATGTTTATAGAATTCAGGGAACTAGTCCTCACCTGACTGATTTTAAACACACTGAATTTCAGCATCAACTGTAGACTCAGAATCTCAAAAACACCTAGGATTCAACAGCTAACTTTTTTTAGTTACGGCTTCTGGGGGCCAGGGAAACTCATTTTTAAAGACCCTCATTTCTTCTGAACTTGGACAGGGCTTTTCTACCAAGTTTCTGGTGATCTGTTTATTGGCAAATTGGGCCTGTTTTGCCATTCCTCGGGCCTGTGAGTTTGTGTGTGTTTGGGTTTCCGGGTGCACATGCATTTTGTAATATATTCGTAGTAAGTATGCATACACAGTGCACAAACCTTTTCCCTTTCAAAGTTCTTGGGCACATGTGTTCCCTGTCCCAGACTCCCACAGCCCTGGAGACCTCCCACACTCTGGGGAAGCGTGCAGGTTTGGAAGCAGTGGAACTGTAAGCTTCACGGGGGCAGACACCATCCATTTCATTAATTTCCTGTATGCAGCCTCTGGTACAGATGGCATTTCATAAATACTTAACTGTTTCTTGAACGCATGAATGAATTCAATACACCATCTGGACCTTTTGCAATAGAAAATTTAGTGTTGCCAATGACATCATTCATTTTGGAAATTTTATTTTAGTAATTGGAAAAATGGGTTGCTTTCTCTCGTTTTTTGAAAAAGACAGGCAGGGACGTGGAGCACCATGAGATTAAATGTGAAGCACTCCGTGCATCTCATCATTCTAAAATTATCATCTCACAGGAATTCAGAAAGTCAATTTGTTCTGTGTAGTTGTCACCTACATCTGCCATCTTATGTCTCCTGTGTCTGCTTTTCAGAAAACCAAGAAAAGACAGAAGATCAATATGAAGAAAATTCACACCTCACCTCCGTTCCTCATTGGATTAACAGCAATACATTAGGTCAGTCCGATTGATTCTGCCCTTAAGAACTTGGTCTTCAGTCTTCCCAGTAGACTTGGACTCTCTCTACGGTAGGCTCTTAAGGGGCCACCTAGACCTGTGTGTCTCTTATGGTGGCCACACGTGGGTGTTGAGCTATAAGCTGTTGAAATGTGACTGGTCCACACTGAGATGTGTAGGAAGAGTATAGTCATGCATACCAGATTTGGAAGTCTTAGTATGAAACAGAGAATATAAAATGTCTCCCTGATAATTTTTAACATATTGATTACCTACTGAAATGATAATTGCTATATGAGGCCAAGTAAAATAAGAAAATTAACTTCACCTGTTTCTTTTTGCTTTTTTAATATGGCCACTAGAACATTCGCAATTGCTTAAGTGGCTCACACGATCTTCCATAGGTCAGCACTGTGAGTGCTAGTCCAGGCAATTCTTAGAGCATGGAGCAGAGCGAAGTGAGCTGATTACCGCGGTCACCAGTAATGTTGGTTTAGGGTAGCAAACAAGAGGCGGCAGGCACAGAGTGCGTGAAAAGCGATTTGTAAACTGGCTCTGAACTTGGGAGCTTAAAGAGCTGTCATGGAATCTGGGTCCTTTCTTCTGGTTGCTGGTACTGGGGAGGGCACATGGTCTGGCCAGGCCAGCGAAGGAGGGGTCCTCGGAACAGCAGGCTTGGGTGGTGTTGGTCCGGCCCAGTGTTTTCTCTCTGGCCCCAGCTCCACCATTCAGACCCGGTGAAGCCCACCTCTCTGCCCCACTGGGGGCTTCCTGCTCAGGAGGTCTTTCTGAACGTGACACAGTGGGACACCCTGTGCCTGCCTGAAGCTGAATCAGAGTCAGAGAGCTTCCTTCCCTCTCCAGAAAATAAATTATTCTGCAATGAACAGAGACAGGAGCAGTGTGATGAAGGAGCAGAAAGCAGAGTGGGCTGTGCCTCAGCACACAGGGTTCATGGCCTGGTTCTGCTCCTTATGAATCACACAGTGCATGACACATCACTGGGTCTGTCTGAGCCTTACTCTCGTCGGAAGCTGAGCCAGTGAGCTCTGTCTTCCTGAAGGTCCCATGAAAGCACTAGGGTTGTAGAAATAGGAACATTGAGTCCTGCCTGCAGAGGCTGCAGTCATTTTGGCAGAGGGCTGCTGGTTGAGAAGATAAATGGTTTGAGAAGAAGGCCTGGTGACAGACCCCCACCAAAGCCCGGTCTCCACTGAGGTTCTGCAGAGGGCTGGAGTATGCAGAGTGCTCACCTGTGATTTGCTCTTAGGGGTTAGTTACGGTGGTAACACTGACTTTAAGAGCTCTGCCGTCCGATTGTTCTGTTCCAGGTTTTGGTACGGAGCAGGCGCCCTATGGAATACAGACACACAATTACCCCAAAGGCAGCCTCCTGGATAGCATGTGTCCGGCCTCCACACCCAGCGTACTCAGCTCTGAGCAGGAGTTTCAGATGTTCCCCAAGTCTCGGCTCAGCTCCGTCAGCGTCACCTACTGCTCTGTCAGTCAGGACTTCCCAGGCAGCAACTTGAATTTGCTCACCAACAATTCTGGTAAGATTGGAAGCATCTTTCAACAAGGCTGTTGGTTTGATTCTGAGAACCCCAGAGCTGTAATGAACCTCTTAATAAATACTTCCTGGATTCAGCCATTAGAGAAGGAGGTCAAAGCCCATGTTCTAAGTGGATTTCCAACAAGCATACCCCTAATTTCTTTCAGGCACTGGCCCAGGTACTGCAGGCATTGAGTGAACAAAACAGTACCTGCTCTTAAACCAGATTTCTCCACGCTTTGGGATATTTATGGAGGCGATGCAGGAATGTGGCATTTCTTTTTATGGAGATGTAACATAAATACAGTGCACAAGTCTCAGGTCATATGGCTGGTTGAATTTGTGTATGTATGTATACCTATGTAATAACCATCCAGATGGAGATAGAGAAGTTTCCAGTAGCCTGGAAGGTTCCTTCGTACCCCTTCCCATCAATAACATCCCCCCCACAGAAGGGAACCATTCTGACTTTTATCATTATGGATTAGGTTTTGATTTTCTTGAACTTTACATAGATGGACTCATGAGGTATGTTTTCTTTTGTGTTTGTCTTTTACTCATCATGATGTCTGGGATTCATGCATGTTGTTGGATGTAGAAGCCATGTGTTCTTTTTCATCGCTGTATAGTATTCCATTATAAGAATTTTATTCATTCTACTGTTGATGGAAGATAGGATTTGTGTAGTATAGTTACCCTAAGGAATAAGCACCTGAGTAGAGAGCATTTTGAGAAGTCTGAGTGGTTCTACAGCAGCAGGTGCATGATTGCACGGGTAGTGGTTGGTGATGCTGTGGTCGTGCCCAAGACCATCTGTGTCCTGGAGGAATCAAAGTATGTTTTTGGTTGTCTTTGCCAGGGACTCCCAAAGACCATGACTCCCCTGAGAATGGTGCGGACAGCTTTGAGAGCTCAGACTCCCTCCTCCAGTCCTGGAACAGCCAGTCGTCCTTGCTGGATGTGCAACGGGTTCCTTCCTTCGAGAGCTTCGAAGATGACTGCAGCCAGTCTCTCTGCCTCAATAAGCCAACCATGTCTTTCAAGGATTACATCCAAGAGAGGAGTGACCCAGTGGAGCAAGGCAAACCAGTTATACCTGCAGCCGTGCTGGCCGGCTTCACAGGTGCGTGTGAAACTCCGAGAGCCTGGCCGCCCAGTCTCCTGGGTCCTGTCCCTTGCTTCCTTTCGATCCACAATACCACGTTCACCAAGGGTGTTTCTAAGCTAGGTACACCAGTGCTCTACACTCCATGTTTTATGCATGGCTTGCTGTATCTCTGAATTCGACAAAAGCCACACTTGGAGGAATTTTCATGTACACAGAGCTCCACGGAGTGAATGAAAATCGACAGGCCACTCCCTCCACCTGGGACGTTCTGAGGAATAGTTGCAGCAGGGGACATGGCCTGTGCAGTCTTCAGCCCTGACTCACCCGCTCCAAGAATCTCAAAGAACGTAAACTGGCTTAGGGAGGGGCAGCAGAGCCAGTCTCAAATAATATGGGCACTGTTTACCTTTTCTTGCTTCTAAAATCTATCTGCTCTTATTTTTGAGGTTTGGGTGAGAGCTATTCTAGGCAGAGGACAAATATAAAGCTGTTTTTAGAAACAGGTATTTCCAGTACTTTGGTGAAAATACTGGGGCTTTGTTTTCATTGCTTCATGTATCCTTAAATGCGTTTTTGCTTTTTTTTTTTTTTAACCATATGGAGCCACTGTGGATTGAAATTACCTAACTTTAAAAAATCTGATAAGTTTAAAATAAGGATACTGAGGCATTCATTCTTTTTCTGTCGTCTAAGAACAATCAGCCACGTAAACGTATTAAAATACACGGAAAGAGTGTGTGAAAGCTATTATCGGTTTCATTATTGGGAGTTCAGGGCCTGAGAAGAACAAACAGCCATAACGTTAGTGTGGTTCATTTTAATAGTAACATAAGTTTCTGTTTATTGACTGCCAACTCTGTGGTTAAGTAGGCATACAGTCTGTAGTATGTAGGATGGCCTGGCATGGGGGTGGTATGAGGCCGTTTTACAGATGGGGAATTGGCTCACAGGTAGATAGCTATCGGTGGTCACACAGCTCTGGTTCTAGAATGCCTGTCCCGTGCTTTACAGCAAAGCTTTATTGATAACGGCCATTGCATTTCTGAGGAAGAGCTATTTGGTAGAAAGAAGTTGGGCTTAGGGTTGGAAGATCTAGGCTTTTCTCCTGTTTGCTGTGATGGGCGTGTGATCCAGGACAAGGCACCTGGCCTCTGAGCCGCATCTTATCCTTCCTCTTTAGAACAGGACCACACTGACACTTGCTTTGCAAGGTGGTAGTTCTAAATATCAATCGAGAACAGGTGCACGAGAAGCTCTTGGCAAAGCATGCTTCACCAGACAGAGGCTGTGAGGCAACGGATGTGACCCCACGTGGCTATTGCGTAAACTGGGCTCACATTAAGCAATTTACACATGGTCATTTGGCAGGAAGGTGGCATGGGATCCCACGTATGACACGCCTCATTCTGTGATGAAACACCCCTTCAGCCACCCCCATCTCTGCCCCACTGGGTGTTTCTAGAAATAAACCTTGAAGGTTTTTACATAAGGAACAATTAAACCAGATGGGGAATTTTAATGCCAAGAGTTGGTGGCCCTAAACTTTCTTCCAGAAACAACAAACCTAGCAGTCAAGGGGAAGAATGTCTCGTCTAGTGACCTTATTTTCTAGGAGTAGGCAGTGTGGAGGAGGAACTCACATTTGGTGCCCAGCCCCATCCCGTTAAAGCACTTAGTACTGTCACCAACACCTTGAGTGCCACCCTTGATTGTCACATCAGAACCCCATTCAGAGAGTTGGGTCTGCATTCCTAAATCAGCATGTACAATTAGGATGGTTAAAGCCTTGCTGTATTTTACATCTGTGAAAGGATATGATCCGTCTCCCTCCCTCTCCCCGCAGGAAGTGGACCTATTCAGCTGTGGCAGTTTCTCTTGGAGCTGCTATCAGACAAATCCTGCCAGTCATTCATCAGCTGGACTGGAGACGGATGGGAGTTTAAGCTTGCTGACCCCGATGAGGTATGGCCAGAGCCCTGGGAAATCTCTGGGCTTGAAAACCTGATTTCCTGGTTGCGTTCAAAAACTCAGTTCTTTGGGCACAAAAAAGGGTTCACCAGTACTGATGAGAATCTTTCCACATGAGGCATCCTTGACTGTTGGGAAAATGGAAGTGGAGTCATTGCTTTGTTGATAAATGTGTACAGTGTTTTCTGGGTATGCTTTGTACAAGGGCGTTGCACAGATTTCACTGTCTTGATCAGTTGTCTGATCAAGAGGCCCAAGCTGCAAACTGAGGTTCTCTACCGACCATCTGAAAATGCCTTAGGAAAGCTGCCCTTGTCCATCGGGGGAGCAAGCCTCATGTGGCCCCAAACTGGCCTTCTGTCCGCTCCTTAGCTGAGCCCAGCAGCGTTGACCCCAGCCCTGCAGAGTTAGAACCAGGAGCCCTGTCTAAAGGAGAAGGCCAAGGGCAGGTGGGATACCAACCCCTCCAGAAAAGCGTTAGAGAGAAGCCCTTGGTCTCTGGCACCGGGGAGCATAATCTGTCACCATTCCCACCCCACCTCCAGTTCCCTTGGGAGACAAGCATTGAGGAATGAGTATATCACACAGCTCAGAATCCCACTCGGCACCTGTTAACTTCAGTAGTTGGAATAGAAGCCTGGAGGGTGGGTGACACCACCTTTCCCTGGTCTCGGGACCCTCCTGGCTCTGAACCCTTGGCTCCCAGGAGGTTTCACTGAGCTGGGGCCAGGGAGCAGGGACCTCACTCCCCAGTGGTTCTGCCCCTTGGGGACACAGTGCCCCTGCCATAGGTACTCAAAGGTACTCAGAGGTACTCAAAAGGTCCTCCTGCGGACCTTGTGTAGGTGTCAAGTTCTCTCTAGGGTGAACATGCCTCAGAATCATAATCAGGGAGGAATGTCATTCACTTTTTCTTCATTGACAAGTTGAGTTTAACTCTTTTCCATCCATGTTCACCAAAGGTGGCCCGCCGGTGGGGAAAGAGGAAAAATAAGCCCAAGATGAACTATGAGAAGCTGAGCCGGGGCTTACGCTACTATTACGACAAGAACATCATCCACAAGACGTCGGGGAAGCGCTACGTGTACCGCTTCGTGTGCGACCTCCAGAACTTGCTGGGGTTCACGCCCGAGGAACTGCACGCCATCCTGGGCGTCCAGCCCGACACGGAGGACTGAGGTCACCAGGACCACCCTGAGCCGGCCCCAGGCTTGTGGACTGAGTGGGAAGCCCATCCTGACCAGCTGCTCCAAGGACCCAGGAAAGGCAGGATTGAAAACGTCCAGGAAAGTCGCCAAGAAGCAGTGGCCTTATTGCATCCCAAACCACGCCTCTTGACCAGGCTGCCTCACTTGTGGCAGCAACGGCACAGCTAATTCTACTCACAGTGCTTTTAAGTGAAAATGGTCGAGAAAGAGGCACCGGGAAGCCATCCTGGCTCCTGGCAGGCCATGGGACGGGATGGTTCTGGCTGTTTGAGATTCTCAAAGGAGCGAGCATGTCGTGGACACACACAAACTATTTTTAGATTTTTCTTTTGCCTTTTGCAACCAGGAACAGCAAATGCAAAAACTCTTTGAGAGGGTAGGAGGGTGGGAAGGAAACAACCATGTCATTTCAGAAGTTAGTTTGTATATATTATTATAATCTTATAATTGTTCCCAGAATCCCTTAACAGTTCTATTTAACAGAAATTGTATATTGTAATTTAAAATAATTATATAACTGTATTTGAAATAAGAATTCAGACATCCGAGGTTTTATTTCATTTTTCAATAGCACATATGGAATTTTGCAAAGATTTAATCTGCCAAGGGCCGACTAAGCGAAGTGTAAAGTATGTATTATTTACATTTAATAGACTTACAGGGATAAGGCCTATGGGGGTTAATCCCTGCTTTTTGTGTTTTGTTTGTTTGTTTTTGGGGGGTTTTCTTGCCTTGGTTGTCTGGCAAGGACTTTGTACATTTGGGAGTTTTTATGAGAAACTTAAATGTTATTATCTGGGGTTATATCTGGCCTCTGCTTTCTCCTTTAATTGTAAAGTAAAAGCTATAAAGCAGTATTTTTCTTGACAAATGGCATATGTTTTCCACTTTTTTGCATGCCTTTAAGTCAGTTTATACACAAAATGGATTTTATTTTTTAGTTTAACTGTGTTTCTCCAACAGCTCACCTCTCCCTGACCACGCAGCCATTTCCTTCCTGTGCTCCACGTTCTTCTGTGTGATTAAAATAAGAATACTATTTTTGGAAATATGCAACTCCTTTTCAGAGATCAGGAGGGATTTATGTAGCAGCTATTTTTACTGCAAAAGTAATTCACTGGAAAAAAAATGTAATTTGTAAGAAAGCTTTATTTTTATCTCAGCTCTATGTAAAGTTAAAGTTACTGTACAGAGCTGAAGGATGGGGGGCGGTAGGGGTCTTGATGAAACCTCTTGAACGAAGCACAGTTTGTCCCATCTTTGTTCTCTCGTGTGTCTCAACCATCTTAATAGCATGCTGCTCCTTTTTGCTCAGTGTCCACAGCAAGATGACGTGATTCTTATTTTCTTGGACACAGACTATTCTGAGGCACAGAGTGGGGACTTAAGATGGGAAAGAGAAAGCATCGGAGCCATTCATTCGGAGAAAACGTTTTGATCGAAATGGAGACTTTTGTAGTCGTTTCAAAAGAGCACCTGAGTCATGTGTATTCCCGGCCTTTATAAATGACCCGGTCAAGTTGGTTTCAAAGTCCGACAGGCTTGTCTGTTTACTAGCTGCGTGGCCTTGGACCAGTGGCTGACATCTGTAAAGAATCCTCCTGTGATGAAACTGAGGAATCAGGTGGCCGGGCAAGCTGGGAAGAGCAAAGCCAGAGCTGCGATGCCTCAATACCCACAAAAGACCATTCCCAGTATACATAAGCACAGGATGTTTTTCTCAAGAGGGACGTATTTATCACTTGGACATCTGTTTATAATATAAACAGACATGTGACTGGGAACATCTTGCTGCCAAAAGAATCCTAGGCAGTGGCTTGTTGTATGTGAGGTTGAACCACGTGAAATTGCCAATATTAGACTGGCTTTTATCTACAAAGAAGGAGTTTCATGGGGTTCAACCTGATAGTTATGGAAACTACAGTCCTTATAAACCATTGGCATGGTAATAAACGATCTTAAGTATAAAAATTTTGTAGTTGGGCCTTTACTCTCTCAATAATAAAGTATTTTGTTTATATAAACTCTTTGTGATAGTCCTCATTCTTCCTCTCCACACCCAGCATGGAGTTGGAGGAAGGATGTTAACCCCAGATCCATTCTCCACTCAAAACATTCCATCATCAAGCGGCAAGTCTCTGTTTAACTGGTTTATACACAAGTGACTTAGAAACCACAACCCAAATTGGAATCAACTCTGAGCCCTTCCTAAAAGAATTCCCAAAAAGTGCTCCTTCAAAGCAAAAAATTATTTTAAGAAAGTGTTATAATAGAAAGATTCAAATGTCTTTCTTTGCCAGAAGCTTGGCAGAGATAACTGAGGAGAGATTCTGGGATGTTTATATTAAGTACATTAGAATTTGAGGTCTAAGTACTTTTGGAACTGAGGCCACAACACTCTGTCCCCTCAGTGGAGTCTGACATTGGTAAGGTGATGGTGGTCTTAGGACACCTGTTTTCAAATTTGTTCTCTTTACATGCTCCAAAATTAGTGAGTATGCCAAAAAGCTTATATTCATTGGTGCGCTAGAGCCAGCTCACTGCGTTCTCCAGAGAGCTACGTGTCTCTTCCCATCACCGCATCAGTAACGGTAGCTTGAGATGGGGCATGATGAGAGTATTTACACCATGGGAATCAGCAGACACTACAAATCAGGGCCTTCTGTCCCCCAGAGTGCTGATTGTTAAACATTTACCAACACTCTACTGGTTATATCTATCAATAATTTCCATATTCGAAATTAAAGTAAATTTTGAAAGAAATCATTTAAAAATAATTTTACTTATTGGCATTAACAGCATTTTTTTTCTCGCAAAAAGTAATTATTTTCTAAAAAGTTAGCATGGCATTGTTTCACATTTGCAAATCTCTTTAATGTCTGCTTTAGTTTTAGAGTTGGAGTCTTCTGTTTCTGCATTCAATCTGTTCGCATATATTTTGATAGAGTATCTGAAGAAAATCCGGCCTAACAGATATGTAACAGAAACAAGGAGGAGCATTTAAGGCTATTTCAGATAATTGTAGATATTCTTTCTTTACTATGCCAAAACTTAACAAAGTATAATTCCTTAGTTGCAATTCAGGTATGAAACCATATTAATAAACTTTCCTAAGGTTACATTAAATTCCATTGGTCTACCTTGCACTTTGAATAGATCTTTTAGCCGTGTGTGATTTTGTAACATCCTGCATTGGTCATTTGGAAAATATTGCTTCAAAATGTTAACACATTTCAAAATATAATATTAAACAATTACATTACTTAATATCACCACAAATCACATCAGAAAAGTACTGGGAAACTATCACACTCACAGTGGTGGATACACACTTTTTAAAATTCAAATTTTCACTTGAAACCTCAAATTTTATAATCAGCAACAAATACCCCTAAGTATTTGAGGAGAGATTCTCGGATGTTTATATTAAGTACATTAGAATTTGAGGTCTAAGTACTTTTGGAACTGAGGCCACAACACTCTGTCCCCTCAGTGGACTCTGACGTTGTTAAGGTGATGGTGGTCTTAGGACACCTGTTTTCAAATTTGTTCTCTTTACATGCTTCAAAATTAGTGAGTATGCCAAAAAGCTTATATTCACTGGTGTGCTAGAGCCAGCTCACTGCGTTCTCCCAAGAGCTACATGTCTCTTCCCACCATTTTGGGGGGGAAGCAACAGGCTCACTTTATTTAGTTTTTGAGGAAGTACCAGCCAAATACCCAAATCAGAATAATTTGCCAGTTATTCTCTCAGATAAAAGTGATATTCATGAATAGAGTGGATAGTTTAGCTTGCAACTCCAATACACAACTGCATTTCCTTAGAACAATCACCATATTTCAGTATGTGTGCAGACCAGTTCTTTAAGTGTACTTTCCATTTTATTACACAGAAATTAAAAAGATGTGTTTTCCATTAGTAAAAAATAAGTTTTTACTGCTCCATCAAGAGCATTCCTGAGGCCAGGTGTGGTGGCTCACACCTGTAATCCCAACACCTTGGGAGGCTGGGGCGGGTGGATCACCTGAGGCCAGGAGTTCGAGACCAGCCTAGCCAACGTGACAAAACCTCATCTCTACTAAAAATACAAAAATCAGCCAGATGCGGTGGCGCATGCCTGTAGTCCCAGCTACTTTGGAGGCTGAGTCTGGAGAATCACTTGGACCTGGGAGGCGGAGGTTGCAGCCAGCCTGGGTGACAGAGCCAGACTCCTTCTTAAAAAAAAAAAAAAAAAAAAAAAAAAAAAAATTCTTGAGTGAAACTCTTATTTTTTCTTTTCTTTTTTTCTGCAAGTGCATAGTGGTGGTGGAGAGTGCAGTGACACAGTGACTGCCAACTGTTCCGGTTCACGTGATTCTGGTACAGCACCACAGTGCAAAACCACCTGTGCTTTTATATCATCATAGCAAAGGTCAAAAAGTCAAGCATGGATCTGTATCCTTGTAAAAATAGTCTTAACCTTGAGGATCCTTCTGAAAGGGTCTCAGAGACCTCAGAGTCTGTGGGGCACATTTTGACAATTGTTCTAGAAAGAAGAGAGGCTCACTGAGAGCAAAAGTGGTGGACCTCAGGAGGACGAAGCGAAGGTAGAGAAAATTAGCCTTTGGCCTCCCGAATCCAGTGTCCATGCTTCCAGTCTTCTGACCTTTTCATAGCCAGGTAAGGAGGAAGCATTTCTTATTTAAAGCAAAAAGAATTGTCTAGTCTGCATGATAAAGAAAAGTTCCTTCACACAGGGTGAAATGGATACTCTCAAAGCCCTTTTCCTGCCATCCTTCTATCTTTGTTCTTTTCCATGCTCCAGTCCAATTCCAAATCTGTTTTAGGAAACAAAAAATGTATATTTTGCCACTTTTTTTTTGAGATAGGGTCTTGCTTTGTTGCCCAGGCTGGAGTTTAGTGGCATGATCACGGCCCACTGTAACCTCAACCTCCTGGACTCAAGTGATCCACCCATCTCAGCCTCCTGAGTAGCTGGGACTACAGGCATGCACCACCAGACCCATCTGATTTTTAAATTTCTTATAGAGATGGGGTCTCCCTATGTTGTCTAGGCTGGTTTCAAACTCCTAGAATCAAGGGACCCTTCTGCCTTGGCCTCTTAAAGTGCTGGGATTATAGGCATGAGCCACTGCACCTGGTCTTGCCACAGATTTTCTGAAACTCAGAAAAGAGGAAAGGGAAGGGAAATAAGTATTTAGAGAAATCATTTTTCGGAACATCTTCAAAACTGAGATTGTGCAGAGATGAGGTCATGGGGCCTGCCTGCCTGCCTTTTCCATGGTGGGGAAGAAGCAGAATTAAATTTCCGTCAGTCCTGCCCCACGTCCTGGCTCTCCCCCACATCACCCTACCAGCTTTCTTTTCTGATAGGGCTCCAGAACTCCACATGGTGGACACTTGTCACTGGGAATGATTCAGGCTTTAATGGGGCTGCTGGGAGGGGGCACAGGGCTTGGGGGCCAGAGGAAGTGGAGCAGGAGTTGTGGCAAGAGGTACAGGGAACAAGCTGCCCCATCACCTTTCCTGAAACATCAAGCAAGTTAACAGGAGGATTTGTTGTGGTTTGGAGTTGGACCTTGGATTATCACTGTCACTGGGTCTGTCACGCACGGTTTGTGACATTGGGCATGCTATTTCATCACTCTCTACCTCAGTTTCCCCTCCATAAAGCCAGGTCATTGGTGGCTGTGGGGGGGATTGATCTATTGGGGGTGTAAGATTGTGTGAAGTCAGTAACCTGGGATGGGGGTGCTATTTGAACAGAGCATGCCAAGGAAGGTGTGTTTGAGCCAGGGGATCTGCAAAGAAAATATGGTTCCCAGACAATCATGTCTCCATTTTCATCAGAAGAAATCCAGGGGCAGAGTTCAGTGATGAAACAAGTACTTAACTCAACCAAGACTCAAACCCTGGTCTTCTGTTTTCTGGTGTTGTCCTCTGGCCAAAATAACCCTGTCATGTTTGGTTGAAATCATTATAAGTGCTGCCCCAGATGCTACCTAGGGCTCCTCCAAGTTTCTAGTTCCTCCTTCCACAAACCAGAGGCCACAGCCCTTGATTTGAATTTTAAATTATCCAGGAACCTCCTACCCAAAGAACACACAGCCCTTATGTACAGCAGCTGGTGGCAGCTAGCTGAGTTCGAACAGATGCAAGAATCTCATAATCTGGGACAGATATTAATCTGTCTTTTCTGTAACAGCAAAACAGAAGGGTGAGTCTTGAAGCAGTGCAGGGGGAAACCCCTTATTGTGCAACTCTTTTGTAACTCCTGGGCGGAGTTTGGACATGTGACTTCTGCTTGAAATTTAACATTAGGGGAAGGACCATTTTTGGTCATAGCTGAGGTGATGACATCTTGGCAACTGGAATGGACATGACCTCTGTTCCATGTACTATGAGTAACTGCCCCCTCCCCATTTCTCAAAGTCATGTTCAGATGGCAAAACTGCCTGGGATTACCACATCTGACTCTTGCTAGCTGTTTCTGTGTCTATGGCTTCATACTCTCCAGACATAGACCTGGGGCTCAGCACGCATGTTTGTTTGAGTGGCATAAGGTCAGAAGCACAGATCCAGGAGAGACTGTGGCCTGGAGGAAGGTGGGTTGGTTGGAGGACAGAAAGTGGAGGTGGGAGCGAACGAAGATAAGTAAACAAAAAAATGAGCTCTTAAGCAAAAAAGATTGCCTGTCTGCTGTAGCCTGTAAAGCTCTGATGAGAAATACCTTTATGATTTGCTGGTAAACTCCACCCAATTTGGTTCTGGAAGAGGTTATTTTTCATTGCAGTGCAAGCATGTAATTAGTTAATTGGGAAATATGGCACCATTTTCAAAGTTCACTTTCATCTGTCATCTCATTTACACCTCCCTGTGACCTGGGAGATTGGTTTTATTATGCCCATTTTACAGATATGGAAACTGAAGCTCGGAGAGGTGAACCCCCTAAAGAGAAATTGGAGAGGCTTATCCTGACTCATCCGTGATCCCTGATTCCTTGTGCTTGAGATGCAGACTGTGGCTTGGGAATACGGGAGGGCTCAGAGGGCTGGAGCTCAGCTGAGTGGCCGGACGTTCCCCCAGAGGGTACCCTCCTTTGGCTTCCTGGTGACCCTAGTAGTTGTCAATAGTGCTGCAGGTGCTTCATGCCTTCCCACCGTCTGGGTGAAGCTCATCCTAAGGAATTAGCATCTCATTTCTAATTCTCAGGTCCTCAGCAATCAGACTTGTATTTTGGGTCAAATTTGCATACCTTGGGGCTTCTGTCTTCTCGAGCTATATATGGACCCCAGAGCAAATCTCAACCATGGTTCAAAGTCAGCCTCTGGGAATCTGCAGATCACTGGAAGCCAGGCTGTCCACACTTGCTGGAAGCCACTTCCTAGTGAAGGAGCCCTGGAGGAAAGAGGCAACGGTATAGGAATCTCCCTAGAGTGAGAAGCATGGAGCCCAGCACTTCAACTATGTCTGTGGCTGGAGACAAAATAACCAGTTGCTCCTGGTCGCTGCACGTCAGCAATTGTATCACAACAAGAGGCCACAGGGCATCACCCTACCCAACACTGTGATGGGGGCCGGGGTCACATGTGCTTAAGTGTCTCTGTAAATCAGCCCTTCAGTTGGGATTAAGACAGTTCAGGATCCCAAGAACACACATGCACACACACAACCCACTTGCACATACATGTGTGCAGTCACACATCCAGAGACACACATATACATACATATACACACATGTGCATGTGTGCATACAGGTATTCACATGCACACACACATGCACACTGATACACTAACACACATGTGCATATGTGCACACATGCACACACACACACATACACCACTCCTTTTGCTTGCTTCACCTTTTCTGTCTCTGCTCCTCCTGGTGGTCATAACCTCCCATGCCCTGTCTCCTGTATCAATGCCCCGGGACTACCTACTATAACAAAGTGTCACAAACTGGGTAGTTTAAAGCAACAGAAATGTATCCTTTCACAGTTCTGGAGGCTAGAAATCCAAGATCATGGTGTCTATAAGGTTGGTTCCTTTTGAGTGCAGTGAGGACAGAGCCGGCTCCAGCCCCCTCTCCCCTTGGCTGGTAGATGATCATCTTCTCCCTGTGTCTCTTCATGTCACTTTCCCTCCTTGCTCCTCTCTGTGTCCAAATTCCCCCTTTTTATAAGGATACCAGTCATATTGCATTAGGGCCAGCTCTAATTATTTCATTTTAACTCAATTACCTCTGTAAATAACCTACCTCCAAAGACAGTGTCATTCTGAGGTTCTAGGGGTTAGGACTTCAACATATCAATTTGAGGGCACACAATACAGCCCATATACCCCTCAACACTAAATAAGTTACATGGTAGTTCTATTTTTACTGCTTTGAGAAATCTTCATCCTGTTTTTCGTAGTGGCTGCACTAATTTTCACTCCCATCAACCGTGTGTCCCCTTTTCCTGGCATTTTGATTTGCATTTCTCTCATGATTAGTGATGTTGAGCTTCTTTTTTCATATACCTGTTGGCCATTTGTATGTCTTCTTTTGATAAGTGTGTATTCATGTTTTGACCACTTTTTAATGGGATTATTAATATTTGTTGTTGTTTTTACTGTTGACTTTGTTGAGGTTTTTGTATATTCTGGATATTAGTTCCTTGTCCAAATGAATAGTTTGCAGATATTTTCTCCCATCCAAAAGGGCATCTCTTCCCTTTGTAGATTGTTTCCTTTGCTGTGCAGAAGCATTTTAATTTAATATAGTCTCATTTGTCTATTTCTGTTTTTGTTGCCTGTGTTTTTGAGGTCTTAGCCATAAATTGTTTGTCTAGCGCAATGCCCTGAAGTGTTTTTGCTATGTTTTCTTCTACCAGTTTATGGTTTCAGGTCTTATGCTCAAGTTTTTAATTCACCTTGGGTTGATTTGTGTACAAGGTAAGAGATAAGTGTTCAGTTTCATGCATCTATACGTGAGTATCTAATTTTCCCAGCATCATTTATTGAAGAGGGTGTCCTTTTACCATTGTATGCTCTTCATACTTTTGTGGAAAATCAATTGGTTGCAAGTATGTGGATTTATTTTTGGATTGTCTGTTCCATTGGACTATGTGTCTATTTTTATGCCAATACCATGCTATTTGGGTTACTATAGCCTTGTAGTATATTTTAAAGTCAGATAGTGTGATGCCTTTTTCTTTTTTCTCAGAATTGCTTTGGCCATTCAGACTCTTTCACACTGTTTTTTCTATTTCTGTGGGAAAAAATGATGTTGGTATTTTGATAGGGATTTCATTGAATCTGTAGATTGCTTTGGGCAGTATGGTCATTTTGATTATATTAATTCTTTCAATCCATGAGCATGGGATGTCTTTCCATTTGTTTGTGTTCTCTTTCATTTTTTTTTCATTAGTATATTATTATTTGTGCAGTGAGCAGAGCAAAGTCAAGCACACTGTTTCTAGAACCTGGCTGGCTCCCCTCCCCCAGCCCAGCTGATTGTCCTGGTTGCCAGGCACTTGTTTGCATTAGAGACAGAACACTCTGCAGGGTTCTGAATGGTCAATCGCGGTCCTTAGGCCACTGGCAAACAGAGGCAGAGCCACAGAGGGGCTGCTACTCCTCAAAATGTCTCTCCAGCCACTCTGGAGCTGGTGGGGGCTGCCCTGCTGGTGATGGCTTGAGAGAACCCCTGGGGGTCCCTGTGCATCCCGGGGAGGTCCCGGTTTGTGCCGCTGTGGTGATCTTAGTCATCAAGAGATGACACACTTTATGACAGAGGAAAAGAGCTGAGCCAAACGCTGTTTCCATCAGGAAGTCCATGTAGAAGGCAGCCAGAACATGTAGAAGGATGGGAGTCAAGACACAGCCCCAGGAAGCCTTCAATTCACCCTTGATGGAGGCCAGGCCTTGAACGTTATAATCCCTCTGCTTGTCAACCATTAAAACAAATCTGAGCAGGTCTTCCCTGCAGGACATAGGAGGCTTTCTGGAAAAAGCATGGAAAAACAAGCCTCCTAAATGTTCTCAAGTGACTGATGTAGGACACATCCTGAAAGGATCAAAGGAGGATGAAGAAAAACTTCAGAAGAAAATGACAGGTGGTTTGAATGAAAACACTCATTTTGCAGAAAGTCCAGAAGTGCTCAACCAAGAAATTACAAGATGGAAGCAAAGAGTACAGAAAAAGGAGGTGAAAGAAAAGCTGGAACTTTTGAATGCACAAATAAAAAAAGTCATAAAAGATACCACGAGCCAATTAAAATCTATGGCTGAAAACTTGCTGGACACCATGTGGTTGCGAGATTTCCCTAGGGACCACAGTGACGAGAACTAGAAAGCAGAGCTAAAGAGGAAAGCAGAGCTAAAGAGAAAAGCAGAAAATGAAGACCGCCTCCCCCAGCCCCAGCCCTCCCAACTATAAGTCAGAAGAGTTTGCTGGGTAACGGTGACTTAAATGTGTCCTGTGAAAGTCAAGAAAAATCAAGAAATAGCCAGACAATTGTGGGAAGAAAATGCAATGAATGAGAGCTCACAGGAAAAATCAAATGCCTCCAAACTGAGAAAGCATCTTTGCAATTTGAAAATTCCTAGCTGGGCCAGGTGTGGTGGCTCATGCCTGTAATCCCAGCACTTTGGGAAGTGGAGGCAGGCTGATTACCTGAGGTCGGGAGTTCGAGACCAGCCTGGGTAACATGATGAAACCCTGTCTCTACTAAAAATGCAAAAAATTAGCTGGATATGGTGGTGTGCACCTGTAATCCCAGCTACTTAGGAGGCTGAGGCAGGAGAACCGCTTGAACCTGGGAAGTGGAGGCTGCAGTGAGCCGAGATTGTGCCACTGCACTCTAGCCTGGCAACAGAGCAAGACTCCATCTCAAAAAAAAAAAAAAAAAAATCCTGGCTCACAGGTGGGATCCAGAACCTGCAGCTGAAGTTTCAAATCCTGCCTGAATCACATCAACAACATATAGTGCAACTTCAGAGATCATCTGAGGTGGAAACACACAGCTTAGAGATGAAGAAACTTCCCAGCGTGTGTAGAAACGTGAACACACACAGCAGATTTGAAGCCTCTACAAGGAGATGGACAAAGACATCAGCAAAGAATTGGAGAGAACCACTTCCTTCTGTCAGAAGGAGATTATCGGCCGGGCGCGGTGGCTCATGCCTGTAATCCCAGCACGCTGGGAGGCCTAGGTGGGCGGACCACGAGGTCAGGAGATGGAGACCATCCTGGCTAACACAGCGAAACCCCATCTCTACTGAAAAATACAAAAAATTAGCCGGGCGTAGTGGCGGGCGCCAGTAGTCCCAGCTACTCGGGAGGCTGAGGCAGGAGAATGGCGTGAACCTGGGAAGAGGAGCTTGCAGTGAGCCGAGATCGCGCCACTGCACTCCAGCCTGGGTGACAGAGCGAGACTCTGTCTCAAAAAAAAAAAAAAACAAAACAGAAGGAGATTATCATCTGTGAGGAAAGAGCTCAGGAAAGCTGGAGGGCAGTTCTGTCCACTGAGAGAAAGCTCCAGGAGCTAAGGAAAGAAGATGATTGTAGTAGGCCGATCCTGGCTGACGTGGAGTTCAAGTTCCAGGCTTTCCCTGGGGGATCCTTTGCTCCTGCTTCTCCAGGCACAGCCCACAGAGGCCCAGAAGTAGCAGGGGTCCCCTGGGTCATCAGGTCCCCAGCAAGGAGGAGGGAGGTGCTGTGAGGCTCAGGGACCCAGGCCACCAGGTTTCACTCAACTCTCCCAGCAGTGGGGCCCTGAATGCGCAGGACCTCAGCAGGACACAGCAGCCTGGGCTGTCTCTTTAAAGTGATCTTGATTTATCTCTTTTTAGTTTAGCTATTGTTACTTGGGATGCCACGATTTTCGTTTCTTGAAGTTTGGTATAGCATTATAATTTTATGTTAGTATTTTAAAATATGGACTTATTAATGTAATTCTCATAAATATAATTCCTCATCACTGGACCCTTTAAATTACATGGTATGAGTATTGCACTTTTATTTAAGTTCACCTTTTATGTTTGAGATGGGTGGAGATGTTTAAAACAATAAAGTTCATTTCTGAATGCCATAAGCTGTTATTGTACATCTATACAAGTAACAATATTTACCTGAATAAATTTTAATTGTTTTTAAAAACAATGCAAAAAAACTTAAGAACAATATACCATTCAAACTATCTAATATTTGTATTAGTTTAGTCCTAAATTTATTGATTAATCTGGGAGAGTCGATATTTTATAACTATTTGTTTCTTGTTTTGTATTTTTCTTAACCATTGATGTTTTAAGACAATGTTGTTTAAACATTTCTAAACTACATAATCAACAAAAAGATTTCCATTGATGGCAAACCCATTCTCTGTTACACACACACACACAACACCCCGAATGTTGAGAGAAGGGGCTTTCAGTTTTTATGTCAGTACCTGAAGAAAATGTAGAATTGACAGAGATACAAAGTGTTTTTATAATATTTATATAAATAAAGGAAAAAATTTGTACGTACACAATTTGTACACACAGAAAAGACAACTAAATTATCTATACACTAAAGGAGAGTTGCCTGATGTATCAGACAAGATTTCAACAAGAAACAGTTCATTCCAAATGGTGCAGATGAAGAGAGTTTGATAAAGGAAAGTTTCCTGAGCTGTCAGTTTCCTATGACAGTTTCCTGGGCAGAGATAAAGGCTTGGACAAGAGATGGTGAGGCTCCCAGGGGCTAGCACTAGGGAAAAGGTAGTCTCACCTCTGGGCCTGAAGGGAGGATGTGGTGTCATCTGAGCCCAGTGAGGAACTGTCTTGGGACCTGGGGAAACTAGAGCTAGAGGTGCCTACTAAGGTGGCCACAGCTCATTGCTGGAGCTGTGCCCCTTGCTCCAACTGTCTCTGCAGCTGGCTGGGAAGGGTGGGAACATCAAAGAAGGCTCTCTGGAGGAGGTGGTCCCTGAGCTTAACACTGATGGATGAGTAGGAGCTACCTCCAATGCTTTTCACACATGAAGGGGTAGATGAATCACTTGGAGATCTTTCACTAAGCAGGTTCAGATTCATCAGGTCTTGCAGCAGGAGCTGAGACCCCGGGTTGCTCCCAGGTGATGCCTACGGCAGGATGAGATGTGGAACAGCAAGAATCCTTCCATAAATACAGGGCAGGATCCGGGGAAGTTGAAGGGACAGGAGCATTTCCTGCAGACAGTACAGCCCAGGCAAAGACATGAGGGCACAGACCGCCTGGTCTGCGTGAGCTGCACCATGCGACTGGGGTCCTGCAGCCCAATATCAGGCAGGAAGGACAGGACCGTGAGAACCAGCATGCAACATATGCAGGGTGTCTTCCCAATTATCCTCAGAAACACTCATCTGCCATGGGCGAGTCTTGTCCTGAGGATACCACCTGTCCCAGAAAAGCGTGAGGAACCGTAGGCTGAAGGTCCCCCTTGGAGAAGCCACCGTGGAGGGTATGCTTGGCCTCCAGAATCTCCTGTGTGGGTCAGCAGCTCCCTGCTCTCCCAGTTGCTCAGCCCAGACATCTGGAAATCCCTCCTGACTCCTCCGTATCGATCCATCAGGTACTCTCCTAAATTCCGCCCTGCAAAGCCCCTCTACTCTTTTCTGTCCGTCTCAACCACCACCATCCTGCAAGCCACCATTACCTCTTCCCAGGTGCTCTGTTCCTTGGGTAACCACCTCCCTTACTAGGCCTCCACTTCACTATTACTTCCTTCAATTCATGTCTGCACACGGCCAGAGTGGACCTTTTACCAAAGACTTGAGCATGCTTCATACGAAGCCAGACCTTGGCCTGCATGCGGTGAGTGTGCAGCAGCCCTTGGCCTTGGTCCTTGTCTCCTACCTCGGGTCATGAACAGCAAAGGTGAGCACACATCCCTGAGTGCTCTGGACGGGTCTGGCTGGGGCCAGTGTATCATGCTGTGCCCAGTATATTATTCACAGCTCCCTTTCACTCTTAAAATTGCTTCAGTTACGACAATAAATTATATGATCACACAATGAATGGGTCACTTGAATTCAAACTTTTCAAAGAGAACTGCAACATTCTTAAAATATAGAAGCTCATGAGAAAATAGACAACATGAGTCAAATCAAACTCTAAATACAGCCGTGGACAGTCAAAGAAACGCCACTGCTTTGCCAAGTTAGCCCATGTGGGAACATTACGTTTTTGGTTAAGACCATTCTATATTCTTAAAGGCCAAATATAAGCCACCTCAATTTTGGGAAGGTCCCAACAAAAGCTGAATGATGTGTAAGCATAGTTTAAAGTTAAAGCCCCTCTAATTTATCGTGGACCTGAAGATATTACACTTGAAAAATCATTTCACAAGAGTCCATTCTAAAGTTTGTATGATGCAACGTTCTTGTGAATTATAGACAAATGATTCATCTGTTTGACTCAGATTCAAGGACATTTTTTGTGGTGAAGTAAAACACTGAGTCTCAAGATATAATGTAAAGATATGGAGTTGCTATGCCAGGAAAAGAACTATAGAAAGGGCAGCTAGGAAGTCAATGCAATAGTCAGCACACCTCTGGGGCCCTCCCTGGGAGCCTCTGATTCCATTACTCTTGGGTGGGCCCTGGACATCTATATTTTCTCCAAGTTCCATTCATGATTCTAATGCTCAGCAAAGCTGGGGAACCACTGCAATAAGGCATGATCTCTCAAGACATGCATCTGCCTCTGACTCAGCACAAGGGGCACCCCACTTCTCACGTCTTGTGACTGCACGGTGCACAGTGTGGTCAGTTCGGACTTTATGTCAATCTCTGTCCTTCTCCACCCTGTGGGGTGCTGCTGACCTGTGGGGTGTTGACCACAAACAGATTCCTACCCCATGTTTCTTGGGGGTTCCTCCCATGGGGATTTCCACAAGGAGACAGGAGATTCACTCTCCCGCCTCCCCCAATCTCTGCTTTTGTTTTTGTTTTTGTTTTTTGAGACAGGGTCTCACTCTCACCCTCAGGCTGGAGTGCCGTGTCATGATCTCGGCTGACTAGCAACCTGCGCCTCCTGAGTTCAAGCGATTCTCCTGCCTCAGCCTCCCGAGCTGCTGAACTACAGGCACATGCCACCACGCCTGGTTAATTTTTTTATTTTTAGTATATTTTAGTACATTTGGGATTTCACCGTGTTGGCCAGCCTGGTCTTGAACTCCTGACCTCAAGTGATCTGCCCGCCTTGGCCTCCTAAAGTGCTAAGATTCCAGACGTGAGCCACCATGCTCTCCTGCCTCGCTTTTAACCAGCTGGCCTTGAGCTGGCTGCGTCTGTGGGCCTGAGGCTATGCTCCTCTCAAAGGCTGACTCTCCATGGCTCTCCTTGTGGTTCCTCTAACTAGTCCCTTCCCTTGTCCCTCGAGGCTTAGAAGTTGCTGAAGCTGAACTGCTGGGAGCCCCAGGTTACTGCCTGTATTCATTACCTGTGTCTGCTGTAAGAAATTTCCACACACTCATTCACTTAAAACAACATATATTTATTATCTTACATTTCTAGAGGACAACAGTCCAGAAATAGTCCCACTGGGCTAATGTCAAGGGCTAGTGCCCTCTGGAGCTCCCAGAGTCAGCCTGTATTCCCAGGCTTACGGCCCCTTCCACCATCCTGAGAGCCAGCAGTGTGGCATCTTCAACTTTCTCTCTGCTCACCCTCCGCTTTCACCATCATTCATCTCTGACTGTGAGGATCCTGCTTCCCTCTTTCAAGGAATCCTGTGATTACCTGTGTGATCCATGACAGTCTGCCCATCTCCAGATCCTCAGTCACCCTGTAAAGTCTCTTTTGCCGAGTAAGGCAGCATGTTCACAGGTTCTGGGTAGCAGGAGGTGGACCTCTTGGGGGTCATTATTGCGTGTACCACACCTTGCTTTCTACTTTGCAGTTTCCTACGCCCACGCCTTTGTGAACAGCCCCTTGGTGTATGAACCCTCCTCAAAGTCACCTATTTCCAGCATCATTTTTTCCCTAACTCTGTGCACCATCTCCAGCACTTATTTTTCAAATGCATTGAAAAGATAGACTCACTTAGCATTTATGGAACAGCTTTCCAAGGAAATGAATAGATTTGAGCAGTTTGCTGATAGAGGTGCCCAATGGAAATATCAAAGTACAGATGAGAATGTTGGTGGTTTCCGTGAAGTGAAGCTGTCTGACCAGACAATAACATGAGAATCATATCTCCACAGAGATTACCCACTTTTGAATCACTCTGTCAAGGTGTTGGCACAATGCTGCCCTCATTATCGAAAGGCGATGACTACAACAGTCTTGTTCATTCAAGAGCTGTACTCCAGTCAAGGAACTGAGAACCTCCCAGCGGGCACAGCCTTGTGCTTGGTTGTGCAACCAATGTGCCTTATTTCTAATTTCACACACAATGTGTGTGATCAGCAAAATAAGGGCCCCCCAAATATGTCTATGCCCTGATCTCTGAGGCCTGTGAATATGCTGTGTTACATGGTCAGAGAGACTTTGCAGATGTAATTAAATTTAGGGACTTTATAATAGCGGGATTGTCCTGGATTCTCTGGGTGGGCTGAATTAATTCCATGGGTTCTTCAGAGTAGGGAACTCTCTTAGGCTGGGAGCAGAAGAGGGATGCAGCAGGAAAAGAAGTCAGTGGGAGTCTGATCCTGAGATGGATGGCATGCACGCTCACTGGCCCTGAGATGCAGGGGCCACGTGTGAGGACCAGAGGGAGATCTCTAGGGGCTCTGACGGCTCCTCCCAGCTGACAGCCAGCAAGGAAACAGGGACTTCAGCCCCACAACCATGGGAACTACTAGCAGTATCGATGAACCTGGCTGCTGATTTTTCCCAGAGCCTCTTAGTAAGAACCCAGCTGGTTGACATCTTGGTTTCAGGCTTACAGAACCCAAAGCAGAGAAAGCAGTTGAGCTGACCCAGACTTCTGACCTACAGAACTGTCAGGCAATAAACCGTTATTGCTTTCAGCCCCTAGCTGTGTGACTGTTTGTTATGGCAGCAACAGAAAACTAAACCAAGCCATTTCAGTGAGAGCAGGATAAGTGCTGTAAAATAGTATTCTCTAAAAGAGAAAATTTTCATTGTTTATTTCTGATGATAAAAATAATACACTCTCATTCTTGGAAAACAGAACAACATGGAAAAAAATAAAGAGAAAATTAAAATTACTTATAATCTTACCAACCAGAGATCATTATCATTATTGTGATAGACTATATCATGTTCCCTCAAAATTTGCATGTTGAAATTCCCAACCACCAATGGGACTGTATTAGGAGGTGGGGTCTTTATGGAGGTAATTAAGGTAACTGAGGCCATGAGAGTAGGGCTCTGATCCAATAGGATTGGTGTCCTCATAAAAAGACAATTTAATAATTATATATATTGTATATACACAACCTCTCCCTCTCTCTCTCTCTGCTACGTGAGGACACAGCAAGGGGAGAGAGCAGCTGTCTGCAAGCCGGGAAGAAAGCCCTCATCAGAAACTCAATAGGCTGGCACCTTGATCTTGGACTTCCAGCCTCCAGAACTGTGAGAAATAAATGTCCGTTGTTTAAGCCACTCAGTTTATAGTATTTACTTATGGCAGCCCAAGCATACTCATACAATTACTGATCACATTTTCCTGTATTCCTTATGATATTTTAAAGCCCACATACAATATTTTTCTTAGAAGTAAGATCATGTCATATATAATCATATAGCTTCTTAATAAGTAACATTGTTACCATTAATATGTTACCAGAAAAATTTAAAAATCTGTTTTTCAATGACTACATAATAGTTTTTCAAGCTCCATAATGGCAAGATCTTTCCTTTTTTAAAAAAGTGAGTTTTAATTTACATGCAGTAAAATGAACAGATAGTAAGAGTTCAGTTTGATCAGTGTATTAAGTTCATTGTTGCACTGCTGTAAAGAAATACCTGAGACTGGGTAATTTGTAAAGAAAAGAGGTTTAATTGGCTCATGGTTCTGCAGGCTGTACAGAAAGCACGTCAGCCTCTGGGGAGGCCTCAGGAAACTTATAATCATTTCAGAAGGCAAAGAGGCAGCAGATGCATCTTCCGTGGCTGGAGCACAAGGAATAGAGAGAGAGGAGAGAGGTGTTGAACACTTTTAAACAACCAGATCTTGTGAGAACTCCATCACAAGAAGAACTTCAAAGGAAGAAACTGCTCCCATGATCCAATCACCTGCCACCAGGCCCCCGCTCCAACATTGGGGATTACAATTCGACATGAGACTTGGTCAGGGGCACAGATCCAGACCATATCAATCAGTTCTGACAAATGCATTCAGCTATGTAACTCACACCACTGTCAATATATAGATGTTTTCGATCACTCTAGAAAATTCCTTCTGTGACACTTCCTGATCAATTCCCACCATTCCAGAAACAACTTCTATTCTCATTTCTATCCCCATAATTAGTTTTCCTTGAGAAGGTCATAAATGTTA